>NC_087280.1:24634156-24986229 GCF_015220805.1 Pogoniulus pusillus
TAGGGCTAGAAATGAACATGTTGTGATTTCTTTAAGGCAGCTGGCACCCAACTAACATGTGTACCCAGGCTGCCACCTTAGCCAGGGGAGCTCTCCAAGCAGAGGGAGCTGGTACTGGTGTGTGTGCCAGCCTGCGGGCAGCCCCTTGGGAGCATTGCACCTTTGTCTTCTCCACAGCTGAAAGCTGCCACTCACCTATGCTGGCTTGGCCATTTTGACTGCATACAGATCTCAGAGTAGGCTGTTTCCCAGTTCCCTCTCCCAGACACACTCTCCAGACCTGGCAGCACCAGTGTTATTAATTGGACAGCTCGGAGATCTGAGTCCTGCTGTGCTGTTCCTCTGCAGATCCCTCTTATCCCAGAGAGGGCACTGACAGGCCTCTCTGAGTTGAGCTAAAGCTTTGTCCTTAGCCTATTCAACCAGAATTTTTCCTCTCTTTAGTACAATTTAACCATAAGCTTATGCTAATATGAGACCCAAGCTGCGGGTTCTTTATCAGAACCTTTAGGACACTGCTAGAGCTCTCCAAGTTTGACACACACGAGGAGCTGCTGAGAGAGCTTCATTGCAATCTCTGCCTAGCAAACATTCCTCTGACTCAGCCCTCCACGTCCCCCCTGCAGTGATTTTGTAAGGCAGGGCAGCCTCTAGACCAGTCCTTGTTATCTGGTACATATTTCTGTGACACTATCAAACAAAAAGCTAGATTTAAAATCCATGACTTTTGTTGTTGGGAGCCCAGGACTTGCCAAAGGAACATGTGTCAGCAGCTCTGGGCTTAGCTGCCACCTACGAGTGAAGTGGTCTTGTTTTCATAGCTGGTGATCCAGGCTGAGAGGTTGCTGTTGGCTCTCTGAGTTGGGTTTGCTGTCGCTGGGCTTTGATGGTTAGTGTCACTGCAAGGGTTTGCCTCTGAATGGAGGAAAGTGCACAGAAACTCTGCTTTTGCTTGTTTATGACAGACTTGGAGTGCCCCAAGAGGGAAAAATCTTCTTAATGGGTCGATATGGCTTCTGTGCTCACAGGGTCCTGCACACAGACTCTCTCTATTTGCTTCATTGCCTGTTGCCTTGCTGTAGAAGTCAGTTTGCTTCCTGCCTAAAGGTGGTAGGTTGGACTCAATGATCTCAAAGGTCTTTTCCAGCCTGGTTGATTCTGTCTCTGAGTTACTTGGTTAATGGAAGGGATGTGCAAATAGAGTGTGGCTCTCAGTGCAGGAAAGGAGACAGACTCACTCCCTGATGCAGGGAAGGGAAGTGTCTGAACATCAGCTCCAGCCTGCAGCACAGGGTCAGGGTAGCTGAGCTAGGAGATCTGGTGGTGTCATCTTTGCCACCTGACACCTGAGTCATGCATCCCAGTGCTGTGAATGGAAGCATCATTAGGAACTGCCTCTGGGCTTGCTGACTTCTGAGATGTACCTTGGAGAGACATCAGGTGGCACAGGCTGACCTGTCAACAGGGATGGCTTTCCTCTGGAAGTACTTTTCTTCAGAATCCAATGCCACTGCCTAGTTCTTCATGTGAAATACTGCTCTTTAAACTGCTGCCATGCCTGGGTGGAGGTAAATGACCTCAGTTAAAACACTTCGGCAGTAATTAATGTTTGGCAGCAGAGTTACTTCAGAGCTTAATTTTTGGACAGAGGCCTTTGCGGAAATGTGTTGAAGCAGAGTCAGAGCACTGTTCACTTGGGTGGTTGTGGCATGGTGAGGGCTGAGGCTTGTCTGGTTTAGCTGTTGAAAGATTCTGTACCTGCCTTAAACTGCAGGCTCCTTCTGGCCATGTGGCATCGGCACTGGTGGCTGCTGTGTAACTGTCTGGCAGCTGTTCCACTGCATTTCCCTTGCCCAGTGTGGCTGCTGTGGCTGTGCCCTGCCCTGAAGCATTATGGATCTGGGCCAGGGAGTCATTTGCAGTCTGTGTTCCAGTCTGGTGTGTGAGGTTTTGTAGTCATTGGTGGCAGCTGAGCTCGAGGTGCAGAAGTCCATTCTGTTAGTTCTTTGGTGTGCCTGCCATCACTCGTCTCAACCCCTGGTCGTCACTGCCTCCTCTTTTGTCTCAGAAGAGACAAAAATCTGTTACTGCCCTGCTATTTACTGGGATTTTCTTAATAAAGATCCCCCCAGCTTACTGTAGGAGCATCAGCTTGGTGCTTTCTCTGCCTTGTCCTCTCTTGAGGTGACTTGGTTGCCATCATCATTTTCATTGCTGCAGGTGTGCAGTCAGCTTATGCTGATCAGCAGGGTCCAGCCATGGACTGTACAGTCTCACCTTGTGGTGGGTCAGATCATCTCACTGACGTTAAAAATATGCTGAGGTGTCTGTTTTTATCAACCCTGCACAGGCTCCAGCACAGGTACTGCAGTGCCATAGCCCATAACTCAGAATCAAGGAGAAAAGGTCTGGATTCCTCAGCACTGCTGCAGCCCTGACCCTGTGAGGTGGTGTTCTGGGTGGAGACTGGCACACAGGGCATGGGGGGCAGCTGTCAGGAGGTGGTGCACAGCCCTGGCAAAGTGCAGTGAGCAGATAGAGGCAAAAAGCTACACTTGCAACCATTGTCATCTCTACCTCCAGACATTTGGTCCTGCCTTGGGAGCTGTCTTGGGCCAGCTGAGAAAAGGGCCCTCACTGCTGGGACTCAGTCAGCTTCTCTGCAGTCTTTGGCTAAGCTGCCACATCACTGCTGTGACACCAGGATCCAGGGAGTTTTGCCCTAAATGGGTTAATGGCATTTAGCTGTGAACTCAGTATCTGGCGAGTGAACTGAAAGCCTGTACTGAACACCAGTTGCTCTCCTGGCTTTTCTAGGACGTATCCTGGACCTGAAGACTGGAACAGTAAAGAAGGAGGGTCAGCAGTCCTCCATGAGAATGTGCATGGGATCAAGGCGCTCCTTCATTTGCAGGATGAGGTATGTGCTCACCTAGTGCTCCCCTGACGCTTCCACTGCTTTCCTAAGACATTCTTGCTGCTGATTTGACCTTGCTTACAACGAACATGAAGCTGTAATGATGCCCTCCAGAATGCTTGCTTTTGGAACTGAAGGGAAACTGCAGCCTCTCCTCTGCTGTGACTAATGACAAAGCAGCCTCTCAGTTGTGTGGTGCAGTTCTTTTTGTCCCTGTGGGGTGCAGGATTCTTTCCCCAGAGAACTTCATGACAGCTTCAGCTCTGGAATGTAAGCCATTGTCTCTGCAGTCAAGTTGCTCAGGTTGGTACTTGGGGAGTGAAGCTTTCCCAAGTGCAAAGAAAGCTCAACTTTGTGTGTTTTTTCAGCAAACCAATAATGCTAAAAGAATCTTGAAGACAAACAGGAATTCAGCTGTAAACCTGCCAGCTACACAGGAATTAACCTAAGCCTGCTGTGAATTAACCAGATGTCAGCTGGTTGATGCTAGATCAATGAGTAATTGTTTCAGGGGATTTATTTTGTAATTTCCCCACTTCTCCTGCACTGCTTGGGCTGCTCTAAAGAGATCTGCCTGCTCACTGCTTCTGCCTGGGGCTTGTCTTGTGTTGCTGACAGGCTGCCATGCCGGTTGCTGTCGCAGTTTCCTCTCTGTGGCTACTGGGGAAAGTGCATCATTGCCTCTGCAGCCTGTGCCCAGCAGAAGTGTAGGGCATTTATGGAGTGAACCTGGAGGTGGGTAGGTTCAGGCTGGAGGTGAGGAGGAAGTTGTTCAGCATGAGAGTAGTGGGAGCCTGGAATGGGTTGCCCAGGGAGGTGGATGAGGCCCCATCCCTGGAGGTGTTTAAGGCCAGGCTGGATTGGACTCTGGCCAGCCTGCTCTAGGGGAGGGTGGGGTGTTCCAACCTATGGCAGGGGACTGGCTGATCCTTGTGGTCCCTTCCAACCCTGACTGATTCTGTGATTTCCTGTGGCAATGAGACACAGCACAAGAATTGGCACCCTCAGCAGGACTTGGGTTATGTGGTGGATCTTCTTCCAGCCATGGGAGGAAGCTGAGCATATGGCTCTGGGGTGCCTTTGTAAGGGGGTTCTGTAATCTTGCTCCAGAGGTGTAGTTCCTTTTGCCTTTTTAACTGGGGAAAAGAAATACACTCATAGAATCAAGCAGGTTGGAAGAGACCTCCAAGCTCACCTGGTCTAGCCCTGTTCAGTCAACTAGACCATGGCCCTGAGTGCCTTATCTTTCTGTCCCTGCGAGCCGCACTCGTGGCTGTGCAAAGCCAGGCTCAGTGTCCTGTTTACAGTTGCCCCCCAGCTTTTCAAACAGCATCTCGCAGCTATTTCCTAGCACCCTGCTTCTGTAAACTCCAGTGCATGAAAGCAATTGTGTGCATGCCATGCCCCATTGTTTCTGTAGTTTCTAAATCTTACTTTAATTGTTCATTCCTTCTCCTTGGCAGTCACTGGGCTTGGGGGAAAAAAAAAAGAGAAAAAAAATGGATAATCATAATTAAAAAAACCCAAAACAACCTTGTGGGAAGAATGAGCCTCAAATAATGTGAACTTTCCTTGTGATTACTTCTTTCATTGTTATTGTTCCTTTTTTTTTCCATCAAAAATGAACTGGGTTTACCCTTCAAACTATTTGTTTTGTTTCAGAAGGATGGTAAAAATTACAGAGTTAGGCATGGTTAGAAATACCACAAAGTACACACCACCAGGTGTGCAGCAGAGTTACTTGACAGTGTAAACAGTCTGTCTGGCAAGCACCAGATGAATATCTGCTGGTGCTGGTGCTGCTGTGTGGCAGATAAAACGCTCTGCCCCAGGAAGCTGCTGGAACACTGGGATTGTTTCCTGTGGGGCCTGGGGCCCGACTGACACTGTTCTCTAGTTTTCACCCTCCTTTCCTGGTGTTTTAAAGTTCTTTACCCACTCTTGGAATGTGTATTTCAAATAGTCTTTAGGTCTGGGGGGGCAGGAGGGAATCTCCTTGCAGTTTCTCCTGGTTTTCTGTATCAAATAAAGAAAGCCTTCGCCACGTGCTTGAAACGCTCAGCCCCAGGAAGCTGAAGGTGCAGGGCAAGAGAGCAGGAGCCTCTGATAAACGTCCACCACTGTCTGCTTAGCCAAGTGCGTTTCATCCTGGGTGTTCATCTTAATTCTTTCCAATATCAACTTGCTTTCAGGTGTGGGAATGCTCCTCTGGATCACTTACCCCTGAACAGGATAACCACCATGAGAAAAAGATACAGGTACTCTTGTGGCATTTGCTGCCATGAGCATTCTGGTTGTCCGCTGTGCTGGCGCTCAGTCAGGCAGTGCCCCCTGGGCAGGCAGTGCTCGGGAAGAGAGCACCCCTGAGGAGTGAGTGGCAAACGCAGGGGAGGCTTGAACAGCTCTTTAGTGGAGCTGCGGTTCTCTTTAGTGGGGCGGAGGTTGGACGGAGCTCTCAGTTGCCCTCTGATGATCCTGACTCGCAGCTACCAGTACCTCCTGAGCAAGGACGTGAAGCTGCTCTGCCTGTCAGTCATGTGGTCTCTGTGTCTCCCTTCAGGAACGGCCTTGGTCCAGTGAAGGAAGGGGAAGCACAGTATGCTGTTGTGCACTGCACTGGCTACATCAAGGCTTGGCCGCCAGCAGGTGTGTATCTGTCGCACGGAACTGTCTGCAAGGCAGCTGAAAGTCTGGCTCGGATCTCTTTGCTGGCTTTCAGTGGGGTAACCTGTCCAGTCTCATCTTGAGAAGCCTTTGGTAGCCAGAAGTCATCTCCCTCCTGTTTCTCTGCATGAAACCCTTCTCAGTTTGGTTGGCACAGAGAGATGTAGACAGTGTCAGTGATCTGCTGTTACAGAAGCTGGCACCAAAAGGCTTCAGTTGGATAAGCTGGCGTAAGAGTGGCCTGGCTTTAGGAAGGTAAATGCAAAGCATTTGTACTTGCCTGAAACACCAGGCACAGCGTTTGTGCTTGAGTAGGGAGCTGCCAGCATCAGGGTGTGAAGAGGTCTCGGCTCAGGTGGAGGGGTCTGCACGGCGCCGGTGCTAGTGGAGGGTGGTCAGGGTTGGTGGTGAGCTCTGTTTTGAGGCTCTTTTTCTGGGAAACAAGTTCTGGCACACTGCTCTGAACAGCAGAGCAAAACATTTACCTACTCTAAGTCAGGGCTACACATGGGAATATTTACCTTTGAAGAGCTCCAAGAGCAGACGGTGGAGCTCCTCCAGACATCCTCATGAGCTGGGTTAGCTGACCTTGGCGCTCGCGGGAGTCAAAGAGGCTGTTGCTGGCACACAGCAGCCCATGAGCTGTCCTGCCCTTTTGTGCTTGTATCCCACAAGCATAAATCACATTTCTCCCGGGACTCTGAATGCTGAGAGGTGGCTTGCAGGCACCAGCACGCGGATGTGAACTTGTGGATTTCCTGCTGAGCTGCAGTTTGGGAAGCAGAGGAAAAGCTCCCCTCCTGTTGCTGATAGGATTTAATGTACTACAGTGTGCTGCAGGAGTCAAAAGGTTGCCATTTCACTTGTGTCTCAAAAGAGGGAGAGCACAGTGTGTGCAAATTGCTTTATGAAAAGGAATTGTTTTCCTTGTTTTCTTCCTCCAAGAGATTGACTTCTCTGTGGGTAACTCCAAACACAGTTGAATTCAGCCTTCACATACAGCTTGTATCTTTCAGAAGGTGCAGGTCAGGTGAGGCTTCTTTCAGCTCCTTACTTAGCTGGAATTAAAAGCTTGCTGTAAGTTCTGGGGCTTTTGAAGAGGTCTTACCCCTCAGGGTGTACACTGCCAGTGCAGAGCTGAAGAGACATGAGCTGGTGTCAGTGCTGTGGCAGCAGTGAATGGCTTAGCCACTGCAGTGCAGGGACATGGCATCAAGAGGATCTTCTGCTCTTTGAGTGCACTTTCACCAAGTTCCACCTTCTGTTAGTGAGGTGTTTTCCCTGTTTCCAGCTCTTCCAACACCTCACAGCTCTCCCACCTTTAACCACATGAGACCTTGGGAAATTTCTGCCAGTGGATTCCTGGACTGCCTTTCACTGAAGTGGGACTTTTCCTGCCTTGTCTCCTGTCTCTCTCCAGTCTTCTGGTGTGTTCCAGGAGATCTTATTCTGTCAGCCTTGACTTGCACAGTTAAACCAGTCCATTTCTTCTAATGTGCATTCTCTTCTCTCTCCCTCTGTCTTTTCTCTGTACTTGTTTGTGTTTTCACTTCACTTTCCAGAATGTGGGTCACTGGCACTGTACACTCTCAGTCCAGAGGAGCTTGGCGTGATGTAGAATGAAAATATGCTGCCAGACAAGACAGGAAATGATGCAGCATTCTTCTCTCTTGTGTAGGGCATCCTGCTGGCATCCTAAATCACCTGAGAGATACACACCAGGCTGCTGTTTTCTCAGTTGCCAGCTCAAGATCTTCCAGTTTATAGCAAAAATAGCTCTGAATTGTGTGATCCTTCAATTAGTAATGTGAAGTTTCATCTCCTTTTCTGTTGCTGTAGTTTATGGCTGTTATTAGTCCCCAAGTGCATGCCTATGCATTTAGTAATGTTGAACTGCATCCCACTTCTCCTGCTGCACTTCTCAGAATCACATGGTGCTCCTCAGTGTGCCTCCACAGCCCTAGTGCCTCCAGAGTGCAGCAGTCCTGAGGGATGCTCTGGGTTTTGACAGGCCTATATGGCATTTCTCTGGTCCTTTTTCTTACCAAACTACTGCTCATAGTAGTCATCCCTTGCTGCCTGTTTCAAGGCCTGTAGTGCTGGCTGGAGGTCTCCTTCATGAGAGGTGGTTTGCCCTCTTAGTCCAGTGGTAATTCACCCATACCCTGCAGAGCAAGTGGAAGGGCTGCAGCAGTGATTGAATTTGCTAAGGCTCTTCCACCCTGTAGTAAAGTTCCTTCTGTTCAGGTCAGCTGGAGCAGCAAGCCCCAGGCCTTTGCATCGCCTCTGGACTGTTGGGAGCAAATGGGCTTCTGGTAAATGGCAGCTGTTTAAAAGTTCAGCTGTGGAAGGGATCGTTTTGATTTATCTTTCGGTTGCCAAGAGGCTTTCTAACATGACCTCCACATCCTTCTCTTCCAGGGCATGCCACGTGGCACATACCTTGTGCAGCTGGTATGCAGCACATCAAACATCCTTCAATGCACGAAATACCAAAGAGTTACCAATGCACATTGTCTGTGCTTGATGTGTTCAGCTCCTGGGCTTTCTCTTTCTGGGTTGTGCTGCACTGGCTGTGGCCAGCATGTGAGTTGTGCCTTTTAGTCTCACACCGAGTATAAATCAGATTTGATAGAGAAATGGCAAGTCAGGAGCTGCTCTGGGAGCATTATTAGTGTGATAGACTATCAGGTTTGACAGTGCTGCTGCTGTGAGCAGCCTGTGCCAGATCTCTTCAGTGACTCGGATACTTGGAACAGGTGAAAACAGATGGCAGCTAGCAGCAGTATGGTGGCGCATTTAAGGGCTGGGGATCTCTTCCACAGACACAGACAGAGTAGAAAGCAAATTCTGTTATGGTTTAGCCCTGTGGTCATTATGAAATCCCTCTGCACATCTTGTCTGATTCTGTTGTTGTTCACCTTATCCTTACTGGAGCAGGATGGCTCTGCTTGGCAGAGTGCCCTCTTGGAGAAGTGAGAGAGGAGGTGCAGGAGGCATCACACCTCAGCCTCCACGCAGCACTGAGCCCGGAGCCTGCACGGCCTGCAGGCAGCACTTGCCTCTACCCTGTTGCTGAACAAAGCAAGTCCAGGAGAGCTGCAGCCTGAGTGTTCCCTGTGTTCCCTGGGAGAAGGAGGCATTTAGCTGCTCCCTTAAGGCAGTG
The DNA here is from genome assembly GCF_015220805.1 of Pogoniulus pusillus. Classification (NCBI taxonomy): domain Eukaryota; kingdom Metazoa; phylum Chordata; class Aves; order Piciformes; family Lybiidae; genus Pogoniulus; species Pogoniulus pusillus. The sequence goes on from NC_087280.1 coordinate 24,642,904, forward strand.
TGTTTGTCTCTGCATGGCAGGGCACAGAGGGAAGGCTGAGCTGCTTTGAGGAGTGCATCTACTCAGGCTGGGGTTGTTAATGGTCCCTTCTTTTTTGTCCACTCTGCCTGCAAGAGAAGAGTGAAAATAAGCTGAAGTGCCAATCCCAGCATGTGATAGCTCCATCAGTTACAAGTTGGGCTCAAGTGATTTGGGTCAGTTTGTGAAGGAGGCAAAGGGCAAAGGAGTGCAGTGTGACACTGCTCATTCTTCTGTGGAGGCTGTGCTGGGCTTGGTGAGCACAGGCAGTGCTGCATTACTTTGAATAGGTAAAGCCCCCTTGTTTGAGTCCCACTGAGCCCCAGTTCCAGCAATGCTCCATGTCCTCAGCTCAAAAAACATGAGAAGAGCTCCATCAGTGAATCACAGAATCATTTGGGTTGGAGAAGCCCTTTCAGATCATCCAATCCAACCATTCTCTCACTGCCCCAAGTCTGCTGATAAGCCATGTCCCTCAGGACCACCTCTCTGCCCCTGTAACACCTCCAGGCACGAGGATTCAGGCACCTCCCTGCTCCCTGGGCAGCCTGTGCCAGTCTTTGAGAACCCTTTCAGTGATGAACGCTTTTCTAATGTCCAACCTGAACCTCCCCTGGTGCAACTTGAGGCCTTTTCCTCTCTTCCTGTCCCTTCTCCCCATTCAGTTTTCAACATCAGCAAGCATTTGCTTTTCCTCCAGTTTGGGTTTGGGGTGGTTTGGTTTGGGTTTGTTTTTTTGGGTTGTTTTCTTCTCTGAGCATCTCATTCCTGGAACAAAGTTACTCATCTGATATTTTGCTTTCTTTTTCTTTTCTTTGTTGTGTGGCACAACAATTTGGTGAAGAGAGGAGATGCCACTTGGCAGGGTACTGCCAGCTTCCTGTAAATCAAAGCCAGGACCTGCAGAAAACACACAGCCAAGAGAAGGCTTAGACAAGATACTGATTTCAAAAACTTCAATTGAAAAGTCCCACAACCATTTTAAACTCAAATCATGTTGAAATCTCTTCCCCCCCTCCCACCCCCTTTTAGTTTTGTTATCTTAAAAAAGAAACATTTCAGTTTTCCCACTCAGACTTACGGTAACGTCTCAACCACAGCATGCCAGAGCTGTTAGCTTGTTCCAAAGTTTGGGCCAGGATCTGGTCCTTAGTGCAAAGCTCTGCCTCTGCCAACACTAAACAACATAGTTGCCTGAGTAGCCTTTGCAGTGCTGTCATTTTTTCAGGCTTAAATTAAAGTAAAATAATAAATTTGGGTTTGGTGGGATTTTTGCTGAGCTTTTCCCTTGGTATGCTGTAAACATCCTCAGCCTTGTCTTGTGAAAGCCTTTTTCTGGGGGAAGGTGGGGAGGATAAAGGGGCAGAGCCCAGCTTCATGCATGGGGTGTCAGAAAAGGCTCTGCTGGAGCCAGGCATTAGCAGGAGATTACTGGGGACCGCTGGGCACTTTGGATGCATCCTTCTGAAGACTCATCAAAAGTTACTTTTGAGTGCAGAGCAGTCAAGCCACAAATCCACTAACACTGGTCTGGGTCTTGCAGAAGATAGAGGGCAGCAGCAGAGAGAAGGAAGGCAGAATGAAGCAGTTCTGTTGTGAGAGCCAATGGGAAGCTCACTGGAAAAATGCAACCTCTAAGAGCACAGCATTCTGTTTGTGATGCTCAGTTGCAGGCTCAGCTCTGCAAACTGTTGATCGTAACTGGAACAAGCAGAAGAGAGCATTTATTATTTCAGAGGAGCATGTGTTTGGTGTGGGGAAGCAAAGCTGTGCTCAGGGTTACACAGAAAGAATGGGGGTAGCTAATGTGTGTTTGCTTTGTTGATGCCTCCTAAAGATCAGTTTCATAGGATCATGGAATCACAGAATGGCTCAAGTTGGAAGGGAGCTCAGAGCTCAGCTGCTCCAACCTCTTCACCATGCCCAGGGACACCTCTCAGCTACACTCAGCTGCTCAAGACCTCATCCAGCCTGGACTGCAACACCCCCTAGCAGGAGGCAGCCACAGCCTCCCTGGGCAGCCTGTGCCAGACTCTCACCACCCTCACAGTGAACAACTTCTTCCTCAGCTCCAGTCTAACCCTGCTCTGCCTCAGCTTCAAACCATTCCCCCTTGCCTGTCTCTAGACACCTTCATGAGAAGTCCCTCTGCAGCCTTCCTGCAGGATCCCTTCAGGCACTGGCAGGCAGCTCTAAGGTCTTGTCTTTGTGGCCTCCTCTGCACTTGCTCCAATAGCTGTGTGTCCTTCTGCTGGGGACAGTAGAACTGGGTTCCTTTGGGATTCTTGCAGTGATTTCTGGTGATGTTGAGGAGCAGTACTGTGCCATGTTAAGAGCTGGACAAACCAGTGCTAAGAGCAGCACACACACGCAGCAGGGACAGGTAATTTAAGATGTGTTCACTAGGAGGTGTGCTAAAGCAAGAGCAGATCTCTCTACAAATGCATCTCAGGCAGAAGCTCACCCACAGCTGAAGCTCTGTAGCTATCAGCAAGAGAGCAAAGCAAGCAGCTTCCCTCTGGAATGCTGTCAGGCACAGCAGCTACACTGCAGAGGAGCAGACATTCAGCTTGGCATATTTTTACTGTAGGCACTTTCAGGGAGGGTTAGCAATTCACTGGGTTGTATATTGATTAGTTCCAGGCAGGCTGCTTTTTATTCATGGAATGTCTTGGGGAATAACCCAACCAATACATTTTCCAGTGCCTTACACGGACCAAATGTCATCCATCTTGCCAAAAAAAAAAAAGGTGGGAATTAGAACAACAGCCTCCCTTGCCAAGAGTGACATCAGGAATGGTGTTTCTTAGCTAGGTTTATTTTTGGAGGTTGTTTGTGTTGCTTTGAGTTTATTTGGGCAGTAGCAAGTGCAGCCCAAGCTCCTAAAAAGGAAAGTGTTGCTGGAGGCTGCCAACAGAAGATGCTGTGAGGTGGAAGGCACCCGGCTGAGCAGCTCTGCTGTGCCACTGAGGAAGGGGCAGGGGGAGTCAAGGGAAAATGCTTTCCGTCTGCCCTTCTGAAAAGGAAAACTCCACTGGGAGGGATCACAGAATCAGCCAGGTTGGAAGAGAGCTCCAAGCTCATCCAGACCAACCTAGCACCCAGCCCTGGCCAATCAACCAGACCATGGCACTAAGTGCCCCAGCCAGGCTTGGCTGCAACACCCCCAGGGACGGTGGCTCCACCACCTCCCCGGGCAGCCCATTCCAGTGGCAAATCATCTCTTGGTTAAGGAAATCCAACTAGAATGCCTGGAATTACTGCTTGGGTGGCCTAGCTGGCCGAGGTGCCAAGCATCCAGCCGCCACCCAGCGAGCTGAAGTTCATGCTGCCCCTCACCTTCCCACCCGTTAGAAGGGTCAAGGCTGCTCCTCCTTTAGGCAGCTCTTGAGACTCCCTGATGAAATCCTCCTAAGGTATCAGGGGCTGCAGGTGAAGTGAGGCACTCAGAACTGTGCATCCCATTGCCCGTGGAGTTTGATCTGGCGACACAGAAGGACACTTCCTGGCTTTTCTTTGGTCAGTGTGATCTGGAACTGCCTGCGGAGTGCTCTTCAGAGGGTGGCTGTCAGATAAGAGTCTGTAACGTCCTCCAGGGCCTGCTGCAGCCCAGGCAGCAGCGTTCCTGGCCATTTGGCAGAGGCAGCACGCAGGAAGGAAGGCTGTGAGCTGCATCTTCTAGGGATCCACTTACACTGGGGGTTAGAACTTGGGAGGACCAAGTGGCTCTTGCTTCACATTGAGTAGCTGCTCTGCAGTTAAACTGATTAACGCCTTCAGGTGCCTCTGCAGTGATTCACTGCCTGTGTTGACTGAGTTCCTTTGGAAGCCTTGTGAAAGAGGTCACAAATGGCTCAGAGTAGGGCAGCGGCAGAGTCACTCTTGGAGTGCTGCGCAGGAGGTTGCTAGCTCCAAACTGGAGCTGGGCAATGGCCCAAGCTCAGGCCTGGCCAACTCTCCTCTGAACCTCCCTCCTTGTGCCATGCTGAGCTGGAAAGCAGCACACATGTGTCTGGAAATGGTTCCTGTGTTCGGGGCAGCTACTCCTGTTCTGCAGCTCAGCCAAGCCAGGCACCTGCATTCCTTCACTCCTGTAAGGCAGAGACCCAGGTTTGGGCCGTTCTGGAGCAAAGCAGAACCAGCTGTCGAGTCTGAGCATGAAGGGAGTGACAGAGCCAGGCCAGGCCTCGTTTGCAAGGCTCACTCTGATCTATTCATCACGAGGGAAAGAACATGGCCTGCACCCCCTGCCCGCTTCAGCTGCCCTTGTGGTGCATGCTGTGCAGCAGCACTCCTGGGAGCGCTGCTGTCCGGTTCAGTGGATCGTGGCATTGCTGTATCTCTGCCTTTGGCAGCCACAACTGCCCCACGGCTGCTGTGGATGCACTGAGGGGATCGAGAACTGAGGAGGGTCTCTGAGAACCCAGAGGTGATGCACCAATGAGGCAGGGAGCTTATTTGGTGTGAGTTAGAGCACCTGGCATGGTGCAGAGCCAGCAGCAGCCCTGCTCAGTCCAGTTACTGACTGTAACAGTGTTTGTTTTTGTTTGCTTTAGGAATGACTATTCCAGAAGAAGATGCTGATGTGGGCCAAGGCAGTAAATATTGCCTCGTGGCAATAGGAAGGCTTCAGGTAACACCAATCTTTCTGGGCACAAACTGCTTCTGACAGCATAATTGGTGTGGTTTAGCTGTAAAGCACTTGCACCAAGCTCTGCAACTAGCCCACAGCTGCTAACAAGGCACAAAGCACCTTGATGTTGTGTGCAGCCAGTGGCTTACAGAGTCAAAATGGTTTGAGTTGGAAGGGGCCTTAAAGATCATCTAGTTCCAGCCCCTCTGCCGTGGGCAGGACTCATTCAGAAGGCATCAGCAGAGCAAAGTGAAGGTCTGCTTTGCTGCAGAGGTTACTGGACCCAACAGTAGCAGCAAAGGTGCTCCTGGGGCATGAGCATGTACAGACCTCCTGTTCTCTAGGTGCACGGCATTGGGGTTTCCCAGGTGGTGAGCAGTATGGCAGTGCAGGCACTGCGGGTGGCAGGTTCCAGGAGCTCCCAGAGGCACTGCCTCCTGCTCTTCTGTTCGTTCGGTCTCTCTCTGGCCAGTCAGCCTTGAAGAAGCTGTGATTGCTGGAGTTGTTCTGAAAGCAGTGGAGATAAAGCAGTCAAGAGGCACTCCTCAAACAATAGATTTACTCTCAGTGTGCATTCAGATGTGATTTCAGCTGAGGGAAGGAGGAGAATAACATTTGAGTTCCTTTCTGTCCAGCCAGTCACAACCCTTCATCCACTCCTGAGGAGAGCTGTGAGCAGGAGCTAGAGCAGCAAGGAGTCTCCTTCGCTGCAGCAGGGAGGCCAGGACTGATCTTCCCAGTCTGGGAATTCTGCCATGGGTGAACGTCTTTGAGCCTTCTGCACGATCTCCTGTGGGCCTGCAGTCATTGCCATCTGCCAGTCTGGCGTCAGTGCTTCTGGCAAGGTGGAAGGACCCTTTCATGAGAGCACAGGTGCCAAGCCTCTCTTGCTGAGGCACGGAGCCTGCGGCTGACTGCTGGGTTGGCACTTGGGCAGTCTCTGCTGAGATGGCAGAGCCACAGGAGCATTCAGGGTGCCTGCTAGCCTCATTGTGCTTTCAGAACAAAGGGTTGCATATTCCACTGGTGGAGAGAAGGAAGTTAGGGGACTCGTGTACAGCTGCCAAGGAAGGATGGTTTCATCAGCCACTTGCAGAGTGTCAGAACCTCTGATAGGTTACAGGAGCCAGCAGAGTGTGAGAGGGAGAGGAAGCAGAGGCTCTGGGATGGATTCTGTCCCAGGGGAGTCAAGGTGCCCACATCAAAAGCCCTGCTCTCTAGCAGCAGGTTGAGGCCTGCAATGCAACTGAGTCATCTGCTACAGGACTGCAGAAAAAGATGTTTCACTTTTTGCACTGTGGCCTTGTTAACAGAGGTAGCTCTGGAGCTTGTAAGGGGAATGATGGTCTCATTTGTAGTGCCAGCAGGAACGCGTGGGTGTGGGGTGGCCTGATGGCACAGGTGCCAGGCAGGGAGCTGGGAATGCAGCCTGCTGTCTGGTGAGGTTTGAGCAGCACTATGGGAGGATGGTGTTTGGTCACTATGAGCAGCCCCTCAGTGGCCTAACAGCACCCACTGCAGCTTCTGGAGGGTGTGTTCAGGTTCTCTGGGTGCTCCAGGTGAAAGGTCAGTGTGTAGTCTGAGCTGGTGCTGTTGGAGGTGTCTGCAGATGAGGAGGCCTCTTGTACACTGACCTGCCCATCCTAGAATGGGGAACCAAGCTGCTCTCTGCAAGCCCCTCTGTGGCTGACAAAGGTAGCAACCAAGATGCCTAAACAAAGTGAGGTGAATCCAGCTGCACTTCCATCCTCACTGTACCCCTCCTCCCTGGGAGCTGCTGGTGTCTTTCGTCCTGCTGCGGTGCCGTGGGGCGAGATGCGAGCTAGGCTGGGGGCTGCTCGCTCTCATTTCTCTCTGCTGTCCTTTAGTTGGTTACTTCCCACAGCTGTTAGCATTCTGCAGCAGATTTCTGTCCTTCAGCTCTGTAACCAGTTTGCCTTGGGGTGGCCTTTGTCATGGCAGGTAACCAGCTCTCCTGTCTGCATGGACATGAATGGCATGGCCGTGCCCACCGAGTTCCTCTCCCGGCACAACTCCGACGGCGTCATCACCTTTGTGGACCCACGGTGCATCAGCGTCATTGGCTACCAGCCCCAGGTCAGTGGGGCGCTCAGGGGTGGAGACTGGGCAGGGGAGTCTGCCTGTGCACTGAAAGCAGAAGCAGCAGAGCATGCAGTGGCTGTAGCTCACAACTCGTGCAGCAGGACCCCTGCTACATGCCCGGCCGTGCCCTTTGCTCCCTGGGCTGTCCCCCAGCACAGGCCTAACAGAAAGGTGCCTTAGGCCTTGCACAGTTTGCAGTGAAGACATTCCCCTGACAGGAGAGTGTAGTCCCCCTGCTGACCTACCGAGCAGTAAGCAAGCAGCATTTGTAGCATCCTTTTGCCTTCAGACTTACATCTGCTCCTCTGAGTAGGAGGTCACAGAGCTGGGTAGAGCGATGAAGGAACTCCTGGCTGCTGCAGCTGTCCCTCAGATAGCTCTCAGCAGCTGCACTTTAGAAGAAATAGTTCATTGCTCGTTTGTTTTTCCCATTAATTGTTATTTTAGGTAGCTTTGTGCTAACTGCTTTTACAAAGCTCAGTGCTGCAAAATGAGCTGTGGAGGAGGCTCTCAGGCCTCTCCAAAGACCACTGCAAGGGTAAAACGTGGAATGTGTTTTTAAGTGCCTATCTCTGTGGGACATTTGCTTCTCTCCAGTTCACTGAGCAGTCCCATTCAGGTGGTAGGGCCTTGTGTCTGCACTTGCAGACCTGCATGTGGATTTCTGTTGTGCTCTGAGGCTTTGATACAACTTTTGGCTGTTTTTTTTCCCCTAGGATCTTCTGGGCAAGGATATTTTAGAGTTCTGCCATCCTGAAGATCAAAGCCATTTGAGGGAGAGTTTCCAACAGGTGCTGTTTTCTGCTCCTTTTCTTCTGCCTATTAGTTATTGTTCTGTTTGCAGAAGTAGCTTTTATTTTTCATTTCAAGGTACTTTTCTCTTCTGCAGGAGTGGAAAGTAATGGAACGAATTTGTTGATCATTTAGTAACAAGTCAAGCTGTGTAAGTGGCAGTTTAAACTGCAGCGTCTGTTTGCAGGTTTTCAGGACCAAGTCAGCCACTGAGAGATTGCTTTCCTCTTCCAGAGGATGGAATGGGTGGCCATGCTCAGGCAGAGGTGCCTTGGAGATGCCAGTGTAGATCCCACTGTGCTCAGAGGTAACCAGGAGGATTTACCTTCCAAGCTGGGCTGTGTATTTGAGGGTGGCTGCACTGCTGTAGTGCTGGATGGCCACTGGCCTCAGCTCTCTGCCAGCAGGGGGGAGATGCTTCACATTTTAGTGGAGTTACACCACCTCGCATCGACACAGAATTTGGCCCTTGTGCCTGTTAGGAGGAGAAGTGCATAGAGGAGTAAGAAGCAGTGTAGCATGTGGAAGGAGTTCCACACTCACATCAGCTCTCTCTGAGGCATTTACTCCACGGTGCAGGTTTCAGTGCAGGCTGATCTGGGATGTACAGGAGGAGAGCTTGCCCCAGGCCGCCTGCTTGCACTGCTGTGCTCAGCACCTTCCCTGCTGCCTGCAGTGTCTTCAGCTGATCACTGAGGTGCAGACGATAGAAGCGGTCCCAGATTTTCTGGCAGCAGCCTCTGGTTCAGATGAGCATTGTTGGTCCATCTGGTGCAGGGTGCTGAGAAGAGTTCTGGCTGTAAAGCACGGGTGTGAAGGGACTCCACAGTCATTACAGCCAGCATGGCATGCCAAAACTGAGAGGCTCGAAAGGCCTCTCTGGGGAAGACAAGAAAGTGCTGTTCTGTGTCCACAGAACGGCTTGTGAGACTGAGCTCACCGTCTGGGTAGAGGTGTGTCAGATGGAGTAGAGTATCTCTGCCCTTCCACTGTTTCTCAGCACCCCCTCCTTCAGGTGGAGGCAGTCACCCCCTGCCGAGCTAGCAGGAAGGACTGAGCAGTCTGCATCCACTTCAGGGCCCCTGAACAGACTGAGCCTGGACAGAAGCTGAAGGCCTTATAAATTCAAATGTTGGTTCACAGGCAGGAGCCTCTGAGAGATGCTTGAAGCAGGCCACCATGTCCTCATCTCTGCCCCACCTTAGCACAAGGTGTGACTGCAGCTGAGCCTCACTAGGAGTCAGCTCCTAGTACAACTTCTCTCTTCCCCAGCCTCCTGCCCACCCTCCCTGCTGGCCTGGTACTAGCACAGCTGGCCTTACTGGGTAGGCTGGCTGAGGGCCTACTGACTGCTGCGTGGGACTAGCTTTCAGCTGGTTCATCTCCCTGAAGCTGTGCTTGGAGAGCAGCAAGAGCACATCTGCTGCTTTCCACTAGTGCCCCAACGACTGACTCCACCAGTTCATCCCAGACAGTGCCAGAGAGCTGCTGGATGGTGACACATCACATACCCACCTCTGAAGTGCTTGCCTGAGACTCAGAAGGGCTTTCAAGATGACATCCAAGTTAATGGCTTAGTCTTCACTACGTTCACAGGGGATGGAGCTCAGGCTGTGGGAGGCTGCTGGGGTGTCCCTGAGCTCGGTTGCTGAGGACTCACTGGCACTGCTCGCTGCTGGGCAAGTGCAAAAATGATTTCCTGGATCAGAGACCTGCAAGACTTGCTTAAGGTTGTCCAAAAAGACAGCAGGGAAGATGCAGACGGTGCCTGTTCGCTCTGCCTGTGTCCACTCTGGGAACACGTGGTGCTGTTTCTGTGGCAGGCAGCTCCTTTGGGTGAGGTTTTGCTCAGTATAGTAGCAGTGGTACTGGAGCTCTTGTTTCAATCCTCAGAAAAAATCCGAGACACAAGTCAATAGTTAAGCTCTGCACCAGGTGGTTTTTATTTCCAAGGAATGTCAGAAAGGGCAGGTTAAACATTAGCCTGCAGATGTTTGTGTGCTGCCTTGTTTGTGTGCACTGCTGTAAGGCAGTTCAGGATTTTCCCAGCAGCCATCTCTGTGTCTCCTGTTGTTGCAGAATTAGTGCTTGCCTAACTTAGGCTTCAGCACAGCAGCTCACTGCAGTTTGTTTTATTACTGTTAGGTTGGCTTAGACATTTTTTCATTACAAAAAGCTAACTGGTTTCCAATAAACTCTCTTTTTTCCTTCTCTCCTAAAGCCCTCTGGAAACTTGACATTTCCAATGTGCTGACAGCATCAGAATTGGGTTGGTGCATAATAGGGGAGGGAGGGTTCTGCAGGTTTTGGTCAGCTGCCAGTATCCATCTCAAAACTTTTACTTCCTTGGGAAGATAAATTCATTCATTGGGGTGGGAAAATCAGGCCAGCATAAGATATTCTGAAGGCCAAGGTCAACAACTGGAGCTTAATATCAGAGGCCCCAGAACAGAGCTATTTGATACCCAGGGGGATGCTGTGCAGACTGGACACCTCTGCACAAGTGCTGAGTGTTTTACCCTGGGTGTGGTAGCAGAAAAGTGCTGATTAAAGCATGGCTCTCGCTGAACTCAAACTACAAAGGCAGTTAAAAAGAAGTTGTTTAGCTCAGTCTGGGGTTTGAGCTTTCCTGGGCAATGCTAAAGCTCTTCATGTCTCCTGCTGACGTTCTTGCCCTTTAGTCCTGTGTCCAGCTGATCGATCTGAAGCAGACCTTTGGGAAAAAAGAGGGCTGGAGCATTTTTCCTCACCCAGTTGCTTGTCAGTGAAGACAGTGGATAAACATGGGAATTTCTACTTTACAAAATACAGGCTGCAGAGAGCTAATAAAGAGTGAATTCCAGTGGCTAAGGAACCCACAGTGAGATGTGGCATTTATTTGCAGTAGACCTTCCCTTTCCTTCCCTGAGGCACCCCTGAGATAGCCTGGTGGGAGAGCAATGAAAAATAAACACAGATAGCCCAGTGCCAGCTGAATGACCTGGAACCCTCTGAGTTTTCTTTTGGCTTAGCCCAAGATGGTGAGATAGGAGAGGAAGTGCAGCTGCAGTGCCAGGGGGCAAGTGCTGCTCTGAGCGCTTCTTCAGATGCCTCTTTCCTACTTCTCGCTTGTTGCTCCACTACTGACTTCAACAAAACTGGAGTTGTCAAAGGCAGGATTTGAACCCATGTTGCCAGACATCTGAATTCCTACTCAGAGACAAAGGCTGTCCAAGCAAAGGGCCTGCTCTGCATTTCCTGAGTGCTCTGGAACAGGACAGTGGCTTATTGCCTGTTCTGGAAGCCAGAGGCTTCCCTTGTTAGCACCTTGCCATCACAGAAGTGTCTGGGGAGAAAAACCAAAGCAGCCCTGTATGGTCTCTAGAACAAACCATCTTTCTTCAGTGTTCTCCTGCTGCTGCTGTGATTTGCTGTGTCACATACATGAGTCCCACAGCCAGGTGTCCAGGCAGGAAAGCTGGGAGTCAGGAGGTGCGGGTCCTTTCCTGGGGCTTTGGGTTCAGCTGCGCTGTTTGCTTTATGGTTTACAGTCAAACATCTAAAAGATCCTCACTTTGGCTTCTGTCACCCTCTTGACAAGGGACCACATGGAGACCTTCCCTGCTGGGGTAACAGCTCAGCCTGTGGTGTGTCCTGTCTCTGTGTTACTCTTATGTGCAGGCTGGGCAGCAGCATTTTACACAGCAGCAATGTGTGGAGGCCGAATTTTGAAGGCAGGAACTGCAAGCGTGGGGCAGATTTTGCTGCTTCTCTTCAAACTGAGACTCTGCCTGCTGTGGCCACAGCTTTCTGCGATTCGGGTTCCAAAGAGCAGGTGCTGCTGGTTGCTGTCCAGTGGCACAGCAAGCAGCAGTCTGCCTAAGCCTGGCCCTGTTTTTGCAGGTGGTGAAGCTGAAGGGCCAGGTGCTGTCCGTGATGTATCGCTTCCGCACCAAGAACCGCGAGTGGATGCTCATCAGGACCAGCAGCTTCACCTTCCAGAACCCTTACTCGGATGAGATTGAGTACATCATCTGCACCAACACTAACGTCAAGTATGTGCCTTTCCTTCTGCTCACTTGGGTGGTTCTGAAGGCCTTTGGGCCTGGCTTTTTGCGGGGAAGCACATTCAGAGTCTGTTTGCAGCTGCGTTTGCTCCTGTGCAGCAGGGTTTGCTGCAGCAGCAGCTCGCAGTGTGGCTCTTTGCCTCTGTCGTTACCCTGTGCTGTTTCCAGGGCCTGGCCACGCTGGGAGAAACGTCACTTATCAGTGTGTCATTAGACAAGCCCATTGATCTCGGGCCAGGCTGCCTGCAGCTAGCAGAGAGCTGCCAGCAGCAGGCCAGCTGCCCTGATCCTAGAGGAAGGTTAGCTGATTCCTGAGCCAGAGAGCAAAGCCTTCATGCTCATTGTGATCATACCATTCCCTAGCCCTGAGAGTCTTCTTGAGCTGTGTCTGCTCCTCTGGCCTCCCAAAGCTCACTGGTTATTTCCTACTGAGTGGGAAGGGCTCCTGATACTCACTTAAGATCCATTTGATTATCCTCAAGTATGGGGACAGATCCGGCCCTTTATTTAAGAGGGAAAATAAATGATCTTGCCTTTGAATCAATACCTTCAAAAGCCTGTCACTGGACCTCCTAGAAGGAGGTCATCCTGGCAGTGTAGTGGAGGTTTGTCACAGTGTGAGACTGCAGAGATGCTCTGGCAGCCTGCTGAGTCCTGAGCCAGTAGCTGCAGAAGCTAACCTGGCCTCGATGAAGGCATTGCTTTATGGTGGGGGGGGTTATGAATATTTCTTCTTTCCAATATAAACTTAATCCATTTCTAAAACAAAATCTGCTTCTGGTCTGCCCAAAGACTTTCTTTTTGCCAAGTTTCTAGCCCAGAGGAAATGATTTGGTTTAAGATCTCAACCTGTTAGGCAGTGTAATGGAATTGCTGAACAAGCAGTCTGCTAGTGGGGATGCATACTGAGAGCTTCACTTGCAAAAGCAAACCCCTGGGGCTCTGGCATTTCAACTTGCCTCTGGATGTTCTCTTACTTGCTCTTTTGGTACCTGAACTGGAAGGGCTCACTTCACTCACTTGAAACCCAGCATCACAATCATTTTTCTGGCTGTTTTCTCCATACCCAGAGAGTCAGACATACACAACTGCATAGTTTAAGCTCATTGAAAACAAGCAAATGTGCCACGAGAGCAGACAGCTAAATATCTCCCTGTCTGCACTCTGCATCAAAACAGACACTTCTGCATTTCTGCTGTCCTCTATTTCTTTTCCAAATGATTGATACATGCGAAAGCAGGCCTGCAAGATAAAAAGCTGTTTAAGAGATCAGTCCCAGGCTGGCTTTATTGTGCTGTTTCCAGGAGCCCACAGGTCAGAAAGTGAGGCTGCAGACTTGTCTTGGCTCTGGGAGTGATTTCCTCCAAGCCTTCACTCTGCTGTCCAGCTTGGCATGCAGCAGTGCAGTGATGAATAGGACTGTGCCAGTTTCTGGCTCCTGTGGTACCCCTCTTGGTAGGCTTGAATAACAACCCAGCAACGCTGCCCTACTATGGCAGCTGCCTGCTGCTCCTTTGACAGAGGGTGTTCCTCTCCCCTGGCGTGTAGGAAATCGATGTTCTGCTCTTATGACAAGATGCAACCCATGAGATGTCTGCTTTGCAAGAGCAGAAAGAAAACATCATTCAGACTCCTCTCTGTTCTTAACCACTCCTCAGATTTGCAGAGGACTGCTCTATGTGCTTCTGTTGCTGCCTGCCTCTGGGGTTGATGTGGGGTTTGTTGGCACATTTAGGGTCATGTTTTGAATTCTGGTTTCCTGGGTGCTTCATGGCAGCCTCCTCATCCAGCCCCTGCTAGGGCTGGGTGCTTGGCACTGACTCGCATGTCTGTAGCCTTCTTTACATGTTGATGGATGCTATCAGCTGCTCTGGCTCCAGCAAAGTGCTTCACAGGCAAGCCCAGCAGGCTGCCCTGCCCCGCACGGCTGTAGGCAGCTCTGACCTGTCTGTGTCAATGATAACCTCCAGAACGTACAGCTCTGAGGCAGCTACAGAGGCAGCAGGGGACTGTAAAGGTAATGGAGCCCAGAGGGGTAGGGCTAAGTCAGTTTTTAGCTCAGGCTGGCTTGAAGGCACACTCGGTAGGGGTGTGCCTGGCAGCAGCGCTCCAGGTGTGCGCTGGGCAGCGAGCAGTGTTCCCAGAGCACTGCAGAGGGCACTGCTGGCTCCGGTTCTGGATTTGTGTCTTGGTGGATTGGTTTGCAGGGGGGTTTCTTCCTTTCTTTTTTAGTTTTGTCTTTAAAGCTTTGGAGCTTCACACAGTCAGTTTGCCAAGCTTGCTTTTGGTGCAGAAGGATAAGGAACGATTAGGTTCAAATGTTCACTTTGTTCCTTGCAGAAAGAGAAAAGAAAACTTCCTCAGCTTCCCTTGGGGGTAGGCATCCAAGAGAAACTTCCTGGAGAAATGAAGCATTTAACGTTGAGCATTTGTGCTGGGTTTGACCTGAAACAAAGAGTTTCCCCACTGGACAAAATCCTCCTGTGTGGCTGGGCCTGTTGGATTTCCAAAGAGAAAGTGTTTGCTTAGCTTACACCTAAGAGCAGCCCTGGAGCAAAACCATCTGTGAGGGCTGGAGAGGGCTGGAGCAAGCCCTCTGCATGCAGAGCAGAAGGAGCTTTGCTCGCCTCGAGGGGCTTGTTGGCATTGCAGTTTTGTGAGCCCTCAGGTCCTGTGCTGCACTCTGTGCCTTGAGTCCTGTAGGTGTCCTGGCCCTCAGTCTGGGAGTGAGCTGGCAGAGGGAGCGGCTGCAGGCAGGCTGCTGGGTGGCTCAGCTTGTGCCTGTGGCAGAGCTGCTTTCTGCTGCGGGTTCTCAAGGGCCCAGATGCCAAAGGAGATCAACAGTTCTGAGAGCATTCCAGCCCGTGGTGGCTGCTGCAGACTTGCTTTCTCCTGATCCCCTTGCCCCTGGAGGCTACCTGCTCCCTCCAGGCCAGAATGTGACAGATCTCCTCACAGGGGTGCCTTGGAAACTGGGATAAAAGAGGCAGGTCTGGAGAGTTTCTGCAAGAGGGTTTTGCAACAGCAGCCCCAAGGCTTTCGTGCTCCCTTTTTATCCCAGCAGCCACAGGAGACAGGGGTGCTGAAAAGAGCTGGGTAGGGATGCAGTGGGCTTGTTTCTTGCCCACTGTAGAGCCTTCATTTTAAAGCCCAAGTCCTTTTTTGTGTTAGTTTGATGCCTGGAAAGAGAACAGGTGACTTCATTGTTCATAGAGAGTAGTGAATTCAGCTGAAATCCTCTCCGGAGCCAAAGGACCTTTTCTTTTCCCCAGGGTGCATTTTCTGAGGTACATCTGAATGAACTGTCAAACCCTTGGGGTTCATGGGGGTGCCATGAGCAGGACAGGCAGTCCTCTGCTGACCCTTACGCCTAGGCTGGGTATCCTGGAGGGCCAGGAAGGGTCTTTTTCATTTGCTCCTCGAAGCTGTGAAACTGAAATTGAAACCGAGGATGGGTTTGGGTTTGGTTTCAAAGTCAGGAGGCAGTTTGAGTTTTGCCTGAGCAGGCAACAAGGTCTGGCTCTGTTTCACCTTCACAAAAGCGATCCAGCGGTTGGGTGACTGCAGAGACCTGCGTGTGGTGAGCGTTCAGTCGGGAGGACTGGGCAGATGGCAAGGGCTGAAGCAGCTGTGACAGCAGCTCTCAGCTCTCCCCGGCTGGCTGCTCCAAGAATTGCTGCCTCACTTCTTTCAGGCATCATTTGAGCTGTTTACAGAGTAGCAGCAAACAGCAGCAGGGGCATTTAGCTTGGCTTTACGTTTCGATGTTAATTAAGTGCAGAAGAGCTTGCACAGAGCTCAGTGGAGATACACTTTATAGGAAATGGGCTTGGGAGGCTGCTCCCCAAGTTCAGTGCTGCTAGCACAGTGTGGGACTGATGTTGTACTGCAGCCTGGGGAGAGTTAGAGATGAAAGGTGGAGCAGGGTGGTGGAGCACAAGTTAGAGTGCCTAGAAAACAAGTCCCTCGTGAGCGTGCTGCTTGGCTTGGCTGGGCTGTGCGTGCGGCTGACCCAGCACACATGCTCTGTGCAGAGCAGCAGAGCCCTGACCTGCTGCTTATTGACACACACCCCCGGGCTTTGGCAGGGAAAGCAGAGGGAAGGTGCACTGAGCTTCACCTAACAACAGGGCTCATGGGGGGTGTTGAGGAAAACTTCCTCATAGATTGGCCAGAATTAATTCAGTTACCTCCTGTAGTTCCCTTGCAGAAGTGTGCATCTGATGTTTGTGGACAGAAGAGTTCCCTGGGTGCCAGAGGTAATTTTTAGGTATTTTCTGTTGGCTAAAGTCCTGTGGAAAATCCCTGGCATTCCAGTGTCCTGCCGGGCTGCTTCTCTGCCTCTTGCTCACAGCACTCCAGTGGTCCTGTGTGTGCTGTGTTCTCACACTGCAGGACTAGCAGAGGCTTTTTGGCCATCCAGCCTGATCTTCTCTTTGCTGCAGGTTATAGATTTTTGCCTAGGAAATGGTGTGTGAGCAAAGTGTCTCCTGGAAAAGTATCGCGAGTTGGCAAAGTCTCTTACCTGGCAGCTTGTTGGAGTGGCCCCTCATGTTGGCATCAGTCTGTGCCTGGCTTTTGCCATTTGCCTTTGTCTCTCAGTCCCCTGAGATTTAGAGCCAGATCAACATTTCAAAGAAGATTTGAGTGAAAATGGCAGCATTCAGGCTCATGGTGGTATCCCAGCTTCCCAGAGTTCCATGTCCATGATCTTGCTGTTCTAAAAGCTCTCATCTGTGAGCACTTGTGGTACTGTAGAGTCTCTCCTGTTGTGTGGTTCCTGTCCATCACCTGGCTCTGGCCCTGACCGTCACCTGGTTCGTCCTTCAGGAGGAGCCTGGGATACAGGAACTGTGACTACTGCCAAGTGTCATCTGCAAGTACCAGGCTTTACTTTCTTGTCATCCATCTCCAGTCTTCCCCTGACCTCTGGGCTTTGGCATCATTTAGGGGTGCTGTTGTCTTCTTTGCTAAGTGACCAGAGAGCCTCACAGAGGTAGTGTGCCACCCGCATGCCCTCGGGCCAGAAGGAGTCTTGCTCAGGGTGCCCCGGTGCCAGAAGGTGACCGTTGCTAGAGACACAGAGCGTTTGGCAAAGGTCACAGCTGCTGAGGTTTGGTGTCATTGCACAGGCAGCCTGCCTTGGGATCCTGCAATGCCAGCAGCTCGCAGCGCCACCCTAAGGGCTGGTGCGGTGCCCTCCATGGTACTGGCCTGCCCTGGAGCCAGCGGCTCTGCCTGCTGCGCAGCAGTGTGGAGCGGTGCTGCCTTCCGCAGGGCTGTGGCACAGGGAAAGCCCCAGTAGCTGTGCTGTGTGTCACCTCTCTTGTTGGCTGCAAGCTGCTTCCCATTCCTGAGTGCCCCTGCTCCCCTGTGCTGTGCCCTGTGATGCTGCTGAGGTGCAAGATTGCCCAGTGAGAAGGCTTTGCAAGCCTTCAGCAGGGAGGCATTTATTTACCCAGTGCTCTGAGAGAGGTTTCATCGTGTCCAACAGGAGGCATTTATTTACCCAGTGCTCTGAGAGAGGTTTCACCGTGTCCAACAGGAGGCATTTATTTACCCAGTGCTCTGAGAGAGGTTTCACCATGTCCAACAGGAGGCTGCTGCTGTGCCGGTTTCTGTCTGAGTGGGTAACAAAGTCATTTTGTGTCGTTGGCAGACAACTGCAGCAGCAGCAAGCGGAGCTGGAAGTACATCAAAGAGACGGGCTGGCATCCTACGACTTATCCCAGGTGACATTTCTCAGCTGCTTCTTTTTCTGCCTCTGATCTCTTCCAAGGGAAAGCAGTGGCACATCTCAGTGCAATTAGAAACATGTCGGGACTGTCCCCGACTCCCTCTTCATAAAATGTGATGGAGGGAATTCCCTTCCTCTGTGTATCCCAACAGGTGCCTGTTCCAAGCATACCAGCCAGCGTTCATGAGGGTGGGAAGTCTGTGGAAAAGCCTGATGCTATCTTCTCCCAGGAGAGAGATCCTAGGTTTGCCGAGATGTTTGCTGGGATAGCTGCTTGTAAGTGACTGGCTCTGGTCTTTAATGTTTAATACCACATAAAGTCTGGTTAGGTGATGTGCAGCACAGCTGTGGGAGAGGGAAGACAAACTACAACACGGCACAGAAACTCCTCAGCTGGACTCTTCCTAGAACTTGCCTGTGCCTGGTACTTCTCCTTAAGATGAGGCGTAAGTTCCAGGGGTAAGGACAACTCCTGTGCCACCAGAGCTGCCTGATTTTGATTTGTGTTAATTCAGAGGGGCACCTTAAGCACTCTTTGGAGATGCTAAGCACACGGAGCAGAGCTTGCCATTCCTAAGTACATCTTCTCTGCCTGAGGCAGCAGCTGTGAGTTCATCTCTCTGATTAACACATTTGCCATCTCCCTGAAGCTCATCCTGCAGGTCCTTAGCAAACCACCAGCTCTTGCTTTCAGAGGCCAGTGCTGCTCTGAGGTGCAATAATGCACTGGCTTTCTGGGCAGCTGAGGCCAACTGCTAGCAGCTGCTGAGTCCTTGCTCTCTTGCCCACAGCACTTGAACTGTTGGCAGGCTCTTCAGAAGAGTGGTGGTAGCCTCAGAATCAGAACATCCTTCTCTGTTTCGTGGAAATGACTCTGAGGACAGAGTCCTTACTGAGTGCCCTCACTAAAGGATTTCCCAGCCCTCTTCTGCATGCTAGCAGCCAGCCTGTCCGTTGCACAGCCTTAGGTGATTCAAGCTAGCCCCAGCCTATGCTGCCTGCTGCCCTAACAGGCTGAAGTTGTTGAGAGGACTGGCAGCTGAGGAGGAGCCATTCACAGTATGTCCCTGGGAAAGCAGGCTCCTGAGCTGCACAGATCGAGGGAGAAGCTGTTCCTTGCTTATTGTTCTTAGCTGTCCTGACTGAAGAGGAGGAGTTTGTGCACTCCTTTCAGCTAAGCCAGCATGCAAATGTCACACCGTGCCTGGGCAAAGCAGCCCACAGGCTCTAGCTCCTGGGGTGTTGGGAGGTGACCTCACTGCATTGGCTTCTTGTGTCTGGCTTGGCCTCCTCAGCTGGAGAAAGCACTGTAGCTGAAGGACAGACTTAGTCTTCTGTCCCCTGTTGCTAGGACTTCTCTGTCTTTCTTTCTCTCCTTGTCTGTCTGCTCTAACAGTGAAGTCAACAACTAAGGCCATAAAAGGGATTGGTGAGAAGGTAGCAAGACTCCACCCCTAAACTCCAGAGTATGTTTTTCCAAACAAGAACATCTTGCTCTGGGGCTGATTTATTGGCTCTTTTTCAGGGAGCTCTCGACTGTTTGTGGGGAGGGCTCAGGGTTAAGGGTGTAGCATGCTGTGAGGTGGCTGGGAGGTTGTGTTCTTGGAAATGCCATTTCTCTGTTCATTCTCTTCAGTTCACAGGCTTTGCTTTTTCTGGGACACTCCTCCTGTCTGAATTTCTCCTGGGAGCTGTGATCAAGGTCTCTGAATGATACAAAGAGATAGTTCACAGTTAGAGCTGAGAGATGCTGTCCAAGCCCAATATTGACAGGCTTGCCTGCTGCCTGCAAACCATTTGCCTTGTGTGGGTCCCTGGTCGTCTTCTCTGCTGTGCTCTGTACAAACACAGCTCTGATACCCACAACTGCATGCAGTGGCCACACGTCACTGGAAAACAGAGGTGGTGGAAGGAGGCCTGGCTCCACTGACTCCTGCAAGTCCCCTGAAGCACAAGAGGCTGTGCTTGCAGAGATCTCCATTCTGTAGGCAGAAGCACTGGTCCTGCCTGGAGAAGGGCACTGAGCAGGACAGCGATGGGGTGCAGAGTCAAACAGCTCTAGAGGTGCAGGCAGAACACACAGAAAGAGCTTCAGTCCTGTACTGGAGGTGAGAGCAGAGAAGCTGTGTATGAAGTCTTGAGTGGGAACATAGCTGAAAGAGATGTGGGTCAGATTCAGAGGGTGAAGAGCAAAGGGACTTGAGAGCTGTTTTGTCTGTTTGTGATTAGTTTAGCTCTTCCCTCTGCCTTGGCCTCATCCCATGGCACAGAGTCTGGTAGCTACCATGGCAACTCTGCTGCACTTGAGGAATTCCAGTTCATTTAGGGTACTCTCACTCAGGCTGCCGAGTTGTTCTCAAATAGCTCAAGTACCCACCAGGGTTTGGCTCAGTCTCTTCTAGCCCTGTGAGTCTGGTTCTCCTGCAAGGGGTAGCTTTAGAAAGTATGGGAGCTCTCAGGCAGGAATGCTGCGAACCCCAGCAGGCTGTTCTATGCTTCCTCTCAGAGACAGCCCAGTCCCTCCTCAGTCTTTCCTACTGCACAACCTTACCAGACCTCATCCTCGATTCTCCCTGTTGCTTTCACAGGAGAGCATAGGTTTGCAGCCCAGATCTGGTGTCTGTGGTGGGCAGCATGTAGCCAGGGAGGAATTTCTGCAGGTTTCAACACTGCAGAGGAAAAGCAGTGCCAGCTTGCAGCAGTGCCATGCACGCCACTCCCCCAGGGCTCCTGTGAGGCACTCTGAGGTGACTCTGGGACCTTTGTGAGGGTGAGCTCAGATGCTTGTTAGGAACATAGCACCAGAGCTTAGGAGCAGAGAAGAGCTGCTGTGTGTTGGAGACCTTTGGTGAGCCACACTCACAGGGACTCTAAACCTGGGGAAAACTAAAAGCCACTTTGTTACTTGTGAATCAAGCAGGCCTTTGGCCCAGGAGAGCACCTCCTGAAATGAGTGGGAATCCCAAAGGAGCAGAGGGGAACGTGAGGAGGCAGGCCAGATGTCCAGGTCTGGCAGGGGTGCAGAGGAACAGATGACTGCAAAGCCATCAGCAGGCTGCGCAAGGCTTTGTGTTTGCAGGGAGTAGTGAGGGAAGATGAAGAAAATAAGTACATGGTGGTGAAGCAGACCTTTAAATTGCTTGAAGCAAAGCAGCAGTAGTGAGGCTTCCCTGGGCTTTGCAATAATGCAGTGCCAGAAAATCAAATGGCACTGTTCAGCCAATCTGGTGTCATTCAGAGACTGCTCTGCAGTTGCCACAGTAGGAGCAGACTATAAACGTTAATGGCACCTCCATGTGTGTGCTGTTCACTGCACTAATGTGTCTCACACCATGCTGAGACGCTTGCATCCTATTCCCTGGCTCCCTTAAGCCACCTCTAGGACAGCAGAACCCGAAGAGAGCACTGCTTTGTCTGGCTGGGCTCAGGCGCTCAGGAGCAAAGTGCCCCCAGGCACTGTGAGCCACAGCTGCAGGAAGGGGCTGTGCAATCGCCCAGGTTCGAAGGGGCTACCTGTAGTGATGCCACCAGGCTGCCTGAGGGGGCGAGCACTACTCTCAGGTTATCCTGGAGGGGAAGCAGGTGTTCAGCTGGTTAGGATGGGGCTCTTGGACACCATTCCTTGGAATGTTTAACCCAGCAGGGTGTGGGCTGTCAGCTGCTACCTCCGTGCAAAAAGACTGAAATAACAGCAGCAGAGCTTCTTCTGGAGCCAGGAATGTACCCAGCGTGAGGCCATCCCCAGGCAGGCCACAGCAGACCACATTCAGGCCAGGGTGGTTTCATGGAACCTTTGTGCTCCCAGGCAGGCTCTCATCTTCCTTCCAGAAAATCTCTGTTCCCCTTTGCAGTCTCATGCACTCCTTGCCTCAGCTAGAGCCAGGCTCTGTCTCCCTTTCCCCCTCCTGCCTGCCCGGTCAGGAGTAGCTTCCAGAGGGCACAGAGGAGGTCTGGGCTGTGGGGCACATACCAGCACTCTGTTCCATGCAAAGAGCAGTCATGAGGTGCAGCCCAGGAAGAGGGTAAGAAGTGGACTCAAACCAGCTGTGCCTCTGGTTTCACCCTGGACTGACACACAGCCCTCCTGCGTCATTCTCATCTTTAGGAAGGAAAGGAAAGCCCTGCTGCCTGTGCACCTTGCTCCTCTCATTCAGTCCCTCTGCCTTCCTTTGCTCATCCCCTGAACTTCTTTTCCTGTGCTTTATTTTGCTTCTGTAGCAGATAAAAAGATGATGGCCTCAGCATCCACAGCAGGAAGCCAGCAGCTCTACTCACAGGGAAGCCCATTTCAGCCAGGACATTCAGGAAAGACTTTCAGGTACTGTAGCCCAGACGCTGGGTGAAACAGCCTCTGTCTGCTAGTGGGAGACCATTCCCCTTTGACTGGTGGAATCAGACCTGACCTAAGATGCAAGGGCTGAGCTTTGCTTTGGGCACGCTCCTATGTGATGCCTCAGCACTCAGCCTTGGCTTCTTGTGGTTTAACTACAGCTTTTTCCTTGCTGCTCCTCTATCACACCTCCAGTATTTCCCCCCAGAATGACCTATCCTCCCAGGCTGCTCCATTCAGTTCCTGAGCCTGGGCACTGTTTCGCAGACCCCTGGTTCCAAAGGACACGTTCTGGATGCAGTCCAAGCCCCTTCAACAATGGGATTTGCCAGCCCAGCTGGGAAGGTGTTAGCGGCAGGGCTCGCCCTCCCCAGCAGCTGCTGTGTGCAGCACTGAGCTGGACTTTCTAGTACACATAGCCCTCTTGGAGGCTCTCTGGTAGAGAAAAAGATTTTTTTTAAAGGCAAAGAAAATGCACAAAGACTTTCCAAACACACTTTACCCTTAGGCAGCTTAGGAAAGAGAGAGTAACAGCTCCCATATTCAGATGCCTGCCACATTTTGTTGCCCCTGGGAGGGATTTTGCCTCTTCTCAGAGGGTTCAGAGCCCTGCACCCTTTCTGCTCAGCCTTGTTTACTGCCTTTCCCATTCTGCTCTCTCCTTTCTCTGTGGAGTGATTGTGCAGGTAGACAATAGGAAGGGACTGGAGAAAGGAGCAGGCTGTTGCAGCTGATGCACAAAGGCATTTTTGTGTGCTGTGTCCTCACTAATACACATTTCTGTGGCATGGGAAATAACAAATGTATGTTTTTATATATAAAGCCCATTCCCAGGGTGTGGTTATAGAATTTCCTTGTTCCAGGCTTGCATAAGAACCAAGTGGTGAAGTGGATCAGTCCTTCGTAAGAACTGACTTCTCATTACAGATTTCTGGGAACTTGCTCCCTGATGAAATTCAGTTAGTAGCAAACAGCTAACATGCAAACAAATTCCTTTGGAAACAGTTTGTTGCTAGCTTGATTCCAAAGCTGTTGCAGTAGTTTAACTTTTCCTCTTGATAATTCTTTTGCCCCTCTGTGTAGCTGCATGCTCATGGTAAGCAGTTGGTGGAGATAGGAATTGAAAGCTCAACAGTTGAACACGCATCACTCACTTCTTCATTTCCCAGGCAAGAAACAAACAGAGAAGTACTTACAAGGAGCATCTTAATTTAGAGTGGCATTTATGCAAATACTTAAATACTGCTGACTCTAAACACGAATTCCAACTGAAGTATCTGCTGGGATGCTCTCTTCAGGCAGGGGGTTGTAAATGCATTGAATGCTAGTGTGGAGCCAAGTGTTGGGCTGAATGTGCTCCTGCAAGCCCTGTCAGAGAGGCTGTGAAGCCCAGCTCCAAGCCAGTTTGTCTCTGTTGGAGCTGACATTTGAGACTGGCAGTGTGGCTGGCAGCTCGGGGATGCTCTCAGGCCAGACGGAGCGCTTGGCTTGCGTGTGGCTCTCTGGCCTCCCATGCCGCAGTGCTGCTCGTGCGCTGAGGCAGCCTCTCTGTTCCCCAGCTCCTCGGTGGTGCATGTGCCTGGCGTGAACGACATCCAGTCCTCTTCCTCCACGGGGCAGAACCTGACGCAGATCTCTCGCCAGCTGAACCAGGGCCAGGTGGCCTGGACAGGCAACCGCCCACCATTTCCAGGACAGGTACTGACAAAAGGGGTTTGCTGTCATGCTTGCTGGGGACCTGCGGTCTCTGCTTTTTACAGGAGAGTTAGGAACCCCATTTCTGTTAGCCTTTGAGGCTGGAGAGAAACGGTCCCTGTCCTTGGCAGGTGGTGACAGCTTCGCCGCCCTGTGTGTGGCAGTGCCCATGCTGCCATAAAGCCCAGTGGAAGGTCTCAGCTCTGCACTTACTTTTGTGCATGCACTGAGTGAAGGAGGACAGCTGTGGTGCTTTGGTGATGAGCCTGCCAAGACCTTGCACCCAGCACTGTTACTCACAGTTAGCAGCAATTAGCAGACAAGGCACAAACCTAGCTGTGGATGCAGAGCAGAGGCTGCTCAGCCCATTACCCCTCCATTGGTACTGCCTAGTGTAGCTCACACTTTGCCCTGTGCACATCCTTCCAGCAGCTGCCCTGCACTCAACGGTGTTAAATCCTCTGGTTCTGTTACAAGAAAAGAAAACTGTTTTGAAACTGTTAAAGACAAAGAAGATGAAGTGCTTGTGTCTGTGCTGTCACTAATGGTGCTGTGGGTCACTGCTGGCTCTCCAGTGTTAGCTAGACTAGAATAACACCAAATAATTCCTCGCTCTGAATTATTTCCTTGCTCATCACTCAATGTTTCCAGCCCTCGCTGTGCCATGGGCTCACACCTGCTCACACCTGGTTACACTTGTAACCCAGAATGGGTCTTTTTAGCAGTTCACTGAAGAAAGCTCCCAAACACTTCCTCCCTTCCCCTCTGCTGCTCTCTCTTCCTCCCCTTTGCTGTGCAGTTCTGTCCAAGTCAGCAGAGTGCAGGGGAATTGGAACTGATTGACCCATTGTAAATGAAGTAGAGCAGAGCTGTGCAGCAGTGTCACACCATGCTCTCTCTGGCACTAGGGAAGCCTTCAGAACTGTAGCTTGGAACTGAGCTGAAGACTTCACAGCATCTTCAGTGTATGTGCCTGTTGGGATCTCTTCTCCCCCAGCTCCCCTCCATTTGTCCAAAAGAACAGTTTAGCTTGAGTGCACTGAGTGCTAGTAGCAGTGCACGTGGTTAGAAGGATCCAGAGATGTAATCACCTTTATTCTCTGCTTGTGGAAGGGGTTAGGCAGGGAGCGTCTGTGGGAACCGCTGGATTTGAGCGCAGTGCAGGAAATGGTTCAGGAGCAGATTCTGTCTGCAGCATTCTGCATGGCTGTAGCACAGGAGCCACTCTGCCTCTCTTGGCCTCACTGTGCACATTGTACATGTCTCAGAGCAGCCTACAGTGTTTAATCATCTCTGTCACAATCTCAGAGACCCAGTGACGGAGCCAGTAAGTAGGTAAAAATAACAGCAAGTTGGCTTTTAATGCCCTTGAATTAACTCAGCTGCCCCCTTAAAGCAGACTCAGACCTTCTCTGCCCTGTTCCCAGGAGTGGTGATTCATGCTCCCTCCCAAGCCTTTAACGGGGCGAAGGAGCTCTGCTGCCTGTGCTGCTTAGGCAGTGGAAGAAGGCAGCTTCTGAGTTTTGAAACTTCTTTGGCTGTTTTCCCCCAGTCTCTGGAATCTCTGCTCACTGGGGAATTGCATGTGTTCTGCCAGGCAGCTTACTCTGGCACTGCCAAATCAAAACACCTGGCAAAGAGAGGTGAATTCTTTGTACCTGCTCAGTGTGTAATAGCGGGGAAGGAAAAACTGCTTCCCAGAGAGCTCTGGTATTGAGTGCCGGTGAGAGCTGTGGCAGTGCTGGCTGTGACAAGACTGCAGTGTGGCTGGGGCAGCAGTAACGTGCCCAGCACAGCTGCACTGCTTGCTCAGCCTTCACGAGAGTGGAAAGCGAGGCTGCTGTGCCACTCTTCAGCACTAACACTCGTTCCTTCTTTCCCCCTTGCTCCTCAGCAAATTCCATCCCAGTCTGGCAAAGCTCAGTCGTCTCCCTTCGGGATCGGGACAGGTCACAGCTACCCTGCCGACCCGTCGTCCTACAGCCCCCTGTCCAGCCCGGCCACCTCCTCCCCCAGCGGCAATGCCTACTCCAGCTTGGCCACACGCAGCACCGGCTTCGGTAAGCTCCCACTGCTGCCCTGCGGCCACACACCTGTGCCTCAGCACAGAGCCTCCAGCCTGCTCCCGTGGTGGGCTGAGGGGAAAGAGCTTTGCTTTGTCCTGTGGAGCACAGTAGCCAGAGATGTGTTCCCTCCGTGGCACGTCGCCTCCACACAGGACGGGCCTCAGCGGCGCTGTTTCAGAGTGCAGGGGAATGCTTTGTTTCACCGAGTGGTGTCCTGAAAGATCCCAGAGTTGCTTGCATCACATCCTCCCAAATTGTGGTCAGCAGGTTTGAGTTACCTTTACTTCTCAGGAGAGCACTTCATGGCACAGATTCACACTCTGGTTGATATTGAGCATTCTGCCTGCAGGGAGGTGTCCTCCTGCCCAGAGACAGCCTGTTGGGCTTCGTCTAGACACTGGGAGACCTTTTGCCTCCACTGCTGCTAACCTCACCAGAGCAGGTGCCATGGTTTGCAATTGTTCCCCTTTCCTATTATGTGCTGATTTAGTGGCTTTCAGACCATGACTAAATGGGTGACCCCTTGGTAAGTTTCTGCATTCCAACAGCAGAATAATATTCAAGAGTGTAAAATAAATATGGATTCATCACTGATAAGCACCTGTGGGGTCCATGAAAATTGTTGCTGGCTCCTAGCATGGGGCAATTGTAAACAGCATAGGTAGCAGAGTTGCTCTTCTCTCGTTCCCTGAGAGCAGAACTGGTGCAGAGCTGTAGCAGATCAGCCTTACATAGCTCTGACCTGTGCCGTGTTGTCTGGAAAAAGGAAGCTCTTCTTGCAGAGTTTACCCATGCCTCCATTTCCACCAGGCTCTGTACAGCTGTTTATGAGACAGCTTTGCATTTCAGGCCTAAGCTGCTTGGCAAGAACTCTTTCACCTAATGAGAAACATTTCCTGACCTACATCAGTTTGGATTCTATTAATAACTCAGCCTTCACAGGGACAAACCTCTTGAACCTCCGGCTGGCAGCAGCCACACTGCTGAGAGAAGCATCGTTTGCCTCACTCGGTTAATTTCAGAGTGGTGTTCTGAGAAAAAAAAGCATAATTACTGAACACAGTAATCATAAACAACCCCAGGAGCAGCCCAAAACCCAGCAAACCCTTCCAGCATTCTCTCGAAGAGTAACTCCCCTGAGTTTCTGTCCCATAAATGGCTGCAGGGTTTCTGAGTCAGCTGCCTTGCTGGTGGCTGTAACGTCAGTAGGAAGAAGCTGTGATCACCCCCTTCAGAGGTCATAGAAGGACATCACCGTGGCCTGCTGCCTCCCCCCTGGAATGCCAGGCTCTGCTTTGCCCAGCTCAGTGGCAGCCAGCAGGACTGGGTTAAGCACCTGTCTGTTTTTTCTGAAGCCACTGGTTTGACATCACTTGGTTATCATAAACCTGATTTAGCACACGTGTGCAGATTTGGCAGAGGGCACTGTAAGTGGGGACTGCCAGATCTGCCCAGCTGGGCTCTCTACAGTGAGGGGGGAAAGAGGCAAAAATGGTAGGAGCAGTTATGTAGGGAAAGAAGCAGGGAGGAAAGCAAGCAGGAGAACGTATTTAGAAGAAAAGCAGGAGACTGTGGGCAGCTTTCTAAAGTGCTGATTCTTGGGAGACACTTGGAAATAACTGAAAGAAACTTGTCCCTGAACCATGTAGCCTGGGAGCCAGTCTGCAGAAATGCCACGGGGGAGAGCTCAGTTTCAGTGTGGGCTGCACCCAGTAAAGTGCTGCCTGTGCAGCAGGTGACCAGATGAAGCCGTGGCGCTGTGGGCTTTTCTGGTAGACTAGTTAGAAGGAATCCATCTCTCTGAGATCCTCTTTTACAGCGTGTTTACCATCACTTTGCTGTTTGCATTACTCTCTGAAATGTACCTGGCTACAGACTCTTAAGAAGCCATCACCACAATACCAGGACAGCAGTTTGCTGTAAGCTGCATGTTAAAGGAATCATTTTGCAGCTGTAATATTGGAGGGCAAGACAGGACAACATTCTGCAATTAATAAAGCAGTGGCTCCTCCTAATACAGCCAGGCTAAGGCTGCTGTCTGTTGATCTTCTTGTTCGTACATCTGCTTACAGAGTCTTGTGTCTGCTTTAGATGCTTCTCCACGAGCAGGCAGCTGTGCAGCCACTGCTCTGCGAGGTTTAGTCTTTCAGAGAGGAAGAGCCTTCAGGCAGTGCAGTTTCCAAGTTAGATGTCAAATACGCCCTATTAGTGACTAAAAAGTGGTGGGGGAAGGCTTGAGTGTTGTCTTCCCGTGCCTGGTTTATGGTGTGGCTTTGGCTGTTGGCCGTTTGTCTGTGCAGCTGTGGCAGTGAGCTTTGCTCTGGGCTCAGCCTGGGCCCTGCAGCCTCCAGCCCGCAGCAGCAGGGAATTGCTTGGGGCCGCTTTCTGAGATCCCCTGCAGACACAGGCACTGATGGGTGAAGCCTCCACAGCAGACAGGCATTCTGAAGGAGCTGCTCTCTGACCTCTGCCCTTTCTCCCCCTGGCCAGCTGAAGGTGGCCAGAGCAGCAGCCAGTTCCAGGGGAGGCCTTCGGAAGTGTGGTCCCAGTGGCAGAGCCAGCATCACAACCAGCAGAGTGGCGAGCAGCACTCGCACCCCCAGCCCAGCCAGACCGAGGTCTTCCAGGTGAGGAGGGCTCAGCCAGCTCAGAGGCCCCCAGGCAGCTGTTCTCTGAGCTGAAGAGCCACGGCTCTCAGTGCCTGCGGTGCTAGTGGGGCTGTGGGCTGGCACTAACTACAACTGAGCTAGTTTTGTTTCCTGCACCCTGCACTTAGCCTTCTGTGTTTCCAGGGAAGCCAGGAAACAGTCACAGAATCACAGAATGACAGGGCTTGGAAGGGACCTCTTGAGATCATCAAGTCCACCTCCCCTGCCAGAGCAGGGTCACCTACAGCAGGCTGCATCCAGGATGGTCTCTAAAATCATAGTCACATCCAGTCAGCCATCAACGTAGTTCTCTGTGATAGTTGCAGCAGGAAGGAAAAGGCCACAGCCACAGAAATGCCTTCAAAGAGATGGGAACCTGAAGAGGTGTGGACAGCTACACCTTCCCCTGGCTGGGTAGGAGTGTGGGAAAACAGAAACTGAGTGCAAGGGTTAGTCAGGAGATGAAGGCTGACCCTGGCAGCCATGGACCCTCTGTCAGCACCACCAGGGGGGTGCTCCGGAGTCCTCAGATGGATTTTAATCTATATTTTGGGGTAACATCTTAGTGCACAGCAGCTCTCAGTAGCTTTCCCTTCACAAAGCAGATCCTGAGAGCTTCCTTCTTTGCTCTTCAGGTTTTGCTTTGTTGTAAGGATGATGAACCATGCCTGGCTTTCAGTAGGAGCTTGTTGTGGTAAGGACTGCAGGAGATCCTAGTGTAAGCTCTGCTTTGCTCAGCAAGGGATAGCTTTCCCTTGTGGCTTTGGTCTCCAGCTAAGAGGAAAGGTTGAGCATTTTTTTGAAGCCTCAAGACACGTGAGAGCAATTCCAATGAAATCTCATTTCTCCTGGAAAGCTCCTGCTATTTCCTCTGCCTTTGAACGTGCCTGAAGGCTGCTTGTGCATCTCGTTGGCTGTGCTGCATGTCCAGGCTTCAGCTCCTCCAAGGATGAAGAGCAGTCATGACATTCACCTGCAGAGTGCTGGTTAGAAGGACGCAAGAGGCTCCCTAGAGCCATGCTGCTACAGAAGAGCTCCTTTCTAAGGGTGCAGCTGTGAGGTGTTGGACACCTCCCAGAGCTGGGTGCAGTTCTGGGCCTCAGTACAAGAAGGACATTTTGGTGCTGGAGCTGGTGCAGAGAAGAGCAACTAAGTTGGTGAAGGGCCTAGAGGTTGAGGCTGATGAAGAGTGACTGAGGGAACCGAAACTGTTTCATCTGAGGAAGAGAAGGCTGAGGGGAAACTTCATTGCCCTCCACAACCACCTGAAAGGACAACAGAGAGATGCTGGTCTCTTCTCACAGGGAATTAGTGCTAGAACAAAAGAGGATGGCCTCAGACTGCACCAGGGGAGGTTTAGGCTGGACACTGGGAAAATGTTTCCACTGCAGGAGTGGTCAGGCACTGGAACAGGCTGCCCAGGGAGGTGATGGAGTCTCCATCTCTGGAGGTGTCTAAAGGTCGTTTTAGATGTGGTGCTTGGGAATACAGTTTAGGGGTGACCTTGGTAGAGCAGGGTTAGTGGTGGGACCAGATGGTCTCAAGGGTCTCTTCCACCCTGAATGATTCTGTGATTCTGTTCTGTGCAGCCAGAGAGTTCTCTTCCCCGGATGTGTAGCTCACCTTCCGAGGGAATGTGTCAGCCTGGGACAGGCATGGGACAGCTCAAATGTGCCTTCTCCAGAGGAGCAACCCCAGACCTTTGTGCTGCTCAGGTCCCACCTCCTCTGCAGCAGTGCTCCAGTGGAACACGAATAACACAGCAACCCTAGCCCTGCCCTGCACAGGGCTGGTTCCACCCTGTCTGCCTGGGCTGTGGCCTTCCCTGGGTGCAGAGTGCCAGGCAAGCGGGCAGCGCTGGCGGCGGTGCCGTGCAGCAGTGACACTGTGCTCTCTCCTTGTCCCACAGGACATGCTGCCCATGCCGGGGGACCCGACGCAGGGCACAGGCAACTACAACATCGAAGACTTTGCTGACCTGGGCATGTTCCCACCCTTCTCTGAGTAGCCTGGCGAGCAGAGGGAAGTTCTCCACGGCCGCCTGGGTGTAGTTTTGGCTCCGCTGTTCCCTGTGTCGCGTCTGTGTAGCAGCTCCTAAAGCCGAGGACACGTCTCCGGTGCTCCATAGCGGTGTAGGCCTTGCTCTCTGCTCCTCGGTGCCGACAGAGGAGCTCCAGCGCAGCTTACAGGTCATTGACAGCTCCATCTTGGGTTTTGTTCTCTTTACTTTTATTGCCATCTACCTCAGAGATGAAAAACTTTGCTTGACTTCAAAAACAAAAGATATCTCTGAGTCGTGAGGATGTGAATGTGAGCAAGAGCTGCTGCTGTGCTGCAGCAGCCGAAGGGGTGGCACAGACTGACAGAGAGGTGGGGCAGAGTCCTGGTACAGTGCCTACCACTCCATTTCGATGCCTTGCTTTAAGCTTGCGTTTCTGGGAGCAGACCGAACCTTCTCTTTTCTTTGCTTCTTGTAGTTGTTAGGTCACTTTGAATGTGAGATGAAGCGGTGTGGCGTAGGCCTGTCTCTGCCTCTCCTCAGCGGCCCTTGCCTGCACGCTTGGTGCTGTCTGCCTGCCTGGTGCTGCAGGAGTGCCCCCTGCGCTGGCGGCTTTGCCTCTGCCAAGAGGCCGTGCTGGTGTGTCCTGCAGAGGCTGGCCACACGGGAGGAGAGTTTAGGTACCGTGGCGTCTCCATCGCTTCACCTAGGTGTTCTTACTTGGAATTCAGGTGGTTCTCTGCTCAGAACAAACATTTGCCTACATAAGCTATTAGTCTGGTTTTGCACTGAATTGAGGCTGTAACTCGGTACACTGCTCTGGCTGCTCTAATCTCTGCTGCCCCTGCTTCCCCGGAGCACTGCCTGCCACAAAGGACTGTAAACACCTCCATCAGCTGCACTTCCCGGCTGCGACCTGCCTTGTTATGCTGTTAAACCTCACATTCTAACAGCGCAAGGTGGTGACCTGTTGCTAGGAAATCATTCCAGCTCGTTTGCTGCTAGCAGTGAGCTGCTTTTGTAGTGTGTGATTGCTTTAGAGTGAGCTGGTGACACATCTCAGTTGGACTCTGGTCTACCGTGTCCACAGTGGTAACTTGAACTTGTGCTTGGATTCCCGAGCAAGCATTTCTGCTAAACCCTCTCAGCCCCATTCTGCTAAAGAGGAGATTTTCAGCTTACCAAGTATGTGCAGGCTTCTTGGTTGTTGAGAGTGCTGTGTGCTTCCCTGCAGAGGGAAGTCCATCACCTTCCTCTTGGGCTAGTCACCTGCCATGTATCTTCATCAGCACCATGGGAGGAAGTTTGTTGCTCAGTATTTCAGATGCATGATGGGTTGGGCTGAGGGCCAGCATTTTCATCCAGATCATTTCACCTGGAATGGGAGGAGAAGGAATTGATGATGAGGACAAAAACAGAGTTCCCATGTGCAGTCTGTTCATCATCTTTGAGGCTGGATAGTGGTAGCCAGCCCTCGCAGAGGAAGAAGGGGACAAATTCCCTCAACATCTGCATATCCAGGGGCCATCACAGACCTTGAAACAGCAAGGCCAGGGCACACCCCTGTCCACAGCCATTCTTAGACCTCAGAGCACTAAGATCTGCCTTCTAATAGCTCCTCTTGACTTCTAGAGTGCCCCTGGGAGGAGACTGTGTGCACATTCTGCAGTCAGAGGAGCACCCTGGGAAGCAGGCAGACCCCTGTCCTGCAGTCTGCTCTGGCTGCACAGGTTTCTTGCTGGTAAGCAATGCAGGCAGCTGGGCTACAGCAAACATGGCCAGGAAGGTGTCTTTGGCAGCCATATGGTGGTGTTGCCATCTGATGTGGCCTTCCTGGCCTCTCTGCCAACAGCCTGGCATTTCAGTGTCCAGAAAGAGTCCTTCCTGCTGTTTCTCTCACTAAACCTGGGACCAATCTCTTACCCTGTATGCAAATGGGGCTGGGGGCCTCTTTTTGTAGGACATTTTGTGTATCTCTAGGTGCAGTAGTGGAGAGGCCTCAGATCTCCTGCTCTGTACTTGGCTGACCAAAATCATGCTGAGAACAACCAACCTCTCCTTGTATCTCTTCCCTCCCGGGGGCAGGAAAAGCCCTTCCTTGGTTAGCAAGCCACCTGCTTACACACTGCTCCCTTACAGAAATGCATGCCCAGCCTCCTGGAGCCTTCTGCCTTCCTGCTTGCTGCTCACATGAGTGGCTGCTCTTGGACTTAGGCAGGCAAAGCTCTGCTGTCCCAGCAGGAAAGGTGCCTGGGTGCTGAGCAAGGTGGCAGCTTTGCAGAGCAGGGCATGCCTTCAGAAGGGGCTCATCACCAGGGGAGCGGGCAGAGGATGAGCAGTTTGTATGGATGAGCAGAGGACACCATCAGTTCTCCAGTGCTCTGGCAGATGTTGCTTCACACGGTGAAGAAGCGCTGGAGAAAGGCTGTTCCTGCTTTGCTTTGCCCAGCAAGCTGCTCAGAGCAGATTTACAATTCACTTCAGTTCCTGATTTCAACCTAAGAATAAGATTTTTAAAGTAGTTTTCCTTCTCCTAATGTCAGTGATGATTGCTTCCGTAGTGTGTCGTGGGGGTTGTGCCACTGCAGGAGCCTTTTCCTGTGCCAAATGGCTCATGCAGTCCGAAGGGCGCTTTTAGCAGCTCCCCTGCACACCTCTGCTTCTGCTGGGGGCTTTCACTGCCGTGCTGTTGGGTTTCTAAGCCTGCAGGCCTGAGGCGTCAAAGCATGGACTGCTGCTGCCTTGCAGCCCTCTCCTGCCTCTCTGGAGGCGAGAGGGGATGTCTGCTCTGTTAAGGGGCAGTCCAGATAGTGCCAGGTTTGGCTTGTGAGCTGTTCTCGTCCCCCACTGCTGTTCTGTCATCCCGAGCTAGTGCTTTCCTTGGCATTCCCACCCTTCCTTCCGTCCCTCCCACTCTCAGCCATCCCACCTCTGCAGTGCTGTCCCACACCCAGATGGGAGGCGCTGGGCTGTGGGGAGGGAGCCCTGAGCGAGCTGCAAGCTTGGCAGCTCTGTGCAGGCTCAGCATGTTCTGCTGCTGCCACAGCCGCGGCCCAGGTCCTGTGGCCAGAGCAGCTGTCCTGGATCTTTTGTACCCTGTTTGGTTCCTACAGCAGCTTCCTTGCCCTGCAGCCGAAGCTGTGCAGTGCATTTGCAGTGCTGACCTTTGTGCTCCATGCCCTTGGTGTAGCTTTGCTGGCACGCTGGCTGCCCGTGTCCAGCGTCCCACAGTGGTGGACTCCTCCTTCCTTTCCCGGTGTTGAAGCTGGAAGTGAAGCTGAGATTGCTGATCAAACCGTGCTGCAAGCACAGGGTGTCTTGGAACTGAGTCTTCCGGGGGTTAAACTGGTGGAGCAAGAAACTGCAAGTGGTCATAAAGGCTTGAGGGAGTTCTTTCAGTGAGCAGCTGAGAAGGTGTTAGCTACTGAACTGCTTACGCTCAGTCACCCCGAGTCTAACAGGGGGCTCCCTCACACTGCTTGTGCAAAGTGCTGCTGGTAGTTCCTATGGTGATGCTTTAACCAGATCGTTCCATTTGTAGCTCTGTTGCCTTCTTTTCTGTTGCAGTCCC
Organism: Pogoniulus pusillus; assembly: GCF_015220805.1. Classification (NCBI taxonomy): domain Eukaryota; kingdom Metazoa; phylum Chordata; class Aves; order Piciformes; family Lybiidae; genus Pogoniulus; species Pogoniulus pusillus. The sequence continues at coordinate 24,676,542 of NC_087280.1, forward strand.
CTATGAAAGTGTAAATAGTCCCTGCAGTACTGCCTTCTGAACCCTGCACTGCTGTTGGCACAGTGCTCCATAGTGTGGGACTTAGCCAGTTGCTATGACATATATTTTTATACGTGGGTGTACTCTCTCCGGGAGGGTACTAGAGCCATTTGGTGGTGAATGCCTTACCAGTCTCATCCTGCTGTTGCTCTTCGTTTGCAAGGTATTGAGTGGACTAATTTCTAGTTCAGATATTTTCACTTTTCCTGGCAGTGCTCAAGTTTGGCTTTGGGTGATTTATTTTGTTTTGCCAGAGCCCCATTTTTCACAGTTGTTAGCTGTCAGGAGAATGTGGGCTCGGTTTGGTTTCTGTTCGTGGAGCAAAGAGAAGGTGATGGCATCTCACTGTCTTTGAAAGGTCAGGCTTTGCCTGCTCTGAACTGGAGTGCGTTTCGTGGAGCTGATGACTGTGGGCATTGATTACTTTGTGTAGATTAACGGGCTTTAAAAAATCAAATGAAACAACTCCAAAAATGGGCTTCTGTCACTCTTAGGCACTTGGTTATGTATCTGTTGAAACTCTTCCTATTGGTGTGAAATTGTGCTGTGGATAAAGTGTATTTTGTACTGCTGGATGTTCTATATTTATGACTAACGAGTACAGAATCAGTTGTGTGTCTGTATAACTAATAACTGCCTTTTTAAAGCTCATGCAAATAAATCTGGCATCAGCTGTTGGTAACCCCTCTGTGTCCAAGAGTGACTGATGTGTGCCGTGGCCACCGTCCAGGAGGAAGCTGCCCTGAGTGGGAAGATCAAAGGAGCTGCTGAACTCTCCTCCTGTGCCAGGTGGTTCCCTCTCTATCTGCCTGCTGCAGAGGCTGCTCAGGGGGAGCAGGAGAGGAATGGCACTTGGAGATCTCAGAAGTTCCAAGAGAACATCCATCAAGAGCCCTGATCTGCTGGGCACACTGAGGTGTGTGGGCTGCTGGCTGCACTGCAGAGACTTTCACTGATCAGAAGTAGTTCACACCCCGGAGCCGTTCTCCTTCCCCTCGCTGGGGTGCTGAGGCAGTGCTTGCTTTGTCCACCTTTCATCTCACTGCTCCAAGTTAAACGCTGCTCATGTCCTTCCCACAGGTGTTGGTGACCCTTCCAGACTTCATGCCAAGCGCCTTTGCCTTTCTCTATGGTTCTCTGTCATGTTTATGCAGGGCAGTTTGGGTCAGCTTCATCAGCTTTCCCTTGCTGTTAAATCCAAGAAGCTGATGGCTGGACCAGGCGGGGCCTGAAGGTGCTGTGCTTCAGGAGCTGCACTGCTAGTGCAGGGTAGGTACTGTTCCAACAGCTCACACTCCATTTTCAGGGCTCTGCCTGAGGAGAACAGGCGTGGGCTCTGCTGGCACTGGACAGGAAGGCTGAGCACTGGGATGGTCCTGATGGGAGGCAGCCACCAGCTCCACCAACTCTGCCAGGCTCTGCTCTCCGAGGGCTCATCCCAAAGAGGTTGGTCAGTGGAAGTGTTCCACCCATGCTGGCTTGCTCTGGAAACTGGGTTTTCAGCAAAGTAACTGCACTGGTCAGACCACACCTCGAGTACTGCGTTCAGTTCTGGGCCCCCCAGTTTAGGAAGGACATTGAGATGCTTGAGCGTGTCCAGAGAAGGGCGACGAGGCTGGTGAGAGGCCTCGAGCACAAGCCCTACGAGGAGAGGCTTAGGGAGCTGGGGTTGTTTAGCCTGGAGAAGAGGAGGCTCAGGGGTGACCTTATTGCTGTCTACAACTACCTGAAGGGTGGTTGTGGCCAGGAGGAGGTTGCTCTCTTCTCTCAGGTGGCCAGCTCCAGAACAAGAGGACACAGCCTCAGGCTGCGCCAGGGGAAATTTCGGCTCGAGGTGAGGAGAAAGTTCTTCACTGAGAGAGTCATTGGGCACTGGAATGGGCTGCCTGGGGAGGTGGTGGAGTCGTCGTCCCTGGGGCAGTTCAAGGCAAGGTTGGATGTGGCACTTGGTGCCATGGTCTAGCCTTGGGCACTGTGGTAAAGGGTTGGACTTGATGATCTGTGAGGTCTCTTCCAACCTTGGTGATACTGTGATACTGTGATACTGTAATCTTTTGGCACTGCCACAGATGCTTGTGACTATGACTGCCATTTGGAAGTCCACCACAGCTTCCTGAGGGCAGCTGCCTGGGGCTTTGCTGGTACATTTCAGCAGGCTCCAAACGGGAGGCTGCACACAGAGTGGGCACTGCACCCATGCCAAGCAGCTGTGCTGTCGTAGCATTGCTCCTAACACTCCTTCAGATCACTTCTAATCTGTGTTTTATATGCTGAATCAAGTGCTTACAGGCACCAGCATGACAGCAGGGTGAGAGAGTGCTGGGAGCTTATTAATTTGGATGTGGAATCCAAATGTAAGGACACTGGATGTGAAATGGAGCCAAATGTTTGGTGACAAATAGTCACTGAAGCTTGGCTTGGAGGTCCCCATTGTAGAAATCCACTCACCAAGGCTGGCATGCAGGAAAGCAGAGGAGCTGAGGCTCCCCGTGTCTGCAGTGGCACTAGTGACTAACAGCAGCAGCTGAAGTCTTCATTAGATGGCAGAAGCACACTTCCCTTCATTTTTCCCTGGGAGCTTGTTCTTAGCTGCGTTTCTATCAACACACATCATGGGTCAGGAGGTTACTCACCACATTTTCCCCTTTTCTCTCCAAGCTGGATGTAGCAGGGGTAGATAAAGGATGAATTCCTCCATCCTTTTCACCAAGCTTCATCACCTTCCTGATTGGGAAAACCTGGCACCATCTTCCTTCAAAGGTCTGGCCCACATAAACCAAACTGGAATCACTTGAACTGTATTAATGGAGCTGGGATCAGATCCAGAGGTTTCCAGGGCATCTTTTCATTAGCTCTGGAAAAAATGATCTTCTAATTATAGACTGGCACAAAAAGGTGCCACTTGGGAGCCAACTGAACATAATGTCACCCAGGGCTCACGTGTGCGAGAGTGCAGCTGTCATGGCTCCTGCAGGCTGCACTTACAAAGGTGCAGGCACAACTCTGAAAGACAGCAGAGAGCCCCAGCACCAGCTTGGAAACCTGCCCCCATGCACACCCTGTCAGAGGAGCCTGAGACCTGGCACTGGCATGCTGCTGCCTCTCAAACCAGCCAGCAGGTGAGGGGTTAAGTGCTTGGGATGCTTCTGGAAGCACTGCAGCAAGGAACTGTTTTGGTGCACCCTGACAGCCTCAACATGTTTTGGATGGCTCACGGAGCCCCAGCCCTAGACGCTGCCCACCTCTGGGTCCCTGGAGCCCAGAGCAGTTGTGTGTGTGGCCCTTACAGGAGGCAGCTCCAGGCTGCACCATCAAATTGGAGCACAGCTCTTTCCACTTACTGGAGCTCCTGCGCAGGCAGACCCATGCTCACTGAGGAACACAAACTCTGCAGGTCCACATCTCTGCTTGCTGGTGTCGGTTTGAGGCCTCGCCTGTGATAACAGCAAGAGGAAGTGCCGCCCGGGCAGCGCTCGGTGCCAGCGGCTGAGGAATTCCCTTTGTTAAAAGGAACTCGCCATAGGTGCATCGCATCCTCCCTCACCTGCTGCCTGCTCCAACCCCGAGGAGAGTGCAGAGAGCTGTGTGTGAAAGTTTAGCATTGCTTGAAGTCATCTGGGTCAGTCTGTGGGTGCAAGGGCAAGGTGCAGCCTGCTTGCCCTGGCATCTTCTGCTGCAGGAAGCAGCAGTGCATGGAGCATCTGTGCTTCAGAAAAGAGGGACCTGAGAAAACACAGCTCCTGATCCCCCCCTTGCAGTGTCTCCATGGCACTGCCTTGCAGAGGTAGACTCAGTCCTCCCTGCACCTCCTTTTTCCTCTCCAGTATGGGACTGCTCAGCCACACCCAAGCTCATGCAGGGCTCTTCAAAACAGCACAAACTGTGCTGCAATCCAAGAATTTTGGTGTTTGGACATTGATTCTATGCAGCACCAGCTAATCACATCCACTTCCTTCAATGTCAAGCAGAGCCACCCTGTTTGTCTAACAGGACAAGTTCTTGCCTGATTACTTAGTCCCATAGGAAGGGATCTTTGTCCCCATGAAGCTTCTAGAGGAATGTTTGCACCTGCCCTGATACGGTGTGGAAAACTATCGAGCCCTTTAACTTGGCTTTATTGCATGCACCCCCAAGGGAGAATCTGCAGAGCTGACACCTGTTAACTCAAAGGGCTTCACTTGTCCATTGTCTTCTGCAGGAATGCATGTGGTGGGCAGAGGGCAAAAGCCATGCACTGAAATGTGGAAATGCTTGGGACAGGTTTTACTCGCTGAGAATCCTCACAGTGTTGTGCAGATCGATGGCCTCGTGGCCAGTTCTGAGCTGGAGTTTGGTTAGATTCTCAACATACTTTCTGTGACCTCCGTGATTGGAGGTCAGAGGCCTCAGCAGGGAGCCAATGGAAGTTGTCACTTTAATCATTTTAGTTCTAAAGATCCATCAAAGTTCTGTGACTTAGGCTACGTTTCTAGCTCCTGCTGAGGCAGGGGGTTCTGCACTGCCCTGCCAGGGCTGGCCTGATGCACCAGCCCCTGATGCACCACCGGTGCATCACACACCTTAGGAGCACAAGGCTCCTGAGGGACAAAAGGCCTAAGTCAGGAATGGCCATCTCTGACAGTTGTGTATCCCTGCAGATGTGCACAACAGCTCCTGCAGGCTGTGGCCCCGCTCTCAGCTCGCCCAGCAGCGTGCCGGTGGCAGGTTTGTAACCTCCCTCCCCTCCCTTGCACCCACCCAGAGCTGGGGGAGGAGGTTTTTGTCCCCACGTTCTTAAGCTGTGGAGGCAGTTTTACAGGCATGGTTTAAAATTAGCCCAGGCTTCAGCACTGAGAGCAGAGCTCCGTAGGCAGGGGTGGGAATCGGTTCACAGGTTCCTGGCTGTCTCTGCGGTTTGTGCTCCTCCTCCCACCAGGAGGATGTTTCACAGCCGTTTAAAACGCTGCAGCTCCAAGCAACAAGTCCATTAATAACTCCTGCTTCCAGGAGGTCCTAAATTGGGTTAAAGATACCCTGGGGGCTCACACTTCTTTGCTGTTGAAGTTTGCCAGTCAGAAGAGAAAAATCTCTCAAGAAGACCTCAGACAACCCCCCAGAAAGGCCTTCCCTTTCTCCCAGATGTTTTAATGAGGAGAACCTGCACCAAATGCTCTCTGGCAGATTTTACAAACCCTTCTCCCCAACCTGTGCAATGAATTTCTAAGCTCTGCTTTTGTCACTCGTGTCCAGAGTGCTGCTAAAGTGGCTGCCACCTTGACAGGTTACTCACTGGACTGGGAGTTGGGCAGTGCTGGAGATCTGAATCCTGAGCTGCAGGCCATGGTGGGGCTTTGCAGCTGCAGCCTGTGGCTCAGGACATTCAGTCTGGACATCTGGGAAGACTTCACTCTCAGAGCTGGTGTAAAGTGTGGGCAGGCTGCTGTCTCCATCCCTGGCTGGACAAAGCCTTGGTTGCCCAAGTATCCAGCTGAGGAATGCCACACTTTCCCAGGAGCTGGAAGAGGTGGGTCTGTGGGTCCTGTTCCTGGGATCCAGTGGGGTCAGCTCCAGCACTCAGTACATCCTCAGAGTCAGAGAAGGCACCAGGACTCTTCTGTGGTCACTGACCTTGAGGTGGCCTCTTCAGCCAGTTAGAACAGCCCCAGGAATAAACACACACAGCTGCAGGAGTCGCTTGGGCTGTGGCCACCTCCAGCTGTCTTCTTCATGCATTGACACATCCTTTGCCCATATCCAGAAGCCCTGAGAAGGTGCTTTGTACCCCCAGTCTGTTTGTTGTGCTGCCTGGCTGTGCCCACACTCCTCCTCCTTTGCAGGACTTTGCTTTACAGAGGCAGGGCAGGTTGCACAGATCCAGTGATCCCTGTGGCCTGACCAAGTGGGGAGAGCCAAGCCCCTCAGCTCTAGGTCTGCTGCTGTTTGTTGATGGTGATGGGCTCAGCTGCAAGGTCTCTGCAGCCAGGACTCTTCTCAATCCGGTGGCTGTGCCCAAAATAACAGGAGCAGGATGTCAGCAGGAGCCTCCTTCAGAGCTGCCACAGTCCCCAGCTGATAACGTTTCCTGTCTGCAGCTTCCAAGAGAGCCTTGTGGGCCGAGGAGCAGAAGTCTTCCTCCCCATGTTGCTGACCATGGTTTCCAGCTCAGGTAGGTACCACAGGGCAGCGCCTGTTAAGTTGCTCCATTGGCCTCCACTGGTGGCTCCTAGGGAAGAAGGGATGCCCACAGAGCTCTCTGCAGTGATTGTTCATCCCACACCTTGAGGAAGCTGGGCAGTGCCAGGGTAAGGGCCAGGCCTTGCCAACACAGCCAGGAAGAGTGCAAGGGAGCCAAGAGGAAGGAAATTAAGTCGATCCTGTGCTGTACACCACTCACCCTGGGCCTCACCACCCCCTGACCACCAGCTGCAGCTGCTGAGGGAGCTGCCAAACCTGGCAGCATATGGCCCACTCCCTTGAGCCACCTGGCAGCTTCTTTGCCCGGGGCCCATTGCAGCAGTCAGTGGCGCAGGAGCCTCCCTGCCCTGCCAGCTGCAGCGTGGGGCATGGGGGTTATAGGCACTGGTGAGATCCCTCTGGGCTTGCCTGGTGGCTGATGGGTGGCTAAGGCTGATCGGGTTGGACAGCTGCGGTCACAGGAAACACTGCATGGCTTGTCCTGGCCTTTAAAGGCTACATCCACTGGGCACAGCCAGGAAGCAGCTGCTCAGGACAGCCTGCTGCTGCGGCAGCCAAATGGTGGCCTTAGGGCAATGAGGGGAGAAGATTGTGTCCCACACCGGTCCTGTTCCCCACAGGTCTGCCGGCACCCTGCAGGACCAGGGCGACTGTGAGTGATCCCAGGCGCTGTGGCCAAGAGGAGGTGAGCTCAGAGAGGCAGTTCCACAGGAGCTCCTGCCACTGGGAGCCGAGGTGAAGGAGCTGGGGCTTGGCCCTCTCACCACTCTTAGCAGCACTGCTTCCTTTGAGGAGGTGACAGCTGGAAGGAGAGGCAGCAGAACTGCGCAGCTGTAGGCTGGGAGGCCAGAGGAGAAAGAGGCAAGCCTAGGGAGGACCTCTGCTAGAAGGCTCACTTGGCCAAGCCAGCTGCACTCCTCGTGGCCATGTTTTGCTGGGGGGGTTAATTGATTTTTACTAGGCTGAGCTTTATTTGTCTGGTTCTCCTCTAGTACTGAGTCATTTCTGGGAGGGGGTAGGAAGGAAACAGCATTTTTCTCAAAGCTTCACAACAGGATTTGGGGGTTGGTGGAGGATTCCTTCTTTGTTCCTTTCCTTTTGCTCAATGAAAGAGCTACATTTGAAAACATGAAAACAAAGAGGCAGAGGTTGACAGTCCCTCAGCTTCTACCAGAGCTGCTCTTTGCTCACAGGAATGAGTGCCTATAGTAGGCAGCCCAAAGCAGTGTCCAGGGCAAAGGATGAGATCAAGCCCCCAAAGCTTCAATGTTAGTAAATGCTGTTGCCCCAGGGAGGCCTAAGTGTGAAACAAGGGTGAGACTGGATCACGTTTTTGCTAGGCAGCTCCAAGTGCAGTGTGTTAGCTGCTAGCTCCAGAGCTGAGCAGCCCCAGAGCAGCGTGCACTCGGGCACTGACAGCTCAGGGAGGCACTCACTGGCTGGTTGAAAGCAAACAACAGGTTGACGGCAGCTGAAGGAGTCCACACCCCATGAAGCTCCCAAGCACCAGCTTCACTCGCTGGTTTTGCCTGTGGCCTGCTGACAGGAGATCCACCAGCCATGGAGGAATGAAAAGCAAAAACTTCCACTGTCACCAGCTGGTCCTGGGCTCATCTCATGGCGTTTTTGGTTTGTCCCACGTGTCCTGTAGTGCCCAGTGTTTGACACCCGGCTGCTCAGGCACAGAACACGCTCAGTTACTGCGGCCACGTCAGGCGGTGGGCAGGAGCGGCACTTGCTCTGGGTGAGCACTGGTGTAAGCGAGCTGAGACCAGAGTCAGTGCAGTTCTCTGAGGTGCAGAGAGGCTCAGTGAATGTGGCAGGAAACCACACGGTATGCTGGGGCCATGCCTGAAGCAGAGGTGGCTCTGCCTTTACCCTCAGTTTCTCCTGTCTCTCTGGTGGTGCTGGCGCCTGCTGGGGCCCATAGCAGCGCACGACTGGCGGCAGCACCTGGCAGTGTGTGCTGGCCCGAAGCGCCAACCCCTGCAAGCCAGCACCGCGCCCTTGTGAGAGAGCGCCTGGCTGGCAGTGAATAGAGCCTCGCCTGGTCTCTTCCCTCAGCAGCTTGCATTAACCCATTCTCGGCTAAGCCGGCAGGAGGCAGTGATTTATCCTCTTCAAGCAAGAGGAAGCAAGAGCACCCTGGTGACTCATTTCCGCCAGGTGACATCACTTGGGCCATCGTCCTCACACTTGTTTGTTTTGCTGATTAGTCTTTAGGTGGATATACAGCAGCTATTATTTTCCACTGCGAGCTGTGGTTTTCTGCCCAGCGGCAAGTCCAGTTTCCAGGGTAATTGGGAAGCCAATTCCTTCCTAACTACGCAGGAACTGAACCCTGCTTCCTGCAGCTCAGGAGTCTGATGGTAGTGGTTGAGTAACAGCCGGACACAGCAGTGTCTTCTGCAGGGAAACATGCCAGCAGCTGCTGCTTGGAACGGAACAAAACTGACTTCTGAAGCTGCAATAACAGTGCTTTCCAGCCAAACCTTACCCTGGGCAGCAACAGGATGCATTGCTCCATGTAAGCAAGTGATAGTACCGGGTTTACTCTGCTTCCTGTTGGTGTTGCACACAGGAGCCAGCTCCTTGCATCCAGAGAAGTCATTCCTCGTGCACTTGCAGAGTATGCAGACGGAGATGGTTCCTAATGCCATCTGTGTGCGAAGGAACTCTGCCTGCAGTAAGCTGGGGTAATCTCTTTATTGGCTGCACGACCTACAGCAGACATGAGGAAAGCAGCCTCCGAAAGCCTGGGTGGCTCTGGCACCGCCAGCAAAGCTGGGCAGAGTCAGGGGCTTGGTGCCTCTGACAGTCCGACTGTCACAAAGTGTTCATTCTGGTTGTGCAAGGCCTTTCACCTAAAGACTCACAGCTGCTTAAAAGGCAATTACTGGGAGCAATGGCAAGATCTAGCCTAAGGCCTTCTGCGTGTACCCCCTGCTAATGAGCTGCTGGGATTCTGTCATCCCCCAAACATCAGCATAGCAGGAGTCATTCTGATGTCTGCCACTGCTTCCTTACTTATATTAACAGTCTGTTTCATGGCTGACTTCCCATCCTGCCAAGCTGGTTTCTCCATGTCAGGCTGCACTAATGAATAGAGAACAGACTCTGAGCTCTTCTCTTCCAGAGGAAGAAGGCAGGAGCTGGATGAAATCAGTGGAGCTGACCCTGGCTGGATGAAATCAGGGCTCTGACCCTGGCTGAGGAGGCTCCTTTTCTGCCTTCAGGTAACTGCCCTGGGGGCTCTTCGCTCAGGCAGGCAGGTGCTGCTGCTGCCTTTCTCCTAGGGGCAGTTCAGGCTTAGGTGTTGCCCGTGTCCCGGCACGGTGCTGGGGCAGCAGGACAGGGCAGGCGCTGCCCCGTGCCTGCCGCTGAGGCCGAGCCGCGCCCGGGGGACAGGCTGGGTCTCCCTGCGCTCCTGCTGCCCCGCTGGGCAAGGAAGCGCCTCAGGGCTGGTGAGCCGCTGGCATGCCTATGTAAGTGAAGGCTGCCTGATAGCCACGTGCGGGTTTGCCTGGCCGGGGAGGGGGGTGGCGATCAGCAAGCTACCGGCGTTTGCAGCGCCAGGCTTTCAGTCGTCATCCCGAGTCAGACTGAACATCTGCCACCCCATCCAATTGTTTTAGCATCTTCCCGCTGCGCTACCCACTGCTGGGAAGAGAAGGGGGAGTTAAGCCATCGTCTAACCCAAGGGTCGTTTCCGCGTCAGTGTAAACCGAGAGCCTCCTTTCAGCCCAGCCCATCCGAATGGGCTCTGCTTTTGCCCAGTGCCAGAGCCCAGAGGGGAACTGGGTCACGCTAAACGGTGCAGACGAAGGGACGAAGGCTCAAGGGGAACCTTCTCGTTGCACTTCACCTTCCTCTTGCCGCCCGAATTCCGGTCCCTGAGCACTTCAGCTGCTTTCCCACTGACACCCCTTTTCCACCCCGTTCCTTTGGCCAGAGCTTTCACTGTGGCTCACTGACCTGGATTCACTGTGAGGATCGGCCAAGCCTCCCCAGCTGCAGAAGTGGGTCGCTGTGTGGCCTTCATAAGGAGGTTGCCTTGCCTCCCCCTCTGCTGACGTGCGCTCTCTCACCAGACTGGGACTGCCTTCTGTCGCAGGAACGCCTGGGAAGCAGTGTGAGGCAAATGAGGGTCTGGTACCTCTGCATCTGTGTGAACCGTGGGTATGTTGTTTTGGATAAATGTAACCTGGGACTTGCTCCACTTGAAAAGTTTCAGGCAGAAAACAAACCCAGCAGATTACAGCTCCCTAGTGAGGGGCTACTGCCAAATGGATCTACTGCATCATGTGCTTACAAGAAACAAATCTATCCAAGAGGGAGGAATAATCCTGCTGCTCAGAAGTGCTGCAGACAGAGCTCCACGGTGTCACTGCTCTGACAGAACTTCATTTCCATCCCTCTAAATGCTGCCTCTTGGCCCAAAGTGGAAAGCAGAAACCTTTCTGTTGAAAAAGTAAACAAAAACAATCAAGAAAGTCCAGCAGGCACAGGAGCTACCCTTTAAACACATCTTCTTTGTAAACCAGGGTAAAATTATGCTTCCAGTTGTATTTACTAAGCTCAATGATCAGCTCTAAAAAGACTCAATCCAGCAAACCAGGAAAGTGACTTATTGAATGTGGGCAACTGTATTCATTTCAATGGGAGTCCAGGACTGCTTCATGTTAAGCACCAGATTTAGTGCTTAATCAGTTCAGAGGCAGAATTCACCCCATTTCTGCCAGGCAAAAAATCAATCCCATCACTGCCGCACAATGGAAGAAGTGCACCGTACTCAAAGCAGTTTCCCTTCTGAAATACAGAGGTAACAGCAGCTTGTGCAGAGACCTCCCAGCCTGAATCACAGAGATGCTTGGAAATGAACAGCAGCATTCTGGTAGTAACATCTGCTGTAAAACAAAGGGGCCCCACCTCACCCTGCTACTTCCACAGGTCACTGTGATGTACTCAGTGTGAATGACTCAGCCCCAAGGGGCTTGCTCCTCTCTTGCCCCCAAGTGATCAATATGCAGGAAAAGGAAAATGCTGTGTTTCACGTGGGAAGTCTTCCAGTATCTTCCTGAACTTGCCAGACTTTCCTCCTCTGCTTTCTAACTCTGCAATAGAATAGACTCGTGCAATGCTGTTACTGCAAGCTGCTAATGGCCATGGGCAGACTGCAGGGGGATGGCCAAGTGGGGTCAGCAGATGGGCAGAGCTGGGGACCACTCCTGGCCCCCCCAAAGCCTTCATTCCAAAGGGAACTCCAGTGTCAATATGAAGCTATCAAGCCCCTTGGTTGAATGCAGCTCTGGATGGCAGGCAAGAGCCTTGCTGATGTGAAGCAGTCTGGCAGCCTGAGGGGAGGAAGCGTCTTCTCTTGAGAACCAGTGCAGAAAGCTCTGGCGGCCTGGGCACCACTCTGAAGGGTGGTGAGGCATCATCTGCTATGGCATCTGCAGAATGCAGTCTCGTTACCTGCTGGCAGAGGTGAGCACCGAGCTCCTTTGACTGCTGAACGCAGCGAGAGCAGAGACACTGTGTTCCAGCGGCCGCAGAGATTCAGCAACGTGTGCTTAGCTGCAGGATGGCTCCCAGCAAATTGCGACCCTCACGGCACTGTTCCAGCCACACCAGCGTTACACAGACAGTTAAAAATGAGAGCCAAGGCAGGCAAACATATGCTTTGGGGCTTATCTTCTGCATAAGCCTCTAATCTTTGCTCAGGACATGCCCACGTAGTTTATCAGAACCTTGGCCTTCACGTTGAAAACCTCAAGACTGCAGCGAAAAGGAACTGGCCAGTTACTGAGTTTTCTTTCTTATCATGTAGTTGTTGCTGCCTCATTAACTATTTAGCATCCTGCCAGCTTATTGCAATGAGCTTAGCCTGGCAGAACCCAGAAGCTGTAGCCCCTGAAGGAAAATGTCCTTGCTCTCTGTGCCTGATAGATTTTGGTTAGCAGAGATTTAAAAGCAGTGATAACAACCCCTTAATAAGATGTGTTTGGCAAGAAGATACCAAATAACCATTAAGCTGGGCTACATCTGGTTCCTTGTTCATTCATTCTGCCTTATCTAATTGCTTACTTAACATTAATCTGCTGTCACAGTAACTTGGATTATTTTGCTTCTGGGTTTAGCCTCCATGTCTCTGTCACTGATTTTCACTATCCACCAGTAAATAAGGAGCCTCTTTTTGCTGTGTACCCAGTCTGCTGCTGACACAGTGAGGAGCAGCACAGCTTTGAGACCCTCTTTTCAGACACAGGTATGAAGGGTGTCTGGGCTAGTTCCACACAGCTCTGCATTGCCAGAGTCCATCCATGTGAAGTTTGGTCATCACATACAAACAGTCCCAGATTTTGGAAGGCTGGGGACAAATCTTTTGGGTGAGCAAACTTCTTCTGAAGTACTTCACCTATAACAGCACAGCAGGTTCAGGGAGGGGGAAAGGTGTGTGTGAATAGTTATTTTTCCATCAGATGGTAAAGAACTTTATTTTTTCCCTGGCAATGTAAGCCTCCCAAAAGAAAATATTTCATCTGAAGAGAGGAAGGTGAGAGTTTGCCTCTGCTGGCCACTGGTCAGCTGTAGAGGTATGACCTGTGGGTGCTGGGAGAGAGTAGCTGAAGATGTGCCAGCAGTGTGCCCAGGTGGGCAGCAGAGCCAATGGCATCCTGGGCTGGCTCAGGAGCAGTGTGGGCAGCAGGACAAGGGAAGTTCTTCTGCCCCTGTGCTCAGCACTGCTCAGGCCACACCTTGAGTGCTGTGTCCATTTCTGGGCTCCTCAATTGAAGAGAGATGTTGAGGTGCTGGAAGGTGTTGAGAGAAGGGCAGCAAGGCTGGGGAGGAGCCTGGAGCACAGCCCTGTGAGGAGAGGCTGAGGGAGCTGGGGGTGTGCAGCCTGCAGCAGAGGAGGCTCAGGGCAGAGCTCATTGCTATCTGCAGCTCCTTGAAGGGAGGCTGTAGCCAGCTGGGGTTGGGCTCTGCTGCCAGGCAGCCAGCAACAGAAGAAGGGGACAGAGCCTAAAGCTGTGCCAGGGCAGGTCTAGGCTGGATGTTGTTAGGAAGTTGTTGTCAGAGAGAGTGATTGGCATTGGAATGGGCTGCCCAGGGAGGTGGTGGAGTGGCTGTGGCTGGAGGTGTTGAAGCCAAGCCTGGCTGGGGCACTTAGTGCCATGGTCTGGTTGGTTGGCCAGGGCTGGGTGCTAGGTTGGGCTGGCTGAGCTTGGAGCTCTCTTCCAGCCTGGCTGGTTCTATGACTTGTGAGAGTATGAATTGGCTTAGGGTTGGCATTTTGCCTTGCAGCAGTGCACTTGGTGGCATAAGGGACTCTCAGAGAGCCTCTCAGCCTCTGTCCAGGTCCGTGTGGTAGCAATGCCTCAGTTCCAGACCTGAATAAATCTTCCAGGTTTAGCCTGCAGAGAGCTCCTGAAGAGTCTTTGCAGCGCTCCTTTAGCACCCAGGCTGAAGGCACGAATGGCAGAGCAGCGTGTGCCAGCTGCCCAGCTGTAGCACCCAGGCTGAAGGCACGGATGGCAGAGCAGCGTGTGCCAGCTGCCCAGCTGTAGCACCCAGGCTGAAGGCACGGATGGCAGAGCAGCGTGTGCCAGCTGCCCAGCTGTAGCACCCAGGCTGAAGGCACGGATGGCAGAGCAGCGTGTGCCAGCTGCCCAGCTGTAGCACCCAGGCTGAAGGCACGGATGGCAGAGCAGCGTGTGCCAGCTGCCCAGCTGTAGCACCCAGGCTGAAGGCACGGATGGCAGAGCAGCGTGTGCCAGCTGCCCAGCTGTAGCACCCAGGCTGAAGGCACGGATGGCAGAGCAGCGTGTGCCAGCTGCCCAGCTGTAGCACCCAGGCTGAAGGCACGGATGGCAGAGCAGCGTGTGCCAGCTGCCCGAAGGTCACCGTGGCTGCCGGGAGCCTCGCTGGAGGCAGGGCTCCCAGGAAGCAGCCTGGGTGTCTGTGCAGAGGACACGTTCTTACCAGGGGTTAGGGTGGGACCCGGGGGGCAAGGGCATGCGTGCAAGGGGCAGCAGGGCCCCATGGATATGCTCTGTGGGAACCAGTTTGTCTTTCCCCTCAAACACTAGGTGAGAACAAGGCAGAGGTGAAGGGGGTTTGATGTGGTTCTCTGCAATCAGCATTCCTTTTTCCTTTGTTCCCGTGGCTTTCTGTTGTCCTTCCCCTGGTTTGCTCTCTCTCCCGTGCACTCTTCACGTCCGTATCTCACTATTTTTCAGACTTCATTTCCCTAAGGCTTTCGCTGTGCTTCATCCCAGCTCTTCCCAATATAGCCGTGCAGATTTACAACCCCTTTCATCTCCCATGGCACTGTTTACATTCACGGAGCAAAAGTCAGCCTTTTCTTGCCAGGTTATGCAGCCTTCCTCCTCTCCACTCCTGAATGACTGCAGACTGCCGTTCCCTTGGGGACTAAACTAGATTGGGATTTATTAAACCCTTACCCCCCGCCGATCAATGATAAATGGCCTCGGGCAGCAGGCAGCAAGGTGAATGCACACTGCTGCTTTGTAAAGGCACAGCAAACCGTGCTACAGAGTGCACCGCCCCAGGCACTCCTCAGCTATCTTGTCCTGTGTCAGCAAGATGCCTTAGGAACTCTATAGAGCTTTCACTGCTCCATTCTCCCTCCTCTCCCACCCTGTGCATTTCAATACAGTAAGGAAAGGACTTCATCCTTAATTGAAATTCCTTTCATCAGCCTAGATATAGCCTGAACAAAGATACTGACATGAAAAAAGCAGTCGGGAACGGATCTTTAAAATGTCAATTTGCCAGTGACAGGCATAAAATGCAGTCGCTGCAAACCGAAGCTCTAATCCTCACTGTGTATCGCATAGCTGCCACCTCCCTCCCCCCACGCTATCCCTCCCTTAGGTTTGCATGCTTGCACATCTTTGTTTTCATTTGCACACTCCTCTCATACTGTATTCACAGCAAAGCTGAGGATAGCTGCGCCTTGATTAAACTCCTGCGAGCCTCAGAGCAAGCTCTTTCAAACCCTGAATGGTGTCATTTGTCTTCTGAAGAAATCCATCATCCGAGCTCTGTGGGTTTGCTCTATTTTCCCTTGTTTTATTCATTCTGGTAAAGTAATTGATGCACTTTTGCCCATACAGCCCTGGAAGTTTAATGTTACATGGGTTTACAAGGCAGGAAATTGCTGCAGTCTTGCTTGGCTGCCGGAAAAGAAAGAAGAAACCAAAGTTCTTTCCACTGGCACAATGCAGGGAAGGATACACCCAGAAGCAAAACAAAAGCATGGGCCATCCACTAAAGGCTGGATTTAGCTTCCTTACCCTGGGTGACTAATTTACATGTCACACCTTGAAGTCTTGACTAGGCAGCGCCTGGCACTCTTGCACTTGTGGAGACATCCACCACTTTCCAGCTTCAAGACCATGCTAAGCACCAGGACCTGCTTAAGCTATCTGCAAAGGGGGCTGCTGTCTTGGCCTGCCAAGGATGGAGAAGAGCCATGGCCCCAGTGCCTGCGTTGGTCATGGCAGCATGTTGGAAAGGCACACAGTGTGCTGCTGCCAACAGGAGGCTGGGCTCTGCGGGGACCTGTCAGGTGCCTGGAGTAGCAGCTGATGATCTGACTCTCCCTTCCTCCTGGCAGCAGAAGCAGCAAGCACAGCCCTTAGGGGCTCACTGTCTGGCTCTCCTTTGCTCCATCCCTTCCTTCTGCTCTGTAAGTTCTTGATGCCACCAGCTGTTGCCCAAGCATTGTCTCTTTCAGGCACAGCACTTCCCACCACATCTGCTTCTCCTGTGTTCCAGAGGGTCCTCTTCCATCATTCTCTTTTCAATCCTTCCTTCGAGCACCTTTGCCCAGAAACTGCAAAGAACTTGGTAATGACCTGGCTGCTGAGAACAGCACCAACACGCTGATGATCCCTGCTTCATTGTTCCCCTTGCACCTCAGCCTGGCAGCCTCCAGGCTGATCTCTTGCCCCCTGCTTCACCTGGAGGAGGTGTTGCCTTTCAGCACTACTACTGCTTTCACACGTTCTAGAACAGGCCTCTGACACACAAGCACTAACCCACAAGCAGACACTAACTTCCACAGGCAGTGGGAACTCATGCTTGCACTCTTCACGTGCCCAGGAAACAGCAAAACTGCCTTGAGGAACTCCCCAGGCTGCCTTTGGTGTCTGTGCTGTCCTGCGATGGTGCAGGCAATAGATGTGGACTGTTTACCCAGCTGGCAAGCAGCAGCAGGAAGCAAGCCATAGGTCATGGTTAAGATACACAATCCTCACAGTGCTACTGCCAGGTGTCTCCTCTGGCCTCAGCCTCCCTGTCTTCTTGCCCATTCTTTTGACTGTCTGGCGCTCAGGAAAAGGAAGAGGAGTGCAAAGTGCTCTGCCCTGGTCCAGGCAGGGTGAGAGTGCAGCACAGGGTGGAATCGAGACATGACCAGCCACTGCACTCTCTTTGGTGTGTTTACTCATTTGGTGTAGTGTGACAGTTTGGGAGTTACCTGCACCCCTGTTCTTATGAACTCACCCAGACTAGACTCAGCTGGCTGGAAGTTAAGGACTGAAGCTTTGTATTCACAGCTTAACACAATATATGGCAGATAGTTACAACAGGTCACAAATACTTACAGCTCTACACAGCAACATACAACTTAAAAGTAAGACAGAAACACAACAGCCCTGCCAGAAAACAGGCCCCAGGAGGGGCTCCCAACCACCCTTCCATCTTCTTTCCACCCCTCCACCTTATCCCAGAGTCTGCCTTATGTGCAAGGTGAGCTGGGAGGATCGGCAAGGAGGGCTAGAAGCAGAAGGTTGAGTTACACAGAAGCAGCCCAGGGAGACAGAGACACACACTCTGACACACAGAGACACTCTGTCTTATCTATGTTTGTGTTCTTGTTTTTGTGCTATGAGTGCAGCAGACATCAGCATTGTTTCCTTTTCACAGCCTATCATCTAGTTTCTCTCATTAAATTATTCCAGTTTGCCACAAACCAGCCCAGGTAGCTATTTGGAAGATTTTCCTCGCTCACCTGAGACATCTTTCTAGACCCATCAACAGCTAATTAAAGGCTGATAGTAAAAGTCTCATAGAAAAGCTCTTTTCCTCTGAGTTAATTCCCATCTCTTAGTGTGAAATGTCGTTCATTATTAACTGCTTGCATGTTCTACCCTTACAAACTCAGGGACACTGTTTTCAACTTGCCCTGATGGCAGCAATATTCAGGAGCTCCTTTTTCTTATTCTCTGTCCTTCTCCTCCAAGGTAATTTCCATTTCAGTCACTCCCTCCTGCTCCTTTCTTCACTTTGTTCTACAAGGCTCTGGCAAATGTCACCTTCCTTCAGGAGTCACCCACTGGTGTACTGCACGAGAGCCTGAGACTAATGAAAACGACAGCATCCATATGGTGAGAACAGCGAAGAGATCCTGCTTAGATCTGCACAGCCTGGCTCACTTGAGGAGCAAATTTCATGACACTTCCCTTTGGATTCAGAAAGGACACTTTAATCTGCCCACTATGAGCATAACCTCAGGAGTGAGCAGGGTGGAGCATGGGAAATGTCACCCCTCTAATTATCTGCTCTTTGGGGAAGCAATCTACTGAGGATGTGACAGCTCTGCTGGCTGGCTCCAGGCGAGTCTACAGCCTTTGAAAGGCTGCACAGAGATGTTCGTTTCAGGAGCTGCATGCTCAGATTCCAGCTCTTACCCTGGTTTGTGTGTGTGCCGTGACAGGGATGCATAACGGCAGCACCAGTGGGCCCTTCCCAGCTGTCAACAGCCAGATCGCTGCTCAGGGTATGCCCTGAGCTTTCCAGGGCTGGATCAGTTCCTGCAGAGCATCAGAAGTGCCTCCTGAAACAGCAGAGGTGGAGCAGTACCGATAGTGCCTCCTGTAACAGCAGAGGTGGAGCAGTATCGATAGTGCCTCCTGTAACAGCAGAGGTGGAGCAGTATCGATAGTGCCTCCTGTAACAGCAGAGGTGGAGCTGGGTGCCGTTTGCAAGCCAAAGGAAGCTCCCAGGGTCCCTCACGTATCTGTTCTGTGGGGTTTATCTACACTTCCCTATCCCCTTCTGTGGAGTAGGTGTCCCTTCCATCAGGCACCCCAGCAGCCCCGATGCAGGGCGTGTCAGCTGCCTCTGCCATCTGAAGGAACACAGTATCAGTAGGTGGGAAGTGCTTCGTTACCCCGCACCTGGGCCTGGCCCCTCTGCAGCAGGACACGCCTGGGACACAGGTAACGAACGGGGTTTGCTCTGTCCCCCAGAGCAACTGCTGCAGCCACACCGGAGGCTGTGCCAGAGGCCAGGCTTTCAAGATGCTGGGAGACACAGCCCTCCTTTTCTCCCTTCACAGCCAGCACAGCCAGGATGCTGCTGGCTGAACTCAGGGTTCTGAAATCCCTGTTGTTAGCAAAACTGAGGACTGATGTGGATGAGGCTGGCCTTACTTTCAACACCCCAGAGACAAAGGAGTGTCACAGTCACAGACTCTTCTGCACGCAGGTTCAAAACTAAGGCTCTTGGAGTCAGCAACTGCCAGCACTGGAAGTGTCAGCTGTTGCTAGCACTGGGGTTTCAGCTTAGCCTTCCTCCCGAGCTGTGGGCGATGGACACAGTAGGAGAGCACCATGAATAGGTGGACGTCTGAGCAATGTGCCAAGCCAGGGCCCTGGTTGGATGCCCATGAATCACCTGGTAAGCAGAGCTGCACAGGTGCCTTTTTTGCTGTCACCTGGGCTGCACCAAAAGGCGTTTTTCATCGAGCACACAGTGCTGGTTAATTAATCTAAGGATTTGGTTACAGCCTGTGCTGGTAGCAGAAGCTTAGCACACAAACATGCATGGCTCTCTTGCCTTCTGCCCTCCAGGCCACTGAACGCAGCACCGCGGCTTCCAGTCTCTGGGTTCTGCCACACGCTCTGCGTGATTTGATTTGCTTCACTCGCTCTCTGGGATGCAGGCAATCAGCCCGATGTGCCAAGGAAAGCACGCTTCACCATGGCACCGGCTTCACGTTTTCTCTGGCATCTCTTGCAATCGCTGAGCAGTTCAGCGCAGCCGAACAGGTACAGAGAGCTCTGCAGCGCTCAGCCGCGGGACACCGACACAGGTGAGGAGCTGCTGCCCGCCTTGCTGCGGGCAGGGACTCAAGGTCATCGTGCGCGCCTCCTGCCCTTCCCGCGTTGTTACCCGAGCGCGCCGGGGCGGGAAGCAGCCGGGCATCCGCAGGGCACCAGGGCCGCCCCGAGCACGGCACGGCCCCGCAGCACCCGGTACCGGGGGGCGCCAGACCGGCGCAGGGCTCAGCACGGCCCCGCCGCGCGTGCGCTAGGAGGGGGGGGGGGGGGGGGGGGGGGGGAGAGGCGGCAGGGGGCGGGGGCGCGAGCGCGAGCGCTGCACGTGACAGCGGCGGCAGCTCTCTTAAAGGGCCAGGCGGCGATTCCCGCACGGCTGGCAGCGGCCCGGCCCGAAGCTCCCGCTCCCGTTCCCCGCCCCGCCCGCTCCGCTCCGCCCCGCGCACCTGCTCGGCGCCCCGGCGCCAGGCCTAGGGGGCGGCCGCGAGCCGCGCCGGGCGCTCTGGGCCGGGCCGGGCACCAGCCTCGTCCCCGCCGGCACCTGCGGCGGGCGGCCCCGCTCCGCGCCCGTAACCCGGAAGCGGTGCGACTGTGAGGAGGGGAGAGCGCCGGGACATGGCCGCTGCCTGCTCCTGCCTGCGCGCCGTACCCGGCATGGCCCTGCCCGCAGCGACGCGCAGCTGAGCCGCGACCTTGCCTTCCCCTTGTCCAACGGACTCCTCCCGCCGCCGCTCGGACGCTGCTAGGGCCGGGGGCGGTGTCGCTTGGTGGGGGGGCCTTGTTGCTGTGAGGGGGCCGCGGGGCCTGGGGCCGGCAGCGGGGTGGAGCCGGGCAGGCGCCGGGGGCCGCGTGTGGCGCCGGCGGGGGGAAGGGCCCTTGGCTGCTGTGGGTGCATGATCCCTGCTGGGGGGCAGGCTCCGGCTGCGCTTAATTCTGCTGAGCCGTAGCATCTGGGGAATTCATTTTGTAACTGCATCCATGTACGTGCGATTGTCTTCTTTGGGGGGGATCTAGGGTGGTGGTCTGAAGAGCCGCGTTTACTGTAGCGGCAGTTGTGGGGATTTCAAGGGCTGGTCGTACTTGCTTTGTGTTTTGTGGGGGTTCGTGGGTTTTTTTAGGCGCTCTGAAGAGCCGCACTGCTTCTGCTGAACTGTGGATCTTCTACGGTTGTCATTGTTTGCCTTGTGGGAGGGCAGCTGGTGGCCCTGCAGGAAGGCGCTCAGGTTGTGTCGGAGGAGGGCTGTGGGTCGGCCTTGCTGTGACTTCCTTCCAGCGTAGGTTAGTTTTTCTCCGGTGTCTCTGATGCCAGAACAAGGCCCCAGAATGAACGGTTTCTCTCTGGGCGAGCTGTGCTGGCTGTTCTGCTGCCCGCCGTGCCCCAGCCGCATCGCTGCCAAGCTGGCCTTCCTGCCCCCGGAGCCCACTTACACCGTGCTGCAGCCCGAGCAGCAGCAGCA
The DNA here is from genome assembly GCF_015220805.1 of Pogoniulus pusillus. Classification (NCBI taxonomy): domain Eukaryota; kingdom Metazoa; phylum Chordata; class Aves; order Piciformes; family Lybiidae; genus Pogoniulus; species Pogoniulus pusillus. Next base: position 24,697,306 of record NC_087280.1, read on the forward strand.
GGAGGCCGGGGCGGCAGCCGGGGCGGGGACCCCGACGGGCTCCGGCACCTGCAGCCTGCACTTGAGCGAGCGGGCGGACTGGCAGTACTCGCAGCGGGAGCTGGATGCTGTGGAGGTGTTCTTCTCCCGCACGGCCCGGGATAACCGCCTGGGCTGCATGTTCGTGCGCTGTGCCCCCACCGGCCGGTACACGCTGCTCTTCTCGCACGGTAATGCTGTGGACCTGGGCCAGATGTGCAGCTTCTATATCGGCCTCGGCTCCCGCATCAACTGCAACGTCTTCTCTTACGACTACTCTGGCTACGGGGTGAGCACTGGCAAGCCCTCTGAGAAGAACCTCTACGCGGACATTGATGCAGCCTGGCAGGCCCTCAGGACAAGGTAAATGGATACTGGGGACAGGGAATTCCTCTTTCTGTGTTTAATCCTCCAAGTCCACGTCTGCGTGGTTAACCTGCTGACAGGTGGAGGGGAAGGGTTTGGGCATAGTTTGTTTTGATGGCCGCACCACAGTGAAGTTTGCTGGATGGTTCCATTGGTTAAAGAGATACACAAACCTATCATGCTTGGGCTTTTAGATTTAGGGATTTATTCACCTGCATTACATGTTAGCCATTGCTTATCCATTGAAAGTCTCCATCTTGAGCTGGAGATGTCGCACAGGTTGCAGTTTGACCTTGCTGGATGCATAAAACCTTTTGTTCAAGGCTTACCCACCACTGCTTAGACTTAGAAGTAACCCAGGCAAGCTAGAGGCGTGACTGAAGTTGGCAGTAGCCTAGGCTAGTGCTTACCAAGACACTGGTGGGATTCTGAGATCCATCTGTGGTGTCATGCATGCCTGTGCAACACAGAGGTCTTTCTCTTCTGGCAACCAAACAGCTGTTAGTAAGTTGAGATGAAAAAGTGTGGACCATGGCCGTTCGCCAGGCTGAGGTGCTGAAGTAGGTGGCATCCAAAGGCATGGAGCAGCAATGAGAAGACTCTCACGAGGTGGCCTAGCTTGTAGGAACAGCAGCCCTTGGCCTTTAGGAGTCCTGAGTCGAGCCACTGCAACAGACTCCCTGCTACAACTTTGGGCCTCTCATCTTCTGTCCACACAAACCTTGAGCTCCTTTTGCTGTTGCACAAATGGTGCTTAAAATAGGACCTGCCCTGGGAGAGAGAGTTTTCAAAAGCTGGAGCTGCTGCAGCAGGGCAGGAGGGAAGACTGATGAATGGTTTCTGTGCTTGGCTCTGGAGTTGTGTAGATGGACTTGGCTTATGTGAAATGAGTATTTAAAGTCTATCTTGGGGATACATGCCAGCTTCAAAAATAGTGACAGGAGTTGTTACTCATTTAGATAATTGGCTTTGCAAGGATCTGGGGATTGATCAGCCCTGGAGCCCAAACGACTTTTGACATTGGCCTGCCCAAGTCAGGTTAAGAGTGTGGGTGTGCAATACGCAGTGGGCAGTTCCCCTGTTACAGCATGTGCTGGTGGTTTGGGGGGCAAACACAGGACTCTCAAAACAAAACAAACTGAAACTTTGCTTCAGCATAAAATGGTTTTATCTAAAGAACTAATTCTGATGTGCTGTATGTAAAATAAATCACAGAATGCCACTGTTCGGCATTCCAATGATGTAAATCAGGCTGAAGGGAGGAAAAGTCTGCAGCTAAGCCAAGCCTACTTTGGCCTTCAGATGCGGTGTCTTCTGTTTCATTAATATGTAGTTGATATTTGCATGAAAATCCTCTAGTGCCTTCATGTTTGTCTTGACAGGCACTTGATACACGTGTAAGGTCTACATAGGTCCAGGAGCCTTCACTTAAATCTTGAGCAGCTGAGCCAGCACACAATGCCAACACGTGCCCAGCGTGCTTGGAGAGGATTGTTCTCCTATCCATCGTGTGACTGCAGGAAGTTTATAGTTTTATGCTGAAGTCCCTTCTGTAGATTGTGCAAGATCTGGCTTCTGCTTTCCTCCTTGCATTCAAAGACTGAAATTTGTCATCTCTTCCTTGGCCAGGGGTGTGATATTGTGGTGTTACCTTTAGAGAGCTGTCAGAGTGGTTGTGTTGTTGTTCCTTAGATTTTCAGCAGCTAGAGGAAACACTGAAGTATTTTAGATGACTGGTAAAGAAATTGGCTACTGCAAAATGTAAGCTTAGAATAAAAGTGTGACTCAATCCTATTAACAGATGAGTGTGTGTTCACAACAGGTAGGAGCTGACACGTTCTCTAAGCAGTAGTGTGAAAATTGAGACTGATCATTTCCTATCCCTTTCTAATAAATCCAAATGGCTCAGAATTAAGTGAAATACTCTGCTGTACAAATATGAAACTGACTCAAGGTAAAGTGCCACACCATAGCCTTTCTGCTGCAGCAGGGCACGGGTGGATTCCAGAAGTCTGTCTGTACTTTCATTCCACGTGCAGATTCCCAGCACTTGGCCTGCAGTCATATGGCAGTGAACTGTGATGCAAAGGTAAAAGTGAAGTCTTAAAATAGGAGAGGTTGACTCTGCTGCTGAAAGCATGTAGTCATCACTGCTGCCTTCCTGGGAAGCTGCTGCTCTTCTGGCTCCAGCAGAGGCCCACCTGGCAGCAGTGTGTTTTGAAAGTTGCCCTGAGTAAGGCAGGAATTAACTCATTAACCCTGCACTTGGACAGATCAGGTTGCTGCCAGACTCTGCCTGTGGTGGTGGCCTGCCTGTGGTTGCAGGCATGGCTGCAAACATGGGCTATATTTGTTCAAGGTGCTGAGATGAGGCCTTGCTGTCGCCTTCCACTTTTGATATCAAACTGTACGTAACAAATGACTACAAAACTGTCTTGTAAGCAAAATGCTTGAGAGGTTTTGCCCAGTTTCAGTTGTCAGCCTGGCTGCAGTGAATTGGTGCCACTGGTCTCTTTTAGTCCTTGTGAAGAGCAGCTTGTTTGTTTTTCTTAATTCCAGTGAAATGATTCTATGTCCTCTTGTATAAAGTCCAGTCTTAAATGATAATGGTGCTAATTATTAAGATTGAATGCTGTCTTTCAATCAGGGTCAAGACATTGACACAACTTCATTCCTCTGAAGTGAACTGTAGATGCTCTTTTCAGCCATCTAACTAGCAGTGGGTTGCTCTGCTTTAAATATCAAGTGTTAAATTATCTTTATTTCCACTTGATTAGCAGATTTCCATCTGGCATTTAAATGTTTCTCAAAAATAATCCTCTATTTTGCTGCTTCAGCTGACATTTTCTGTGAGTCTTTTATTTTAGGCAGGTTGATTGATTTCTGTTGTGTTCCAAAACCAGAATCAGCTTGAAGAGAAGCTGCACTGGACTCTGTCTTCTCTCATGGTCCATGCGGTATTAAGTTGCTGGGTTTTATTCAGATGTTATCCTAATAACTGGTAGGCTTAGTAAGACATCTGCACAGAATGATTCCATTGTCATTCTCCTCCCCCCTTTCCTGAATTCCACGTGGGAAGGTTAAACTTTCTAACATTTTTATGTTCAGACAATGTACAGTACTTAAAAACAGGATACACAAGGGTCTGAGTACAGCCCTTGAGCACAAACCCATGACTGCTTTGTTGAGTGCATGTTATTTATGTTTAAATTAATGTGCATGTTCTCTAAGCGTGTGGAGAGTATTTGTGCAGTGTTTTGAGGTCTCAGTTGAGTGGAGGAAGGCACAGTTACCCCACTCTGCTTCTGTAGTGCAGCACCAAGGCCAACCTCTTGGTCTGGCCTTTGGATATTGAAAGGAGATGGAGAAAATGGATTTAGTAAATAGAATCATCCTAGAATGGCTCAGGTTGGAAGGGACCTCAGAGATCATCTGTTCCAAAACCGCACCTTGGACACCTCTCAGCTAGACTCAGCTGCTCAAGGCCTCATTCAGCCTGGCCTGCAACATCGCCAGGCAGGAGGCAGCCATAGCCTCCCTGGGCAGCCTGTGCCAGAACCTCACCACCCTCCTGCTGAACAACTTCTTCCTCAGCTCCACTCTACCCCCCCCTCTGCCTCAGCTTCAAACCATTCCCCCTTAGCCTGTCTCTAGATGCCCTCACAAGTTTCTCTGCAGCCTTCCTGCAGGATCCCTTCAGGCACTGGCAGGCAGCTCTAAGGTCCCCCTGGAGCCTTCTCCTCTCAGGCTGCACATCCCCAACTCCCTCAGCCTGTGCTCACACTGCTCCAGCCTTTGGATCCTCTTTGTGGTCTCCTCTGGACTCCCTCCAGCAGCTGTGTCCTGCTTGTGCTGGGGACACCAGAAGTGGATGCATTGTTTGAGGTGAGGTCTCAGCAGAGCAGAACTTACTGTTGCACTGAAGTTTTTCTGTAGCACACAAGGTGCAAGCAAGCAGCTTCTGTTCTGTAATGTCTGAATCTCCCATGCTCGGAACACCTACATGTGAGTTTGAGTTCCGGTCCCTAGGAGAGCATTGGTTTGCTTCCTTGTTTCACTACACTTCCTGGCCAGTATGGCCTGGTGCAAGGAGCTGAGTTGTGAAGTGCTCTGTGTCAGAGGACAGCAGATATTTTAGGAGCATAAAAGAGTTTTTTTAAACTTTTCCCCAAAATGTGATGTTAAACCCCCCCCCAAACCTTTTATTATAGGAAGACTTTGCTGCTGGTGCTGATTACCAGTCTCCTGTTAGTGCTGAAGTTGGTGGGAAAGCATTACAGCTTGCATTTGAGTAAAATTAGGAAACACATCTAATTGGATTAGTCTGGAGTGGTAACTAATGAGGTTGTGTCACTTGAGTTCGTCTCCACACGGCTTTGCTGAGGTGGTTACAGCTTTCTGGATGAATAACAGCTTCAGGGGGTTCTTCCTTCCTTTATCTAAATGCTTGATTTCTGCTTCAGTCTCCTTTGCAGCAGAGTCTTCTTTCATTAGCACCATTTCTGTTCATGATCTAGCCCAAACTGACCATTTGGGACTGGGTCAGAGGTTGGACTGGATGATCTTGGAGGTCTCTTCCAACCAGATTATTCTGTGGTTCTTGAGATTGAATGTTTAAAGATACTGATAACTAAGTTACCAACTGAGCTGCTGACATGGCCAAAGGCAGTCTTGATAAATAGTCTTGGAGTAAAGGGCTCCCCTTGTTCATAGTGCGTTTTTTCTGTCTCTGACCTCCATTGCATATTTCCCACTTCTAGTTTTTTGATAGTGTTGCTGTGATATCTCTAAAGGCTGATTTCTGAAGCTTATCTCATCCTGCCTGCCCTAGTCGGTACTTCAGCAAAGCTGCCTACAGCTTTGCTTAGAAGCAGCGGTACAGAAGAGCCTCCTGTTTGTGCAGCAAGCAGAGATGAATGCAGATGAGGAGCATTGTGGGGACAAATAGCATCAGCTCTTTAAAACAGGTGCTCTGATGTTCAAAGTTGCTCCAAGCATTTACTGAGCTTTGGTGTCTCTTGCAGAGATTAGGGACTGAAGAAACACTTCTGTTAAATGCTTCCTGATTTCTGTCAGAGCTGCAAGATCAAAGCCTGTTTTCAAGAGTGAAAGTTTGTCAGGGATGTTTTGCAAGTGGTGTTACTTGGGCAGAAAAATAAACTACCCAAGAGCCTTTGGCTACCAGTGCTTGTGATCCTGGCTGTGGATGGTCCTGGAGCTCAGCTGCTTGGCCTGGAGGTGTTGGTTTACCCTGCCACAGGAAGGGCATAGCACCTGCTTCTCAGCACTGCCAGGGGTCTCTAGCCAAATGTGTTGTGGGTCCCACGTGCTGTAGTAACTGAAGGTTTCTGCCTGCTTTTTTCCTTCCCACTCTGCACAGAGCAGTGTGTCCCCTTTGAGCTGATGCTTGTAACACAGTGGCTGTTGGACTTGTGCACGTTGCTGGCACCACTTACATCTGTTCAGTTTGTTCTTACCAGTGGAGCCTGAGCTGAGTTGTGGAAACCTCAGTGGTTTTGCTCTAAAGCCAGGGTCGATCTCTAGTCCTTTGCAAGCTCAAACCCAAAAGCCCCCTCCAAAATTCAGCCTTTATCCTTTTCACTCTGCTGTTCTGGAGCGTTTCCAAGTGCTGGGCTAAGTTTACACTAGCTCATTGCTTGTGAGCAGAGGCAGGAACAGCAAAGCAATCAGCAGTGCTGTCCAGGGCTGTAGATTGCTGTTGGTGCAGGTAGTGAACATTTCAAACGTGGAATTGAGATGCCTGCCAGCAGCTGGTTTTGTGAGGAGCACTGACACTTCTTGGTTTGTGTTTTCATACTGAGTGAAGGAAAAGGGTTCTTCCTTTGTTTTCTGGGGTATCTTGGTCCTGTGGAGCTTCCTTGTGTGGCGTAGGCTAGTGCCAAGGCAGTGCCAAGCTTTCTGGAGTCTCACTTCTGTAGCATATGTCTGGATGATTTCACATTTTGTTTTAATATGATACTCACCTGATGGAGAGGACAATGTGATTGTAATAACTTTTAAATCCTGCCCCAAAATCCACTTTTAAACAAAGCAGAGAGAACTGAGTTCCTCAGTTGCATTCTCTGTTGACTTTAAAGCCAACAGCCTCAAAACTATTTAACACTAATAAATTAAATTAACAAAGAATCTAGCCCTTGGGTTTTTTTTTCCCTAAAGCTGCTGATAAAGGTAATGAATAACTAACAGTGTCTGCCCCCCCTCAACTGAAGTCAATTGCAAGGCTGCTTTGGAAGCAGTTGGAATGAGTCACAGAACAAGCTGTGAGTGTGTTGTAACTAACATGCCTGTGCACACACAGCCTTGCTGTTCCCAACCAGCCCCTCTCAAAAGGGCAGAGGTCTTTCTCTGTCAGTTAGGGGTAGCTCCAGTTCCCTCTGAACTTGAGAGTGATTGAAGGCACCTGCCTGTGTGCAGGAGCAGGGGACTCCTTGTGCTTCTCTCGTTTAGGAGAGCCAGGGCTCTGCAGGTTCTGAATGCTGGTGCCCCTTCAGCGTCTCCTCCTGTTAGTTGGAGTATTCATTGACTGTTCATATTGATCTGAAATGAAGCAATTAGGAATTGAGGGTTGTTTAAATTCTCAGGTTTGTATGGTGGACAACCTTGTGGTGGCTAGTGGGTAGCTGAAGTTGCTAGAGACTTGTGAACCGAAGAAGCAGTGTCAGTGACCCATTCCTTGCTGCTTCATCCTGCCTGTCCCTCTTTCCAGTCTGTAGCTGAATGCCTTGCCCTGGTCCTGCATGCTCAGCCTGACTGAAGGTGAATTTCCTTCCTGTTCTCAAGCTGAGTGGTTTGTTGGTGTGGCTTTTCGAACAGGGCAGGTTTTGTGAGCAGAGGTGTGACTAAACACAGGAAACTCTGGCTGAAGAAAGGAATAGAAGTGTTTGGAATAAAAGGCCAGGAGTGGAGAATGGGAAAAACAGTGCAGAGTCATCTGAAGGGCTGGGGAACGTTTTTGCGCTCTTCATTCCAGAGGCTAACTGGAGAAGAGCAGCTCTTCGGGGCAGGCTTGCACATGAGCAGTCACAGAAGGGTGCAGGGGTAGGCCAGCTGTGCAAGGACGGTGTTGTGTTGGTGCTATCTGCAGCCATAGCTTTCTTCTTTAGGTTGGCAGCCTTCCTGTTAGCTTTGTACAACAAAGCTGCTCCTGTTGACGTTGTGGCTGGGTTTGCTGTGAGACCCAACGATACAAAGACACGAACCCGCCCTCAGCAGTGGGATCTGGCTCAGTGCCGCTCCACTTTCCCATCCTTGGTTTTGTGTCTCCTGGTGAGCATCTCTGGGAAAATCCCTACAATCATGGTAGAAATCTTTTAACAGCTCAACTTCGTGAAAGGGGAATTCCAGGTGGGTTTGCAAATGAAGGGTGCTGTTGGTGTGGGAGATGAGATTTGTTAGTTGGTACACTAGCCTCAAAGCCCAGAGGGAAAAGCTTAAATCAGAGGTGGTGCTGCAGTATTGCTTTGGGGGTTTTATGTGTGTGCTTTCCTGGCAGAATTTATCACATAATGCTACAGTCTTGGCTCTTGAAATTCTTTCTGGGTACACCTCTCATGATAAAAATGCTTTTTTTGACCGTTAAATTGAAATTAACTTTTGATTTAGACAGCTTTGGGTGTCTAAATCATCATCTGTGTTAGTGTGCTTGATTAAAATCCCTGGTTAAGTATAGAAGTGTTGCTTTAAGAACCTTGAGGCCTGTGAGCCCTGTTTGACAGCCAAGGCATGCTGCTGGAAGGAGCTGCATATGGCAGTGTCTGGCTAACAGCCCTCCCATGGCATGCAGTGGCACCTAGTAGCTCAGATTAGTTCATCTTTTCCCCATTTAGCAGGTGAGACACACTGGGACTGTAACTTGGTGCCATGGCACAGCCATTGCTCACATGGCTGTAACAGTGGGTGATGAGAGCCAGCAAGCCTGAGAGTCCTGGGGCTGACTCCAGCACGTTAATGGGAAAGCACCCATTAAGTGGTGTGCCTGGAAGTGTTCTCTCTTAGTAAGGTTGTTTAGAAAGGGGGACATGAGGGAGCAGGTCCAGAGGAAGCCATGAGAACGATCAGGGGGCTGGAGCAGCTCTGCTCTGAGACCAGGCTGGGAGAGTGGGGGTTGCTCAGCCTGGAGAAGAGAAGGCTCCAGGCAGACCTCATAGCAGCCTGCCAGTACCTGAAGGGGGGATGCAGGCTGCAGAGGGACTGTTTGCAAAGGCCTTCAGGGACAGGGGCCGTGGTTTGACATGAGAACAGAGCAGATTGAGATTGAATGTGAAGAAACAGTTCTGTACCATTAGGGTGCTGGAACACTGCAGCAGGTTGCCCAAGAAGGTGGTTGAGGCCCCATCTCTGGAGATATTCAAGGTCAGGCTGGTTAAGGCTCTGAGCACCCTGATCTAGTGGAGCATGTCCCTGCTGACTGTTGCGGGGTTGGACTGGATGCCCTCTGGAGGTCCCTTCCAACCCAAACCATTCTATAGTTCTGTGAATAAATGGCAACCCTTAATAATATGCAAAATAAAAGGGAACAGTAGTATGGGAATAGGCTTCTGTTAACCATTTTCCAACCAAAATGGTGTCTCTGGAACCACCTCAGTGTCTAGGAGACATTGAGCAGCTAACTTGCTGCCTTAAGCATTGGGCTGCCTTGTGCATGGAGATCCTAATCTTTGTCCTCTCTCTCTGTAGACTTCCCTAACACCTGCTTAGCTCACCATGGTGGGAGGCTGGTTGTGTGCCAGCCAGGGCAAGGTGGCATCTGGCAAGAAAATGGTCATGTTTTGGGAGCAGGTTGTTCAGGGCAGAGCTACAAAAGTCTTCTCCAGTGTGCTGGTGGTGCTTTATAGCTCCACTGCTCACAGCACTGTGTGTGTGCTTGGGTGTGTTGGTTCGGGGCTTGTGTTTTGTGTTAGTTTTCTAATGAAGTGGCTAATTGTGTGTAACAGTCATTTTGGAGGTGCTCCTTGGACAGTTCTTACCTCGAGACAGGTCTCCTCCTTTCCCTCGTTCTGCAGTGTACCCCAACTCACACACAAAACTGTACCACAGATGCTCCTCATGGTACTTTTCTGTTGTCACTGCAGTGAGAGCTTGTCTGCTTTCCTAGGAAAGCCTGGGGTCAGTACTGCTCCAAGAAACAGGTCCAGTTTCAGTCTGGGTCAGAGCTTCTCACCAAGCTCCAGCCCAGGTAGCAAAGGTGTGGAGGGAGATGGGGTGGTGTTGCCGCTACCCTTTTGTTGGTTGTATGCATGCTGGTTTGTGAAGGTGCCACCTTTGCCTCAGACTGGGTAATGGTTACCCTGTGAGTTAGGCTTCTTCTTCTGTGGAAGGATGCACCCTTCCAGGAGTCCAGGCAGGAGCTTAAGGTGTGCTTTTAACCCTGCACATCAAGCTTTTCTAACCTGTTAACTACAGTAGTTTCAGTGGTGTTTAACTTTCAGCCTGTAAGTTTTTGACTTCTGCTGAATCCCTGCCAGCTTCCAAACCTGTGTTTCTCTGATCCCTGCCCTCTCCCCTGAGCTCTTGCTGATTATTGGTGTAATGTGCTGTTCCCTTCTGCAGCCCTCTCTGCATAAACCCAGCACAGTTAGTTCTGTATCCCGGTTTTTAAATTTGCACTACAGGTCAGCCTGGTGGTGCAGACACTCTGCCTGTGAAGGAACACAGGCACAAATACAGTGCCCTAGAGCAAGAAAGGAGGAAGGATAGTTTGGGAACAGAGGCACCAGGATGTCCTTGGATTCAGTTTGGAGCTCTATTCGTGGTATGAAAGAGAAGTCTGTCAGAACTCCTTGGTGTCAGGGTTGAAAAGTCTCCTGGGTTCACTGGGTTCTTCCCTACGCTGAGACTGAGCAAGCTGGTGCCACATTGAGCATCCTTCCAGCCTGGGTGCCCTACTGTCAGAGCTCCCCTAAGATCATTTTGTGTAGAGCATTGGACAGACACTATTGACACAAATGAGATCTGGCACCTTCCAATCATTGCAGGAAATTACCTTTCCATCTAAAAATCCACTCTAATGATGGTTGTGGTGAAGAATATAGAGCTAAGGATCTTGGCTATTTCTTACCTGGTTGTAGTTCTGACCTCGTTGTGCTTTGGCAGCAGGAGAATCTGAGCCAAAGATCATTTCTCTGTTGGGCTTTCACGGCCACTTCTCACCTCTTTAAGTTATGCAGTGAATGATAACTTGGAACAGAGGAAGCAATGTTCACTTAAACACAGCTTGTTTTATTACTGAGGTGTTTGAGGAAGAACTCAGTTCAGCAGGCATTGTTTGTCATTTCTTACTTCCTTCTGGGCAGCGGTTTAAGGTGAGCTCTTCATTGCAGGGCTGCTCAGGCTTCCTCTGGGAGTATGCTTTAAAATTCTCGTTAAATATTTGGTTTTTGCCTCTTGTCTTGGAAACTTTGTGGCACTACTAGGAGAAAGGGAAGCACTCTCAATCTGTAAAATCTGAGTGTGTGCAGAGCTAAAGATGAGAAATGTGCTGGGGGAGACAGCAGCAGTAGCAAAAGGTTACTCTCCAAAGGGGCATTTGGGCACACTGTAGGCGCTGCTACACCTACTCTGCCAAGCACTGTTACCTGTTGTAGCAGAAATAGCAACTCCAGCAGTCCAAGATGCTCTCTGCCGTGCTGGCTTGTCGGGAGGCAGTTAAATGCTGGTGTGGCAGGGACTGGCATTGCTAACATTTTTTCCTGTATGGCCAGTTGTTGTCTGGTAATAATGCAGTCAAGTAGAGAGCCTGCCTGCTTTACAAGGGCTGATTGTGGAGAGGCTGAGTAACACCAGCAAGCAGCTTCCCTTTTCCCTTTTATTTGTTTTCATTTTCTAAGATGCTTCTACAGGTCAGTTTCTAGCTTTAGCAACAGCTGAAATAATGCACTTAAGTGATTGCATTAACAGTTGTCCTTGATCCACTGATAGGTATTTCTGCTTCTTGTGGAGTAGCTAACTGTTAATGGGCAGGAGTCCTTTTGGAGGGGAAAAGGTTGCCTAGCAGGAAATCTTTCACCAGAAAGACTACAGAAGCAACTGGACCTGTTAGCTGGGAGAAAACGAAGTGTGCAAGCATCTCATTGGACTGCCGTTAAACCCCCTTGATTTGCACAGTCTGAGCCAAATGTCTTACTCCATAGAAGCTTGGATGATCCCAGCTAAGACAGCTGGATAAGCTGAACAAGGAGATATGACCTGGTTTCAGGTCTGAATTTCCTGATGCTGGGTTTAGGAAGGTCATGAGACGTTGGTTAGTCCTTACCTAAACGTGCAGCAGCACTGTTCTGAGGTGCACTCTGGCTGCTGCAGAATGCACTGGCACCTCGTGGCTCTGTCTGCAAGGAAATGCATGTCTCTGCTTCTGTAGCCAATGACTTCTTTGTGCTGTCTTTGTATGTCCCTGGAGAGCACAAGGCAGGATTCAAGAGCACTCCAGCTGCACAGGAAAAGCCTGCAGGAGGAACTTGGTGCAAAGTTTTGTTGTTCGCGAGTCTGAGGACTATTTACTGGGAGAAGGGAGGAGGGCTTTTCCCTCTTGGTCTGTGGTGATGAAGGCTGTGGCTAGGAAATTTGATTTTTAAGCTGGACTAGTTACCAGTGGCCTGCTGGTTTAGAACATCTGGTGCTGTTAATCCTGGTGATTGCTATATGTTTTTTAATCATCTTAGCTTTACATCGGCTGTTAGTGGGGCCTGAACATTCGTTAAAGGGACACGTGCAAGAGGGAGATGCAGTGTAAAGCTGTGCGGGTTGAGATGCTGGCTTAGGAAGGCATAGGCTTGGTGGAGCAGCAGATCTTCAGTCCTGGTGGGGTCAAGTCAGCCCATCTTGGGTGATGAGATGGAAGAACTCGAGGTTGTGTGCTGCAGCAGTTATTGCCTGTCTTGTAAGCAGCTGAGGTCTACCTGACCAAAGGGTAGGGTGTTGGAGATGTGTGGAGCCAGCAGCAGCTTGGGTTAGAAGCCACTGTGCACCTTCTAGATAAGCAGGCCCAGCTCCTGAGTCAGAGGCTGCAGGTCTTGTGTAGGTGCATGGCTCTGTGTCCAGGTGGAGACCAGTGACAAGTGGAGCTCCTCAGGAGCCTCTACTGGGCCCCAGTGCTGAGCCAGGGGTGGTCGGGAGGGTTATGTGATGGGCCTGGCAGGTGAGCTGTGGCTCACTAAGTTTTCAGCCTCAGGAACAAGGCAAGGCTCTGGTTTGGGAGTGACTGAAGTGGGAAACAGCCATGCAAGCACAGAACTTGTGGGGAGGCAGAACCAGTACTAATATTTGCACTTGGGAAATTGAAGTTTCCTAGGGAGTCAGAGGAGACTTTCCAAGCACAGTTCTGTGTTAGCTGGCACTTGTTTTACCTGTAGACTCTTCATGTGAAGGTACTGTCTGCAGGGACATAACATCAACAAATTTTTGTTCTTCATAAAACCCTCCCACGGTTAAACTTCAGGGAGCAGTTTCTTTTGGCTGGTAAGTGTAGGATGTGCCCAGTCAAAGGGCAGATTTTTGCAGCAGCAGCAGGATTGCCAGGTTCTTTTTGGATGTTGTTACCTGCTGTGAGGAGCATGCACTCAGGTGTGTTATAAAACAGTGTGATACATACAGCTGAAGTGAAAATGCCATGCAGGGAGCAGAGGGTGCTGCAAAGGTGATTAGGGGACTAGAACACCTCTTAAAAAGAAAGGACTTGGGGCTTTATACCCTGGAGAAGACTAAGAAGGGATCTTCTCAGTGCTGAGCAGTCCCTCAGATGTGGGTGTCAGGAGGATGGGCTTTTATCAGTGGCACTCAGCGATAGAACAAGAGCTGTTGGACACAAATTTGAACATAGGAAATTCCATCGAAGCAGAGGAGGAACTTCTTTGTGTCAGGGGTGATGCAGCACTGCAGGGAGCTGCCCAGAGAGGTGGCGAAGTCTCCATCTCTCCAATCTTTCACAGCCCACCTGGATGCGCCTCCTGTGCAGCCTGCACTGGTGGGGATTGGGCTAGCTGATCTGCAGAGGTCCCTTCCAAACCCTATCATTCTGTGACAGAGATGAGCTAGAAGCTGGAGGTGAAGACAATGAATTCCTCACTCCAGAAGATAGTGCAGACCGAGCTGCTCTGTGGAAGCAACAGGATTTCTCTTGCTGTCTCAGGCTGGTTAAATGCACCTCGGAGCCTGACTGCATGGATTTTGCACACTGGTTCCAGTAGAGTGTAGCATGGAATGTAGCTGCCTGAGCCTTGGCACATTGCTGATGCTGTGGTCAAAGAAGGTACTTCTCAGTGGGCAGTGAGGGCTTCCTGTCTTTGATTAATAAAGCTGAAGACTCTATTCTGTGTTTATTTGCTACAGAGCATCTTAATTAAATGCTAAGTTTGTTGGTAGAGCTAACTCCAGGGTGTTCTTAAGGAACTGCAGTGAGCGAAGCATTTGGATGTGTGCCTGCCAGTTAGGTCTTGGGACTGAATGGTGCAAAGTAGGATTTTGCCAGAAAGCACTTTGGAAGGAGCAAGAAACCATGAAGAGTAGAGAGTGTAGATGTGGCCTTAACCCATAGCCTGGTGACACAGGACTGGCTTCAGAGCTCTGGGTATTTCTGTGGTTGCTAAAGCAAAGCAAGCTGGGGGTGTGTAAGAACCACACTGATTGTGTCCTTGTGTTTAACTCCCCTTTCTGCTGGTACCAGCTGCTTGCCTTTCCCTTCACAGTGGGGTTGGATCATGTTTGCTCCTGTGATGAGTGACATAACCACCCAGCATTTAGGGGGACTTCATCTAGGAAAGTGCTCCTTTCCCCTCGTCATGTGAGTGCATAGTTACCTTTGGCCATACAGGAGTGGAAGGATACAGGCAGGAGCTGGACCAGAAGGCTCAGCCACAGCATTGCTCAGTTCCTTTGGCTGTCCTGCAGCAGCCTGGTTGTGCTTACCAGTGGCCTTGTTGTGAACTTTCCCTTGACTCCAAGGGGTGATGGTAGAGGCAGAGTGGTTCTGTTCTCTCCTGTCAGCATGCCTGGGCACACATTCCTGCTTCAACTTCAGCAGACACTTAATGAAAACTCCTTCCTCCTTCCCTGCCACCTAGGGAAACAGCCCGAAACAGCCCAGCCTCAGCCGGGCACAAACAGCCCTACCAGATCTGTTTGCTGCTTACACATACAGCTGCGAGCTCTCGTGGCAGACAAGTGAGTAGCCGAACATAAACCGAACACCACATCCAGTCTTCTGGGTTGTTGTGGTGGTGAATCGGGTTAGAAGTACATCTGAGTTCAGCTGGCCAAGAGAAAATGAAAGGTGTTTTACTTTGTAGCTCCTGAAAAAAAAACAGATTGCTCTACAAGCACAGGCTGCATCTTTTCTGCCCCTTCTCTCTCGTATCACAGCATTTTACTGCTGCTCAGCTGTCTTGGGAGAGATTCCTTCCAGAACAGGAGTGCAGAGAGGTCTTGTTCTGGCTGAAGATGAGCACTCTCTGGGTTCTTCATGCTCGTCAGTTTCACTTCTCTTTTGGCTATTTCTGAACAACACTTGGAAAATTAGAATGGGTAGATCCAGTCCTGTTGTGGTTGTCAAATGATCTCTGTAGTAAGATCATTAACAACATCTGGAATCTGATCTGTGAGGCTGGAGCTGCTGCCTGCTGGGCTGCCTGGCTGTGGCACAGCTGGACTTGCAGTGCCTTGGCTCGGAATGTGTGGTGCAGGTCGGGCACGTGAAGTGCTGCTGCGGTGTGGCCTGAAATCCTCTGACTAAAGGACACTGTAGGAGAAGGAGGAACTTGTCTAATGGTGAAGGTGAGGGGAAAGGAGGAGAGGAATGAATTTGCTGTTCAAGAGTGCTTGGTTTTCCTCAGAATCCTGAGCAAACTGACTTTAGGTAATGTGTTTCCCACTTGGAAACATGGCAGCTTTGGGAGCCTGTGTTTGATGCAGATGAAACAAGGGAATTGGAGCTGGTGTTTGAAAAAGGAGCAGTGCTTGAGGGCAACTACTATTACTTGGGTTTTATCCCCAAAGCTACTTGGTTTGATTGAGCATAGTTCAATTGACTTCAAAGGTAATGCCAATGCAGTTTGAACAGAGAATGCCAGGCAATAGGGTGCCTGTGCCTGCTCTGGCTGCTCGGAGCAAACTCCCAGCAGCTTCACCCCTCAGCAGAGTGCAGGTCACCTGCCGTTGTCAGGGCTGCTTGTGCTCACCAGTGGGACCTGAGATCCCTGCTAGGATATGGCTGTCAGTATTTCGTAACAGATTGGTAGTTGTCACAGGACAGTAATCAGCAGCAGTTGTGGTGATTTGTGCTTTGGTGTAATTAAGTGACTGCAGCGCAAATGATCATCCTGAGGAGCGACCTGAAGCTGCTTCCATGTGTACAGGAAGGGCTAGTGCTACAGCCTCACAGCCCAGCAAGCCTGTACACTGCCATACTGGCAGCTCCTCAACTTCCCGAGTAGCCTTTGAGAGGGCATCTTGAAGAGTCATGGCTTCATTCTGTAACTCCACAATTAGCCAGCCTGTGTTGACTGGCACTGAGGTTTCTCCGTAGCATAAGCAAATGACTGTCTGGTGTGGCAGCAAAACAGTAGTGATGCAGAACTGTAGCAGCTATGGACACGATTTTGAGCGTGCACACGTGTGGAGTTGGTTCTCTGCCCCTGCTGGTGCGCTGGGATGCATGCAGGAAGCACAGTGTCTCTCTGCAGCTTCGTGAGCCAGGATGCCATGCAGTGGGTCTTGCTGCAATGGAAGTGTGAAGTCAAAGTCTGCTGTACCTGCGCTTGAGTCACAGGAGGAAGCAAAGGACATGGCATCATCTCGAGTCAGTGTCAGACTGTTGTGCTCAGTAAAGCAGCGCAGAATTTTAGACCTATGTTTGCATGAATTCAAGGGAACTGGAGTGAGAAGCTGGCACAGGGACTCCTATTGCCTGCCAGGGCTTCCTGTGCATCTCAAGGAATTCTCATTTCTCTCATTTGACAGTTGCTGTTGTGGTTAACACCAAAAATCCTAACTCAAATGCTTTGCTCTCGACTTGGCTTTCAGACTGAAAATGTGCTGCAGTTCCTCTGGTGGAGTGGTGCTGGAGCACAACCTGAAATGCAGTGTTTGCTTACCAGACTGTGAACTGCCTGCAGTAGTGGTGTTTACTGACAGAGCTTCTTGTGCAAACTTCTGTTCCAGGCATACAGTCTTCACGTGGGGTTTTTACTTGAGGATTTTTTTGTTTGCCTTCTACCCCCAAAAGTGAATTTTCCTATTCATACCAGATTAAGCAGCCTCTTGTTTCTGAAAATGCAGCTGCAGATCTGACAGAGATGTATGATGATGCTATAGAAAACCCTTCTCTGTTTCTCAACAGACAGTCTACGTTTCTCTGGATGGTAGAGGTTAGAGATAGTACACTTTGAGCAGGGAATAAATAGTTCGTTGGGACCAATGGATTTGTATAGACAGGAGGAAGGAGCCGAGAAGATCTTTTGGTCTTCCGAAGAAGCCTGTGAGGGTCTTAGACCTGAGCCCGTGTATGCTGCAGAAGGGCGCTGCAGGAGTCACCGTGTCCTGCAGAGGTGGCAGGGTCTGTGCTGCCCCAGCCGTGTCTGGAAGGTGAATCATTTTGTTCTGGTGTTTCCCCCGAGGGGAGCGCACAGCTCAAACTCGGCCTCCTCGCAGGAAGGCACAAACTGCTTCCCGTTTCCCTGGCCTTTGTCTCTGTATGGGGTGTTGTAAGGAGGAGCTGGGCCAGCAGTAGCTGCCTTAGTTGAGCGGCAGTTGGAGCAGCTCTTGACAGCACTGTGCAGTGGGCCTGGTGTAGCCAGAAGCACTGCCTGGATGGCTACAGTGACTTTGGAAAGCCAGCCTGTTGCTGTCACTACATCCTTGCTGTTCTGTAGCCTTTCCCGTTTAGATCAGAGGTACTGGGACAGCAAATCCCAGAACGCTTCAAAGCTGAAAACGTGAGTGTGGTTAGCTTCACCGTGCCAGTGAGCCTGGCCCCGGTGTGTGGGGCTGTGACTGGCTGTGGGCACTGCAGGGCCTCAGCTGTGTGACCCCTCTCTACTCCCTGCAGCAGCATTCCACTGAGTGAGGGCAGACTAAAAATAGCAGTGGAAGACTTTCCATCTCTCAGGGGCAGGGAATCAGTGTCTTGCACTCACAGTTAGAGATGCTTTATGGTGATACATGCCTTGTGCACAGTGCTGCCGGCCAGGGAGCACTGCAGGCTGAGCAAAGGCAGTTGAAGCCACCACCTGAGGAAGCTGAGCAGGAACGTGGCCCAGCCCACCTAACAGCTGAGCAGACCCGACTAGAGGTCACTGTGTCCCACCGGCCTGGGCTGTGCTGGCTGCCAGCAGCATTCTCTCATCTCCTGTCCCACTCGCCTGGAGTGGGGACTGAGGTCTTGTGTGACCTGTGCAGAAGCAGCAGTCTGGAGTGTGGATTCTTAATAGCACATGGCCCATGCTGTGAGTAGAGCAGAACTGCTGCTAAACAGAACCTGTGTAAACTGAGGCTGTAACATGAGGAGTGGAGAAATGCTGTTAGTGCTAAGTGTGGAGTGTGGTAGTGCCTCAGCTAGGGCTGGCCCGGGCTGGGAAGCTGTGGGTGCAGAGAGCTGTACTGCTTGTGAAGATAGCTTTTTTTTTTCTGCACACACAGGAAATGTAATCCCTAATGCACGTAATCTGCTCCTGGGTCATGGAGAGGAGACTAAGCTGGAGAACTTTGCCACCTGCTTAAGTGTTAGTGGGTAAGGGAAACAGGAGTGCTTGCATCATTTCCAAGGACAGGAGCTTTGCACTCCTGAGTGGCTCACTCCCCTGAGGAAAAAGCCTGCCTGCCTGGTTTTCCTTGGTTTCCCCCCTTGTCAAGGCAATGTTTTACATATGCCCACGGGAACTGTTTGAAACAGCTTCCAGCCTTGGCCCTGCTGCAGGCTGGTTCCAAGTTGCAGTGATGCTCGTCTTGTTTTGAACACAGAAGTACAGGAGCAGCCCCCAGACTGAGCCTGGGGCTCCCACTCTGCTGGCTGGAGCTGTTTCCACAGAGACCACAGAGTGTGTGTGGCAGGCAAGGTATTTTTGGAAGTTGCTGTTCAGCTGGTGGATGGACTTTCTTCCTTAATAGGAGAGCAGATTGAGACAGGATTCCTTGTTTCTCAGAACGTCCTTTCCCTTTTTCTGCCTGGTTCTTGCCTCTACTTCCATGTCTGTCTCGCTGCTGACTTCCAAGCCCTGTCTGCTCTTCTCTGCTGCTCTGCTTTCTGTGTCCCTGGTGTTTAATATGCAGGGGTTTTGCAGAGTGGAGAAGGGGTCCAGCCTTTGCTGACAGGACACTGTGTGTCGAAGGGAAAACCCTCAGAGCATTTTGAACCCCAGTTGAGTGGTGCTTGCTGAGCCTTCAGCTAGGCCAGTTTGGTTGAGATGCAGAGCATCATGGAGCTGAGCTCTGGCATTCCCTTCCAAGAGCCTCACACCTGTCAGTTCCTCATGGCCCTGGCTCCCAAGCTGTTACTTGGCCTTTGGCCTTCAATACATAGAGCCCAGTTGGAGCTGTTTCTGCTGGCGTTTGTGGTAAGCTTGATGGCTCACCTTTTGATTGGTGGCCTAATGGTGAAGGGTTTACACAGAGAAGTCTGGTGCAGTAACTCTTCTGTCTTGCAAAGTTGGCCTGTTCCTGACTCAGCCAGCCCCCGAGCTTCTTTCAGTTGCCTGCTACAGATGGGCTACAGGTGCACCAGCTCACTGTCCCAGTACCTGGGGGGGTATGAAAATTGTCACCTTGGCTGTCTCTGGAGATAGATGCTGTGTGGAGAGAAAGTAACTGCCTTGTTTAATGGTGGAGGTTGTTAGCCTCCAGAACATGGAACTGAAATTCCTGAGAGGGACTGGAATGTATCATTTGCTGTGCCATGACAGATTAGAGAGGTTCATGAAGGTGGGGGAGATCAGTGGAGGAAATGACATTCCTTCTCTTCAACTTGTCTGACATTTTGCTTATCTACTTTCCTGAACCCTACTTGCTGTTTCTGAGTTGGTGTCTCCTAGGAGTAGATTACAAGAGCTGCAGAGGGTAGCAGGGATGCTTTGGGGTGTACACCTCTCTCCTTGAGCTTGCTTTGTTTGTGTTTCACTGTTGTGATGGGAAATGTGCTGTGGGCTTAGGTTTCTCTTGCTTTGCTGAATGTTTCTTCTCTCTGCAGGTATGGTGTGAGTCCTGAGAACATCATTCTGTATGGGCAGAGTATTGGTACTGTCCCCACAGTGGACCTGGCGTCTCGGTACGAGTGTGCAGCAGTCATCCTTCACTCTCCCTTGATGTCTGGCCTTCGGGTAGCTTTTCCTGACACCAGGAAAACCTACTGCTTCGATGCTTTCCCAAGGTAGGGATGATCGCTTCCAGCATGCTGGTTCTGTGCTCAGCATGCCCTTTAGATGTGCCCAGGCACTCTCTGTGGAACTCCCCAGAGAGCTTCATTGAGCAGTCACCTGCACTTGAGCTGCAGAGCTGCAAACCTCCAGAATGCACAGATTCACTGTGTGAGAAGGAGGCTGATGCCAGTCTCACACTGCAACAGTCAGCTAGGTGGGCAAAGGGTTGGTGTTCACAGTTTGGTTTTCTCCCTTGTGTGTGCTACAGGTGGTTAATATCAGAATTTTTATGCTGCCAGACTAAGGAGCAGTTTAACAACTGCTAACAGACTACTGCATCTTTGAGGCTGGTAGCTAACAAATCAGTGACTGCACTTCCCATCTCGATCTGCTTTGACTGAGGTGATATGATAAGAAAAGGATGTGTTGGTTTCAATCTGCTTGTTCAAATGTTGGCATAGTTTTACCAGCTCAGCAGAAAATGGCAGCTTTCAAAGGAGGGATAGGCAAGAGGCAGAAGCTGGAGGGGCAGACTGGTGGTGTCCATGTCTCAGCTTGCTCTGCAGTTCTTGTTTCATCTCGAGGGAATGCATCCAGCATTTCTTTGCCTGTGGTCCTTGTATGTGAAAAACCACTTCTGCACCTTTGGTGTGCTCTCCAGATGAAGTTTGCCTTTATGGCCTAGTGCTTCATCTGAAAGCAACTGCAACAGACCTAAACAAGAGGATCCAAATATTTGGGAACAGAGAGATTCTGGGGACAGCAGACATTCTAGGAATCTTTACAAGCTTCTCTTTTGACCCAGTTTAAGTTATGGGAGACTATGGAGAGGAAGCCAGACCCTTTGTAGCAGTGTCTGTAGGGAGTGAGAGCAGACACAGGTTAAAAGCTGAGTGGTCTGCAGAAGGGAAAAGGCAGAGACTCACTCAAGTCTTATACAAAGCTGGCTTTGCTTCAGAAAGTGCTGCTTGCAGTGAGTATAGTGGGGATATGCATGACATTTGTTATGCTTGTTCTATTTTTGTTACAGCAGATTAAAATTTGAAGGTAGGGGAGGCCCTGGATATAAGTGTACCAAAACAGCAGGAAGGAATAGTCACCAAGTGACCAAGGTGTAGTGGCTCTTGGGATCTGTCAGGTCCCCACATTTAGAGTTCTTCCAAATAGGTTAAATAATTAGACTGTTGAAGGTGCAGCCTGAGTTTGAAACACTTAAACCCCAACTCATCCATCATCCTCAAACCTGAAACGCAGCATTTGCAAATGCTTCTGCGAGGTGGGGAGGAAAGGAAGCCTTAGAAGGAGCTGCTCCCAGAAGTGAGCAGTGATCAGCTGCTGGCAGCCACATCATGGGTTCACAGAGAGAAGATGGGAGAGGGGATCAGTGGCGGCAGATGCACTGTACCACTGCAGTGGTTTGTTCTTGCCCTGCTGAGCTGGTCACCGCCGCTGCCAGGCTGCCTTCACTTGTGCTCTGGAGCCCACACTGCTGTGTGGTCACTGTGGGGAGTGTGCAGCTCCACCACCTGTCTTCACAGCGGGAGACAAACCAGCTCTGTGTGCACCCCCAGTGAACTGCTGTTACGTGCAGTTTATGTTGGGACTGGATGAGAACTTGGTCCCTGTAGCTGTTCCTAGCTGCAGAGCAGTGTGGCGAAGAATACTAAGTAAGCCTAATGTGCAGTTTAAATACGGCCTTCCGCGGTGCTGAGTTGGCAGTGGGAGGCTCTCCAGCTTCCTACCAAACACAAATATCCTCTGCCTTCATGGGCTGTGCAGGGCTGTGAAAAATGAGTTTCATAGCTGAACACTGCAGTGGAAAGGGTTCCTGCTTTCCCACAATAAATGGGAACTTGCTATCTAGCCACTGAGCTGCTCTAGAAAGGCCCCTGGAGCTGGATGGAGCCACACTGTGGAAATGAGGGGCCACCTTTCATGGCCTGAAGACTTCAGTTCCCGTAGCGTGGTGATGGTAAAGTACTGACATCTGGATAGGAGATCAGTTGGGGGTGAAAGTCATGGGGAAGTCATCTGCATTATCCTAATGTCTCCCATGGTCTGTATCCAGCATAGTTGCACATAACTGGGGTTCCAGGCTGAGAAAGTGAAATAAGGCTGCATTTTCATTTTGGAGGACATGAAGCCTGGGAGTGTTTAGTTGATTGGTTTGGTTTGCTTTTGGTGGTGTGTTTGAGAAGTACGGAGACAGAAATGTGTTTGCACTCAGCTGTTACTGGAATTCCAGTGCGAGTTCTTCAGAGCCCTGAGATGTGTATGTGTGAGGCTTAGTGCTTTCAGCTACATCTTCATTTTACATTAAGTTCTAATGAAGCTTTTTTAAACCTGTCACTGTGTCTTGGCACCTGTGTTTTTCAATCATCCGAGGCAGTTTTGCTGATGTGATGAAACCTTTAGTCTTACTGAAATTGCATGCTTGCTTCTGCAGCAGCAGGAGTCCCAGCATCTGCAGCTAGACTTGTCCTTCACCCCATACTCTGCATCACATCCTGAGTCTAATTCCTCTCTGTGTTGATGTGAGCAGAGCTGATAGAAAGCTGAGTTGATTTGCACTTGGAGTCTGTATACTGGTTTGGAAGTCCTGGTAACTACCAGCACACAGTGGCTGTCTGGGAATCAGAGCTGGTGCCCACGGGAAGGCAGGCAGAGGAGGCTGCTGTTGACCACTGAAGGTGGTGTACTGCCAGGATGCTCTGTAACTGGGTTTTCCTAGCCTGGACACGTGGGGTTTGTAAGTGCCTTATTGCTCCTCTCTTTCCTCTGAGCCTGCTGTCCTGTGAGAGGGAGTCACGAACTACATTGGTCTGCTGAGTGGAGCTGGAAGTAGAGGAAGAAAGCTTACTTTAAGAGCAGTTTGTAGTCAGAGCTGGTGAAGAAGTTGACAGCATGAGGTAGAATCCTGTGTCAGTCTTTTGGTCTGCAGTCACACCTCCCACAGCTCCCTGCAGGCCTGGGAGCTTAAACTTGCAGTGCCACAGTGGTTTTCTTAGCCAAATCTGCTGAACTTGGGGGCTTCGAGATAGGATCAAACCTCCTGACCTGAGGCCTTTTTTAATGAAGACGTGAGTGGGCTGTAGTTAATTAGTTCCTAATGTGTTGAATTGGAAGGTGATAGTGTGTAATGTGAACAGGCCAAGCTGGCAGCATTGCCATGGCACCTTTGCCTCTCTGTGGGTTTTGTGATAGAGATGCTCACTGCCCGGGGAGGCTTGCACGCTGCCCATTTAGGCTTGTCACTAAAGGGTGGGATGGTGGTGATGGCAGTGCCAACTCTGTTAGCTTTGAGCCTTGCTCCCTGTGACCTGGGCACAGTCCCAGCATTTTGCAGCCGTTTACAAGCAGGCCCTGGCAGCTGGATCGTGTGTCCATAACTAGGCTTTCTGTAACAGTATGAAGTTTACACCCCAAACTGAGCCCTGTTCTCCTTTGCATCCCCCAGCATTGACAAGATCTCTAAAGTCACCTCTCCTGTGCTGGTGATCCACGGGACTGAAGATGAGGTCATCGACTTCTCCCACGGCCTGGCCATGTACGAGCGATGTCCCCGCGCGGTGGAGCCCCTCTGGGTGGAAGGAGCTGGGCATAATGACATAGAGCTTTATGCACAATACCTAGAGAGACTAAAACAGTTCATATCTCACGAACTTCCCAACTCCTGAAGAAGCTTCCCTGGTTTTACCTCAGTTACTGTGAACGGAAGGAATGCCCTGGTTTTGCACATGCTTTAACTGGATAGCTGTCAGAGCTTTATACTATGAAGAGCCACCCTGGCTCCAGGGTGTTCCGATCCAACAGCTGACGACATTTGTCTTTTATACCTGGAAATTACTCTCCTCATGCACACAAATATGGTCAACTACTGTAATTCCAACAATTTTTAGCTTTGTTGCCCTGGAGGAAGTGGGAATCCTAGCTGCTTATGGGGACACTTTTTACCTAGTGCTGTGTTAACCCAAGATCGGTTTTCTCTGGCTCACTTCAGATCCTTTATCATTCAGTCCTACAAAGACTTTTTTCCCCACGGTGTTCTCAGCAACTGTTGGAGCTGCAGCTTGTTTTGAACAATCAGTCAAGGGTTCAATCCAAGGGAGTGCTTTCTCTGTAAAGTTTCTAGCTGTGGTATTGTAACTGGAAAGTTATTGTGATAAAGTTTCCCCCTCCTCCCCCCTTCTAGTGTTCTTTTGTTAACTTACTGATCTTCCCCAGTAAATTATTTAAATACTCTTTTTTGTTTTCCTTCCTGAAAACAAACTACTCGATGGGGCTAAACTCTGTAACGACCTCTCCATTATTGTGTAAAGGTAACTGGAATATTCTTAAAGGAACTAGGGAGAAAATCGCTTTTGTCTAAAAACAAATGTGTAAATTTGCTACTAGAAGACTCCTTTTACTATTGGGATTGTCTGAACAATAGCCATAAGAGCCATCTCCTGTAAAGCATTCCTGTAGACTTTTTAAAAGTACTGTACATACTGGAATTTACATTGTGCATAGGTTCTTAATTCGTAGTTTTAATTTAAAGCCTAGTTACAAGAAACGGCAGAATCCCGGTTTGTATATGATTGAATACATTTTGTTAAGATATGGTTTTTATCCCTACATTATTTTGCTATTAAAGTTTTATAAAAGTTTCCAGGACAGAAAAAAAAAAGTTAAAAAAAAAAGAGTACACATTTCTGTTTTGATGAATTTCTGTAAGTAAAGTTTCATTGAGCTGATCTCTTTAGTTGAGAAGTGATTTGATTCTCTGACACTGGAGTCGCACAGCCGAAGCATCAGAAATGCAAGACACTTACCAATTGTTACACTACTAGCATAGGTCTAACTTCTCCAAATTCCAAGGCCTTAAATGTACTGTAAAGCCTCAGATCGTTGTATAAATTGATCATGGTCGATTGCAGTTTGTGTCCTGTTGCTGGAATGCAACACAGTGATTGTAACGGAATAAAGGATGCATGGATTAGAGTCTGTTGGATCTTTGGATCTTCTTTGGGCATGGTTTTCACACTTGAGGAGAATGTTGAAGTGCAGCTGGGCAAAGTGACTTGGATTGCCTTTCAGAGAAAGCCTCTCTGCAGTATGAAGGCACATTTTTGTTTGTGAATCCCACATAAAAGAGATTTGCTTTCCAGTGGTGTTCAGCCGGGGTGTGTTAGCAGGAACCATGATTCCCTGCCTAGAAGAAATGCTGGAGTGTTGCTGTCCGGAGTCCCCACAGCAGGCCTGCAGCTCATTTCCAGCGCAGTAAGTGTCTATGGTCTTTGACTCTTGGCTTGGCCCCACCGCTGTGAAAGAGACAAACTGGTATTTGCACTTCTGGTGAGGGCAGTGAAGACACCCGTCCGACTGCAGGGCACCCGGAGCCTTAGGACCTGGAGCCGTGCATCTGTGCTGTCCAGGTGTCGCTTTTAAAGGTGTCGAGCAGCAGGCCGCCAGCTGTTCTCACCGTGACTGTTCAGACACAACTGGCAGGCTTTGCCTAACCAGAATTGCTGCTCCTCTCTGCTGTCTTGTGAGTAAGCAGCCGGGTGCTTGTCTCATGGCTGCTGTCATTTGCCATCTCTGGCAGGTGCCGCAGCAGGGTGATGCGCCGCTCTGGCAGGAGGGTAAGATGTGGCACAGCTGTGCTGCTGTCAGTAGCTGTCTGCTGTTTGCACTTTGAAAAGGCCAGAGAAAACTACTTGTTAGAGCTTTCAAAGCAGCATTTTCCAAGGATTTTGATCCTTTAAAAATGTCTGTAACTGTTAAAAATAAATCTCTGTTCACAGGGAGCCCTCTTACCTGTGTTTCTGCTGCTGCATTTCTCCTTCAGTGTTGTTGCTGTAACTTGTGGCAGCTCTGCTCTGAGTGCTGACCCTTCGGTGTTCAGTGCCCAAAGCTGGCTTCACACTGGGTGTTGCACACTTGTATGCGCTCTGTGCTTGTTCTAAAGGATGCTAAAGACAGAAGCAGAGAAGCAATGCACTTTCTGCCTCTGGTTGGTTGGTTAGCACTGAAACCTTGATTGTTCTCCTTTGGAGAATGTTTTCTTCCCTAGGTGTGTTCTTGTGCGTGTCAGTTGGTGATCCTGAAGTTCACTGAGTTGGTTTCCCTCTCTCCCTCTTCGTGAAATTCAGCAGGCGTTTTAGCTCAGGAAGTTCCTGTGCTGAAAAGGCAGCGTTTGTACTCGCATCGCTGGTTACGGGGAGGGTGGCTCTTTGATGGTGGGCACTCTGTTCCTGGCAGCGAGGTCAAGTACAGAAGCTGCCTGCTTAGTATTTATTGCTTTTGAAGTCTGGCAGTCGTTCTTGGATCAGGTGGGTGTGAATTTCAAAGCAGGAGGTTGTGTTTCAGCTGTGCAATATTTGGGTCTCATAACTGCTTTTTCTGAGCTGATTCGCTCTGCCCTGTGCGTCCGTGGCGCTTGCAGCTTTGCCTGGAGGCTGCTGAACCCAGAGGTGTGCAACTCTTCAACGTGGCGTGGGACGTGGCTCGCCTGTTTCCCTTCGGCACAGTCCAGAGCATCTCTGCTCCGGCCGTGCCACGGGGCAGCTTTCGACATAACCGGTCCTGGTGTCCAGGTCGGGGAAATCCCTCCCGCCGCAGCCAGGGCAGCCGCCTGGCCGCTTGGGCTCCGCGCCGAGGAACCTGGCTCGCAGCGGGTCCGAGCAGCCGGGGGAACGCCGCCTGCCATGCCGCTCCGCCGGGCGCCGCCAGGTAAGGAGAAGGCGGGTGCGGGCAGGGGGCAGCCGGGCGAGAGAAGCGCTGCGGAGCCAACCCCGCTGTTCGTGTTGCAGGTGCCCTCCCCCCAGGAGCTCCGCCGCCGCCCGGCTGCTGCTGGTGGGCGCCAGGCCCGGGGCGCAGGCGATGGGCGTCAGCGGTGGTGACACGGTGGCACACACGGTGACACGGTGGCCGTGTCCCGCCAGTGGCGGGCGCGGGGTGGGCAGCGCTGGCGGAGGGGAGGGCAGGGCGAGGCCGAGCCCAGGCTGCCGCAGCCTTGGCCCCTGGGATGTGTACAGCGAGGCTGGGGCCGAGGGTGCCGCTGCAGCTGTCCCGGGACAGCGGACGGAGCGTGGCTGGCGGGGCGCAGCCTTGCTTTCGTCCGCAGCACAGCCGGAGGCGGAACACGCCTCTGCTCCCCAGCGGGACTTGAGGACACAGATGGCATGGCTCGGCGGTGGCTTTGGCAGTGGCCGCATGCCATGGGCCCTTACTCTCTTTTCTCCTTTAGATCCCTGGGCTTTTTTTCCCCTTTGAAGACAGACGCTGATCTCCAGTTTTGTTTACTCTTGAGAACACAGCAGTTTGTTCTGCAAAGCTTGCAGACCCGCTTAGAGATCGACCCTGACTTGCTTTTCTAGCCGCTCTGCTACAGCGATGCCATTAGGTGCACTTAGGAACA
Organism: Pogoniulus pusillus; assembly: GCF_015220805.1. Classification (NCBI taxonomy): domain Eukaryota; kingdom Metazoa; phylum Chordata; class Aves; order Piciformes; family Lybiidae; genus Pogoniulus; species Pogoniulus pusillus. The sequence goes on from NC_087280.1 coordinate 24,724,450, forward strand.
CTTGGGGTCTACTCCAGAGCCCTTTTCCTTTGGCTCAGCCTGGCACCAGTCAGACAGCGGCGGCATGTGCAGTAGTCCTGCAGAGACTATCTGCCACCCTAACATAGCTGTGCCGGGGAAGTAGCGGCTCCTCCATGCTCTCTCCCTGTGCCTCCTGAGGATCTGACACAGGCAGCTTGCTCCCCTCCACGTCAGCCCCTCAGGGGCGGAGCTGGTTGATCTGAGTCTCATGCAGCAGCCCTGGATTGCGCTGAAAGACAGCCACAGCCAAGGTGCAAAACGCTGCTTTCACCAGGGCGTTCCTGCGTTGCTTGCTGACATCTAGGAGTAACGTTTTGCAGTTTCTAAGTAATTATTGTTATATTTCAGGGGCGGATTGCAGCCACAAATGTGCATTTTGTTATGCGCGGTTCTGACACAGTAGCAGAAGGCTTCATACAGTAACAATGCATAAGGAGTCCCCCGGGCCGCAAGTCACAACTTCTTGAAGCTGATCATCTTGGATCAAATTTCAAAACATACCTGAGGCTTCTCAGGCAAGCTGGACTGGCCTCCACCTCTGAGCAACAGAAGAACATTCTTAAGAATCTTGTCCTCTGCTCAGAAATGAAAGGGAAGGCTGCAGGCACATTCCAGGGCTCCCCTGAGGTGACCTCCAGCCCCTAGCTAAAGCCTTAACCCTTTCCAGCGCTTTTGGCAAGATGCAGCTAAGTGCTGGGTTCCTTGCCCCTGTGTGACCTTTCCTGTGTCTTTGCAGCCCTGCTTATGAAGTCTCAGCTTACTTGTCTTTCATTTAGCTATTTTATTGATCATTTCTCAAAGTGGAAATGGAACCTTCAGGCTCAGCCCGGATGAAGCAGAGATAAGGTAAGGGCAGTACCTTAGAAGCAGATTGAAACCCCAGAGTCCTGTTTCTACCATACCGGTACCTTCTTGTCTGAGGGATGAAGCTACTGTGGCCATTGAGCAGCCACAGCTTAACCCTGTCACACCAGGCTGATGGCTTAAACCAGCAGGCAGAGACCAGGGAGATCACCTAGAAACCAAAACGGAGCCTTTCACTTAAACCCAGCTGATGTCCACTGGAAACCTGGAGGTTCTGCTGGGCCCTGGGGCAGGACCCAAAATGCAGATAGCCCAGCAGGAGTGTGAAGGTTTCTTTCCTTAGTCGTGCATGAAAAAGGCTTCTAAGAGTCTCCAGAGAGATTTGTTGGGTTTGTTAAGCTTTATCTGGAAAATGTACCTGGAACAGGACCCACCTCTGGCGGCTGGGGCTGTCCTTAGGCCTCTGTGTGCTCTGGAGTGTAGAAACAACAGAGAGCGTTCCTGGGCATTAGAGGCACTACCAATTCAACTGAAAACTTGCCAGCAGCCATTATTACACCACAGTACCTACCCCTGCTCCATGGCACCTCTCTTATTCTGGCCTGCTGAAGTGTTCAGCAAGTGCAGCAGCCTGCAGTGTATCCAAGCCACAGCAGAGCACTGATAGATGTGAGATACAAGTACCTTAAGGAAGCAAAGGCCCTGGGATCCTTTGCTGTTTATCTTCATGGCTTTTACTGTATTTGTCTGATTATTTCAGATCATAGCCTGAATCCCAACAGTTCTTTGTGGGACATGGGTTATGAAAGACTGCTGCACAGTAAGAAAACCCTTCCTGGGACCATGGGCTCTTATGAACCCTCCAGCCTGTTCAGGAGCAGGCTCTCTACTGAGTCACTGGGGGAAAAGTTTGCTAAGTCAGAACCTGGTCCAGAAGCCACAAGAAAAGCAGTTTTCCTCTGATGTGCTGCTTAAACTTTCCCCATAAATTTTAATGGATACTTTTGGACCTAGCTTGGCCTGGAATCTCCTCCAGTTTTAGAATTGTCATCAAGAAGTCAACCAGCCCAAAACTCAGTCCTCTCAGTCTGGCCCAGCACAAGGTGAAGCCATTCCTGCTGTGCAGGGTGCTGTGGCTCCTGGGGAGCAGGGCAGTCTTGTCTGGAGCACAGCAGTCCAAGGCCTTCTCTCTGCTCAAGGAGGAAACGTTTAAACCAAGAGAAACTCCATAAAAGCCCACCGTGGAACAAAGTGGTAGGTACACGAGGAGGAGATGCGGTCCAGGTATTTCAGATGTGTTCTGGTGCTGGCTGAGTGATAGGACAAGGTTTCCTATTGCTAGGGCTGCTGCAAGGGTGGGCAGTGCTGGGCACGATCCAGTATGCAGCAGCCCTGTGTTGTGCTGGGAGCTGTCACAGTGCACAGGCTGAGCAAGGGCCAGGTCTGAGCCCTAAGCAGGAGGCCTGTGGGGAGGCAGGCAGGAGGCAGCTGCTGTCTGTGGAAGAGAGGCTAGGTGAAGGCTGGCTTGCTGTGAGAGGGCAGCTGCCACAGATGGGCCATTGTCAGGAGGCTGTGTGGGAGTCGGGCACTAAAGCCATGTTGTGATAATGAGGTGCTCAGCTTGGTGAGGCTGCCAGGCCCATGGCAGCCCTGGGCACAACTGTGATGCCAGCATTAGCAGGGTGTTGCTCCCAGATGCCACCAAAATCATAGAGCCCTGGAATTATTTCCAGCTGGAAAAGCCCTTTAGGAGCATGGTGTGCAACCATCAGCTGCCAAGCCTGCTGCTAAACCGTGTCCCTTAGCACCACGACGATGAGGCTGTTAGACACCTCTAGCGGTGGGGATTCAGCCACCGCCCTGGGACCCTGCTCCCGTGTGAATAACCCTGACCCGCCAGTCGGGCAGCGCCTGTGCAAGGGCGCCACCTCTCGGCCAGTCGCGGCGCCGCAGGTGCCGGTTGGCCCCGCCGGTCGCTGCCCGCGGGTGTCGGGGCGCTCCGGGCAGCGAGGGGCAGGGGCAGCCGCTGCTGCGGGCACTGGTGCTGTGCCGCCAGCCCCCTGCGTGGGAATGGGGTTTTGCTCGGGGCATGTTGACTCTGCGTCTCCTTCCTTCCGTTGCGGGTAGGAGGGAAACAGGAAAGCCGCTCGGTGAGGGAGTGTGCCCGGGAAAGGCACCTGCGGATGAGGAGCCGTCCTCCGTGTGCCACATCATCAGTGGTCTGGGGCTCCAGTCACCCACCGCTGACTCATTTGGAGCAGATTTGGTTTTGTGCCTTGAAACGAAACCTCGCCGGGCGAGGGTGTTTGTTACTGAAGCCGAGGGCTGTGTGTGCAGGCAAAGCGTTAGGGGCATTGCGAAATGCTGAGACACCATCCGGGTGAGGTTGCCTCATACAAGGTAGCCCATTACAGCAAACGACCAGGGTTTGTGTGCGAGGAAGGCAAATGTCAGTTTATAACCAGCAATAACACTCGAAGGAGAGTTTGGGTTGGTTATTTTTGCGAGGAAGAGTTACACCAGCCCTGTGTTGCAGGCAGCAAGTGTTAGTCATGGTTTCCCACTTGCAGATGTAAGGAGGTTTGGGAATGTTCTTGTGCTGTGCTTGCATCCTGTAACTGAGTGCTGAGGTGTAAGCTTCAGGCTGGTGCTGCTGCGGAACGTGAATTGTCTCGGGAAATGGCATTTGGAGAAGAGTGGAGGGGAAGCAGTTTGGGTCCTGAGGACCAAGCTGCAGATAGCAGTAGGTGCTTTGGCACTTCCCTTGAGCAGAGGCAGGAACCTTTAGAAAAACAGAGATATATCCAACCTCATTTACTCTGGAATTTTCTTTCTCAGGCTACTGAAAGCTTAGTGTGAGGGTGAATGGCACTGAAATAATTCACTTGGAGATTCTTTCAGGAGAAGAATGGTACTGACACATTTCCATGGGTCCTGAGGCTACAGGGGCTCCCAAGCATTTAAACGGTGCTCACACCTTTTCAGGCCCCAGTAAAGTCTGTGTGAGCAAGAGTGACTCTGGCTTCAATGATGGTTGTGTGTGGCCTACACAAAGTCCACTCCTAAGTAAAGCCTCTGTTACTTTCCTGCATTAATTTAACTACTGCTGCCTTTATTTAGATTGGTCCATGAAGTCTTTTGCATGGAGTAAACATTTTAGATAGAAGTGCCTGGGATTTCAAGGGCCCTGGCAGGTGTAAAATAAAGGTTCGAGTCCTCTCTCAAATGTCACACTTCTAGAACCATTGAATTCAGAGAATTTACTATGTTTCTAGACAAATGCTCTGTTTGGTTTGTCTTGCCTGAAACCTCCACCAGCAGATAAATCTTTCTTCAAAAAATGTGAGCACAGCCTCCTATACCTCTGATAACAGCTCTGCTTTCCCATGACCTGCATTCATATATGTCATGCTCAGATAAGGAGGAGGCACAACGCTGACTAATGCTGCTTTTTTGGAAGGAAAATGACAAAAGCTATTTGAGACAGGAATAGAAGTGCCAGCACTAAATGATAGATGAACAGCCGGTAGCAAAGGTGGCAGCTCTAACGTTTCCCTGTATTTATGGAGCACTGAAATGACAAGTGTGATCCCGACTTGTTTCTCTAGGCTGGATGCTTATCTTTAGATTCAGCAACTCTCTGAGTCCTAGGACAGGGTGTAAGAGAGTGGATGGCTTTTGTTTAGCACAAGTGAGTGCTGCAGCCTCTCTGGAGGCTGGGGTGTGGGGCATGTTGTGTCCCTCACCAGCCTTCCTGCTTACAGTCTGTTCCCATATTTTGTCTGACAGCCCTTGCTCCTTATTAACATGACTATAGCTTCTTTGTGTGCTCTGTCAGCAGAAATCCTGCACCAGAATAAATTTCAGAGGTGTTAGATTGGAGTGGTTTGACCAGATGATGGCACACACATGTCTCTGAGACTGACAGCACCTATGGCTTTGCACCTATTTGGCTTCTGCTCTGGCCAGGGGCAGCAGCCAGCACTGTTGCCATCCCACGGCCCTCTCTGGACGTTGGGCTCTGGACTGGAGATGATGCATTATGTGCAGACTAGAATGGAGTGGGCAGTGGCCACAGTAAGGAGTTACCTGTCTGTATGTCACCTGGAAGCTCAGTTATTAGTGTAGCTTATGTGATATTCAGGTTCATGGAAAGCAAAGCCGTGTGTGATGGTCTTTCTGCAGGCAGTGCCATGTCCACTGAGACTGGAGCTCAGACAGGAGCCTGCAAATGCCAGGAATACAGTTCCAGACCATGCGGGTCAAAGCAGATAGGTTTATTTGAGACTGTCTTGTCAGAGCACCTCCTAAGGCTTTTCCACTTCAGGCTCTGATTACAGGTTGATTTGGCAGGTGACGGGAGGTGAAGTGGTAATTAACCTTTCTGCTCACCTGCTCTGCTGGCAGCTTTTGCAGCCACTCTCTTGCAGTATTCTCTGTAGATCTGCCAGATGCAAGACAGCACAGGGCCAAACATCCCTCGCTGGAGGAGCCAGCTGCTTCCTAAGAAGGTATGCCAAGCTCCGGTGACCACATGGGGTCTGGCATGCCGCAGTCCCCTGCCTTTCTTGGGGAGACAGCTGGCACCCCAGCCGCATGGGGCTTCTGAGTCGAGCCGGGTGCTATGCGGATCCGTACAGAGTCCGCTGGGCTCCGACTCGCCCCGCAGTCACGGACAGCGGGAGCCCAGCGGGGAGCTCACACTTCCATGGGGCTGGCAGCCGGGAAGGCTTCTGCGTGCGGGCAGCGGAGCTCCTCCCGGTCCCGGGCATCTGGGGCGCCGGTAGCAGATATACGTTCAGGCTGAGAGATCGTCCCCGGCTGGGAGGAGCTAGCAGCTCCGCTGCTGTAAACAGTGCGGGCAGCGCCAGCGGTTGGAAGATGGATATAAATAGGGAGGCGGAGGGGAGGCAGCCGGAGCGGAGGAGAGGGAGCTGCTTGCTCCTGCAGTCGGGGTGCCCAGCAGCTCGGGTCGGGAGCTCCCGAGAGGCAGCGTACAAAGTTTGCGCCTGAGCGCTGACGGGAATAGGTAAGCGAGCTTTGCAGCCGAACTTTGAAATCTGCGTGATCTGCCGCCGGAGTTTCCTCTTTGCCGGTTCGCTCTTCGTACCGTTGCTGTGGTTGCCTCGCCGTGTGCTGGGTTATGTGGAGCCGGGGAAGGGGGTTTCTGGTGTCGGTGTTGCTACATTAGGCGGCGTGGTTTAAAACAAAAAAACCAAAACAAAACAAAACAAAACAAAAAAAAAAAAAAAAGAAAGAAAGAAAGAAAGAAATGAAATTTAAAACCCGCGGACGCATCAAAAGTGAAATGTGCCTTGGCGCCGTCTCCGCGCACAGCTGCGGCCAAGGAGCCGGCGCGGCGCACGTGTTGCGGGCAGGGGCTGCCCCGCGGCTGCGAGCAGCAGGTAGCGGCTGTGGGAAGCCCCTCGGGGGCCGCGGCTCCTCCTGCCCTTCGCGCCAGAGCCGGATCCGAATTCGGACACGACGCCGCCGCGGAACGCGTCGGGGAGCAGCGGGCGGCGGCAGCGCATCAGGTCGGTACCGCGTCCCTCCGCGCCCGTCCGCGCCCGTCCGCGTCCCACCGCCGCTGCCGCTGCTGTCCGTGTCTTGCAGGGCCCTGCGCGAAGGCTTCCCTGCACCTCGCCCTGTGGCGACCTGATTCTGACACCCGCCGCGCCGTCGTGGTGGCCTGTGGGGCGGCCCTGTGCCTCTGCTCCGCCGCCTTCCACTTCCTCGTCATCCGCGACGGAGGTAAGCGGAGCTGCTCCCTCTCTCTTCGGGACCGCCGACTGCTCCCCGACCTCCCGGAGCCTGGCCCTGGGAGGAGGGCGGCCCGGCTGTGCTTTGCAGCGGGCGGCAGCTCCCAGCCCCACTCTTTCCCCTCGCTCTCAGGGAGGTTGGCGTTAGCCGAACAGCCCTCTCGGGCCGCCAGACACTCTCCGGGCCCGCTCCATCCGCGACGGCGAGAAGCTGCACGTCCGCTCGGAGCACCGTCCCTGCAGCTCGCGGGGCACCATCTCGCTGTATGGGCGAGCAGACGTTCGTGGACGTGGGTCGCGGTGGCGTCCTGGAGCTTCAGGGCCGACGACCTCGCTCCTGAACCCTCCTGGACAAAACCCGCCACGGCCCCTACTCCTCCGAGAAGCGGTGGGGCAGCCGCGGGCTCAACCTCCGCATCCTGGACGCCGGCGCGGCGCGGAAGCTGGCGGCGGCCCGCTTCGACACCCACCTGCGGCCCGGCCAGTGCCGCCGGCTGCGCACCTTCCTGGCCCAGCAGTCCGCCGGCGCCGCGGCAGCGGCCGCCGAGGGGGGATGGTGCCGCCCGCAGCCTTACACTGGAGACGCGGCAATGGCTGCGGGATCGCCCGGGCAGCCTCTCCATCGCCCGCCAGCGCTACAGGTGAGGTGCGGGGTCCGGGCCTGGGCCCGCGACTCCACCATGGACAGCTCCGCTCCGGGGCCGCCGCGGTGTCGCGCTCGCCCCTACGGAGGGGCGCGACTGGGGACACGGCAGGGTCCCCCCGGGTCGCGGGAGGCAGGGGTAGAAGTAAGACAGGAATGGCGCGTTGCGACCTGCCCGTCTGCCCAAGCTCTTTGTTGGTGGAGGGTTCGGGATCTCACTCGCTTTGCTCCTTCCCGGTCTCCTTCAGGCAGCCGGTGGGATCATCTTTCCACAGCAGAAGACAGACGGGAGCAGCACCGAAATGGAACAAGAGGGTTAGCTGTAGCCCAAAGAGATTTCCCCACCTACGATGGCACCTACTTTACTGTCACTGCTTTCAGTGGACGGTTGAAAGGTTTAAACTCTTCCCTGACCATTGCTTGTTTTCTGTTGCTTTGCTCTTTTTTTGGCTTATTTATTTTCCTGGCTACTGGGAATCTGAACAGTGTGGTGGCAGTACCATCCATACTCTTCTGCTCATCTGGATGGTGACCCAGCTAACAGCTGGCTCTCACAAAGTAGTGCTTTAAGCTGCCTGCACAGAGATGACACTGACATATTGCATGGCTGGGGCACTGCTATCAAAACCTAGACCAAAATGGAATCAGTGTGCTCTTCAGCTAATTGCATGACTCTGTCATGTGCAACCATAAAAATAATTGATTGCTTCGTTTTTCAGGGGTGCTTCATAATGGATTTAAAGTGGAAGTGTCCAAAGGAGTAATTCTTCACTTGGTGGGTGAGGTTGCAAGTTGGTTACCTGGTGACTGGATTGTCATTGTCAGTGAAGATTATTCTGTGCATCAGGCTAATGAGTTTGATCTCCTTCCTTGCCCTGAGTGTGAAAGTAATCAAGTGAAAACTGCTGGTATGAACATTTTTCTCTAGCTGCTCACTCGTGCTAAATATTGACATTCTCTTGTTTTTCACACCCTGCATTTACTTGTCTTTTCAGCTACTTTTTGATCCCATAAACTCATGAACACATGTGAGAACTGAAGGGTTCAATATTACATTGGAACTTAAAAGTTTGGCCAAGGGAAGAGCTGATCTCCTCTGGGATCAGGTACCAAGCACTGGGCATGTCCCCAGCCTTGGCTGTCTGCCTGAATGAGAGGTGTGCTCTTGCTTAGAGCAACATGATAACAGAGATGTTGTGTTCACCTGAATGAAAACGTTTCTGATTTCCACAGGCAAGCCACTTTATCTTCACATTGGAGAAGTCATCAATGGCACAGATAGGAGGGCAGAGGTTGGTCTTCCGACTAGAAACCTGCTTCCTGAAGGAGACATGGAAGACTCATGTCAGGGATGAAAGGAGTGCTGTGTTTTCTCCTTTGGTGCATCTGGAGGACACGTTAACGTGAGTAGTTTTAAATGTGCATGCCTGTAGGTGCTTTCAGATAGTTGCTTTCCTGGTTTGTAGACAAGGAATGTAATGCATGGAACTACAATTGCAGCAGGGGGAGAAATACACTTGTCTAGGCAGAAGGGAGGATTTTGATGGCCTGCTTTGCAAAACTAGGCTTGCAGGGAGTCTGTGCCAGTTCCTTTGCTGGTTATGCAAAGATGTTCCTTCCTCTGGGCCAGAAAGGGCTTCTTTGGCGGCCTCACTGTCAGCAGGGTCAGGCTGAACTCGCAGGTTCCCAAGGTGTAACTGCAGAAATTGTGCTTCCTGCAGAGCAAACCTGCTCCCTTCATGGTTCAGAGAAGAGGTGGCTCTTGGACCATCTTTCTTTGCCTCTTCTTGATTGTCCCCTGGCTTTTTTGGCGTGAATTTGCTGTTGCTTTGTGTGAACCTGCTCCTCTACCAGCTGGTGGAAACTGAGGAGCTGTGCAGGTCTGGCCTAAAACCACTTGACAGAGATAAAGCTGGATGGGAAATGCCACCCCTTTCTGCATCTGGCAGGAGTATCTTGCCCATAGCCATGTCACACACGGCTGTTGCTCAGTCCTGCCCATGCTGGTTGGCAGCTGTTCCCGGACAGCTCCTGGCTCTCAGGTGCACAGCCGCTGGCACTGCTCTGCAGGTGCTGAGCCGCTGTGAGTCAGAGCAGGGAGCTGACACCTCCTGGGATCGGGCCCTGTTTCAGTCTGCAAACACATTGCCTAATTAGAAGCGGGGGGTGGGGGGTGTGGCAGTGTTTTTCCTCTTGCCTGTGTTTGTATTGTAATGCCTTGCTTGGATCTGCATTTGTCTCAAAAGAGCCTAAGGAATCTTAGCTCTGCTCACATGTCAGGAGTGGAATTAACAAACATAGGGTGGTAAATGCCGGGCAGTTACCCTGAGCATTTTCACCTGGCTGAGGATGTGGGTGGGAGAGGAGGATATGAACGAACTCCCAGCATACCTTGACATGTCCTCCCCTGCTTCTCTAGGTGTGTTGCCACACGTGGAACTCATGGGCTCCTCACAGGAAACGTTTTGTTAGTACCAAGTCCATGTCTTTGCTTAGGCACTGCTGAAGAGCAGGAGCCATTTGTGATGCAAAGGGAGATCAGAATATTGAAATGAGGCATCTTTTCCCCAAGAATACCCTGATGTGTCCATTTGACTAGGGTTCAGATTAGGACTGTCATTCTGCTAGTGCAGCACTCTGAAATGAGTGTCAAGTTCTTCGTGTTGCCTAATTAATATTATTAAAGGTGTAATCAGATACAGTGAAATCTCTGCCATGGCTGTTCTGAAGGGTTTGTGACAGTAGAAACTTTCATTTAAACCTCAAGCAGTGGAATTTGACACAACAGACCCTTACTTTGCAGAGGAGATAGAAAAGACAGGGTTGTTCAAGCTGGAGCAGTGTCTAATGTATCCAAAAATACTCACGTGACAAAGGGAATGAAATATGAGACACTCATACCCAAACAGACACTTCAGTGCCAGAAAAACCCTCAGGAATTTGGCTTTTGGCTAGATTCCTGCAAAGGCATTGTGGAGAGCAATGCCAAGCACAAATCCAGGCTGGGCAGTGAGTGGCTGGAGAGCAGACCTGAGGAGAGGGACTTGGGGTGCTGCTGGACCAGAAGCTCATCATGAGCCAGCAGTGTGTACCTGCAGCCCAGAAAGCCAACCAGAGCCTGGGCTGCATCAGGAGAAGTGTGGCCATCAGGGCCAGGGAGGGGTTTCTCCCCTCTGCACTGCTCTGATGAGACCCCACCTGGAGTACTGCATCCAGCTCTGGAGACTCCAATACAAGAAAGATGTGGAGTATGTCCAGAGCAGGGCCAGGAGGATGTTCAGAGGCTGCAGCAGCTTTGCTGTGAGCAGAGACTGAAAGAGTTGGGGCTGTGCAGGCTGGAGCAGAGGAGGCTCCCAGGTGACCTTCTTGTGGCCTTCCAGGACCTGAAGGGGGCCTACAAATAAGCTGGGGAGGGACTTTTTAGGCTCTGAGGGAGTGACAGGACTGGGGGGAATGGAGCAAAGCTGGAGGTGGGTAGGTTCAGGCTGGAGGTGAGCAGGAAGTTGTTGAGCATGAAAGTGGTGAGAGCCTGGAATGGGTTGCCCAGGGAAGTGGTTGAGACCCTGTCCCTGCAGGTGTTTAAGGCCAGACAGGATGAGGCTCTGGCCAGTCTGCTCTAGGGTAGGGTGTCCCTGGGCATGGCAGGGGGGCTGGAACTGGCTGATCCTTGTGGTCCCTTCCAACCTTGATCATAAGAGTAGCTTAGTGAAAAAAAAACACCACAGCTTTGGTGTCTGTTGACACTTCCTCATTCGACTGACAGTGCTCAGGCAGAGACACTCCCTGAGCTGTCCATGAGCTCCGAGGTTTTTCCTGGCCCTGGACATACAGCTGTGTATGCACTCTGGCAGAACTATGGTCTGAAAGGGTCCCCACAAAGGGATGTGCTTGTGAGAACGTGGTGCTGGACTCGGGCACTGGGGAACACTTTTCAGATGTGAGGTCATCCAGGGTTGATGCACAGGTGAGATGCAGCAGTTGTGAAAGCAGGAAGGGAAGTGTCAGATCCAGTCCTACCACCTATGAATCCATGAGGCAGTGAGCAGCTCTGTAGCAGAGCTTAAGTACGCGATTCTGTGGCGGAACGGTGTGGGCTCAGTATGGCAAGACAGAGACTTGCTTTGGAATGAAGTGATCAGCAACTGGAGAGAAGAGCCTGCCTCTGAGAGCAAGGCAGCTGAACCGTGTGCTTGGGCAGCTGTTTGAGCGCCAGATGATGAAACCTCAGCCCTTGAGGCAGGGGAAACTAGACAGCAGGGTTCTCCTCCTCCTGTCCTGACAGATTAGAAGATGTAGTTTTAGAAGTACCTTGCCAGAGTGCTGTGGGTTGTGCTGTGCTGTGCAGGGCTGGCAGTGCTGTCTGGAGGCCCTTCTCCCGTGTGCCAGGCATTGCTGCTCCGCGAGCGGGCAGCAGCAGCGCACTCGGCTTGGGTTACCCAGCACAGCCGGGATGCAGGCTGCCACATGCCTCTGCTGCCCTGGCACACAACGGGTACACACAGACTGCTGTAGTCTCTCCTGCCTGGTGCTGCAGTGGGTGATGGTCACTTACATTGTGTTGCTGAACTATATGTAATGTAGTGTTTAGGGGCATTTTAATCAGCTGGTGTTGGACACTCCAGCGGGGCTGCAGCTTCTGTTGTGCACTGTGTGTCATGCTGGCACACTTAGTGAGACATTGCTGCCATTGTGCCACAGCTGGGCTACTTTCCAAGCCCATCTCTTCTGTCTGTGCCATGCCAGAACTGATCAGTTACTGGGACTTTCACTTAATGGCACACACCCTCCTCACCTTCCAGTGCCAGCAAAGTGGTCCTTAGGGTGGGCTGTGTCCGCTCAGGAGCGCGGTCACTGAGTTCCCAGTCTGTAAGCTTTCAGGGCTGCTGTGCCATTCCCAGGCTGTGATTAGGCACAGGAACTAAAGCTCTCAGCTGGGTTCAAATTGAAGGCTGGTTTTTGGTACATCTGTCTGCAGCACAGGTTAGCTAAACCAGCTCAGTTCAGATGCACTGAAGTTCACAGCTGAAATGCTGTCCAGGGCAAACGTTTGTTGTTGCAGTGTGTATCCAAAGATAGCCTTCCAAGGCCTCCTTGGCGCAGCTTGTGCCCATCATTTGGAAGGGTAGAAGTGGCCAGACTTACTGTTCTTAGCAGAGTGGCAGGGACATTGCACTTTTATCTAATCCTCTTCCTGTCTGGATTTCCAGGGCTCAGCTGGTAGGGACATGTTCAGTGTGGCTGCCTGTGGGTTCTCTGTTACCCTCCTTGTAGCCCATTGTGAGCTACTGTGGCTGTGTGCAGGGTCTTGGGGGGTTTCCAAATCTGTATCAGTCAGGAGCTGGGTACCTGGTTGTGTTGTGTCTTGGTTTTGTGTACCTCTTGAACACCTCATTAGGGCAGAACCAAGAGCAGTAGATGGCAAGCCTGAGAAGTGACTGCCAGGAAAACAATGAAATCCAGTAGAGATATACCGACGGGGACTGTGTTGGTTTTGACTCCAGATGCTATGTACAGTTGCAGCCTATTAAGGGGAAATTACAGGATATGAATCTGAAATGGATTTAGTTCAAGCACCCCTCTGGATACAGAAATAACCAAGAAGGTTAATATTGGTTAATCTTGCAGTCTTACACACACATAACTCTGACGTCAGCAGGAATTTTGTGTGCCTGAAGAGTGAATAAATATGCTGACAGGGATCACTTGGGCACGCAGTTAAGGTCTCAGTAAGATTTAGTAACAAATAGCTGGCATTTTAACCATCCTATTTTCATTTAAAAGAAGGATTTCTTACTTTATCTTCATAAGACTTTACATCAAAGCAGGCTTGTGCTAAGTCCTCTTGGTCAAATTAGGTTTTAATGCAATACCTCTCTGCATGTCAATTAATATTAACTAGACTGAAACAGTCAAACACCAGCTCTGCCCAAGCTGATCACTCCAGGAGTGAAGTGGCCCTGCACCTTCTGAGAGTGGAGGGGAAAGGACAGAAGTCTTCTTAGAGAAAGTTACTCCAGGTGGTGCATTCTGAAGAACTCCTTCTTTTATTTGGGCAGGGTTGCAGTCGCGACAGTGTCTGGGTGAAGCACCTGTCTTCCTGGTCTATGTTGTGGCACACATGTAGCTCAGCTCAGGTGTTGATTCCGTGGCACTCAGTCAAACACTCTCTCAGAGCCCAGGGCAGCTTTAAACCCAGTATTCTGCAATTTTGCTTTAATTATGCATGTGATCTTCCACAGAGTGATTTTAATAGCAGCTCACTGTGTAAGAGGATCAGCCCACAGTTATGCAAGCTGCATGCAGTTGGAGCTAGCTTCAGGACTGGTGGCTGTGCAGGCACTACTGGCTGTGCAGAGGGATGGCACAACCCCTCCTTGAGTATTTTGGGAGTGTATTGATAAGCAAAGCACGTTGGTTGTAGATCCTGTGCTGTTGCCATTGCCATCCCCTGCCTGTACACCTCTTTCCAGGTCAAACACACCGTTGCCTATGATACCCTGGGGGCACTGCTCCTTCCTGAAGGCTGGCATGGAGCAGCACACACATTCCAACACAGCCTGGGGCTCCTGACCAGGCTGGGCATGCTGCTGCCCTCAGACTGCAGCCGAGCCCTGTGCTCACTGATGTGAGCTCACGGCTCACATCCATGGCAGCAGATCCCCATGCCCAGCACAGGCTGCATGTGAGTGCTCCAGCAGCTGTGGGCAGGCTTTGCACTTGGGGTGTGCCTCATAGGTGGGTCTCAGAGAGTGCTGGGGCGAGTCTTTCCAGCGGGGCCATGTGCTGGCAAATGGCAGTTTGCAGCTTTTCCTGCTGTCTCACGTTTGAAAATGCTTTAGTTTCTTGGCCATGTTTTGCTTGTGGAGGTGTCAGTTAACACCTGCCTGAATCTCAGCAAGGAAACTTTGCTGCTGGTAATTCGTGTTGCAGTTTCTTCAGAATTATAAATACATTAGACTGGATCTTAGGAAGAAGCTCTTCAGTAGGAGGGTGGTGAGACTTTGGATGCCTCCTTCCTGGGGGTGTTCAAAGCCAGGTTAGATGAGGCCTCGAGCAGCTGAGTCTAGCTGAGAGGTGTCCTTGCCCATGGTGGGGAGGTTGGAGGAGATGAGCTCTGAGGTCCCTTCCAACCTGAGCCAGACTATGTTAGAGTATTTTGCTTGTTCCTACACCCCTTTTCACTCTCTTTAAGAAGGCTGTTGAAGGCTTCATGAAATCTGCCTGGTAAATGCAGATTGTTTCAGCCCTGGTACTTACTTGTAGCCACTTTAGTCTAAAGGCAGTTTTCCCCAGGGCTAATTTGAGGCTGGAGCATCTCGGGCACATCGGGCAATAGTATGTGAGGGCAGGAATACCCAGAGGGGATCAGGAGATTTAGTGAGAGCATCACTTAGCAATAAACAGTCTCCTGACACAGTTCACCCAAGTTAGCTTCTGTTCTGGAGAATAATGAGCTGTATAACACAGGCACCTGGGACCTAGGTAGTGCTCTGGTTAGTGTTTGCAAGCAAGAACATAGTTTAGCCAGATAAGTATCTGTTTTCATGCTGTCTGGAAAAGGATGCAGTGGTCAAACTCTGCTAATTTTAACTTGTGTAAATAATCCAACCAGTCTAATTACAATTGCTGTTGCTGAGATGCTGTGGTTGCTGGTGTGGTTAGTACAGATTTGTTTTCAGCAGTTCTGGTAATCCAAAGGAGTGTGGAATCTTGGCTGTGTAACAGTTAAGGTGGAGAAAAACTGAGTAAGACTTTCTGCTCGGCATGATCAAATTCATTGGTACTGCCATGAGGGAGGGTCTGCAGTGGCTTTACAGCTGGTCTTTATTACTGCAAAAGATGTTACCAAATTGGTGTGGTTTAACTCAGCAGGCAGCTAAACACCACACAAAGACAGTTTAAGAGAGCCAAAAACCAGAAGGGAAAATAATACAATGATAAAAGAATTAGAATGTATAAAACAAGTGATGCATAGAATTAGAGTGTATAAAAGAAGTGATGCACAAAGCAGTTGCTTCCCACCCACTGATAATGCCCAGCCAGCTCCCAAGCAGTGGCCTTGACCAGTTCAGGTGGTGAACATCACATCATATGGCATGGTAAATGCCTTTGGTCATTGGGGCCAGCTGTCCTGGCTGTGTCTCCTGCCAGCCTCTTGTGCCCTTCAGCCTGCTTGCCAGCGGGGTGGGGCAAGAAGCTGAAATCCTTGACTCGGTGCAGACTCTGGTTAGCAACAACCATAAGGTCAGTGACTTGTCGACGTCCTGCTCATCCTCAGCCCAAACCCCAGCACTGCACCAGCTACCAGGAAAAGCATTAAACTGCCCCAGCCAAAACCAGCACATGATGAAGTAAGACAGCAGATTAGAGCATTTTCATAGCCTTGTCTGGCTTGTCTGTGCCACTGCTGATCTTCCTCTCAGGGGAAAGTCCTGATGTGAGCCAACTGCAGGATAACAGCTCCTTCACCTGCTGCTTCATGAGCCCTTGGCCTCTTGCAAGGACATTTGCTTTGTTTTTCACGGAGAACCTGCATAAATCTGGAGAGAAGCCCCTGCCTCCTGCCATTGCCCTTGACATTCTGAAAGCCAAACCAGTTCACTTTTCAAACACCTTCTAAAGCTGCTTAACTTTTTTTTTTCTTTTTAAAGACCTTGGATTTCCTTAAGCTGCAGAGCATGGGTTTTGTGTTAACAGTCTCATATAATTCACAATAGGTTCAGCATGTGGCTCCACCAGTGCCTGTGGCTGCTGCTTTCCTGTCCTTAAAGAGCGTCATTAAAAGGCTGTGTGGAGTTTTAGGGTCGATAGGAGAGCGGTGGCTGAAACCCAGCGTGGGGCTATGAAAATTCATCCCTTCCTGTTTGGGAACTGCTCAGGGTCAGTTTGGTTTTGGTTTTTTCAGGGCTGTCAGCACGTTCTGGACTGCAAACCCGAACAACAACTTACTAGAGAACGCAGCAGCTGGTGCTCAGGCGAAAGCAGTTGCGGGCAGGAGCTGCGCTGTGCCCCTGGTTCCGTCCCGTCCCCTGCGGCGGGTGCCGCCCGGCGAGGGCAGCGAGCCCTTGGCAAGGCGCTGCGCAGCTCAGGTGTGTGCTCGGCAGCAGTTTTGCCCACAGCGTTCGTGCCGCGGCTGTCAATGCCGTGCGAGGCCTCTTAGCAAATGCTGGGCTTTATTAGTAGTTGAGAGTTAAATGAGCAATAAAAAATACACTTGTATATATAAATATACTCTCTTAGCTTGGGTGCTCACCCAGGTGTGGTTTGTGTCCGTATGTCTGTGTAGCGAGAGCTCTGAATTTCAGGCAGATTTCTAAACCCCACATGTGTGCCCTGGGGACCACTGTGCATGACAAAGGGTGACCTGAGGGGTGTGAGGGCTGGGATGTCTCCCCTGGGACTCACAGGCTGGGCAGGCTCAGGTTAGAAATTTGGCCAGCATGGTGGGCGAGCCAAAGTCCCCAGGGTACCCTGTGCCAGTAGTTTGTAGTGCCCTGTTTCTTGGACCTGCCTTTGTCTTTCAGGATGCTGGATTTGGTACCTCTTCCCCGGGCTCCCGCTGGACAGTCTGAGGGGCAGTACCCGGAGGGACAGGCTGAGCACACCCCTCTGGCAGCGTTTTACCACGGCAGAGTCCACTCCAGTGTCAAGGCCCGTGGATGGGTTTCCTCTCCACGCAGCTGCAGGGCACAGGGCTGACTGCCCTGGAATCGTGCTCCTGAGCACCTTACAGTTTGAGCGAGGTCTTTTGACACTGCACCAACGCACAATCAGCGCTGGGCAGTGACGATCCTGCTAATGGCCAGAGGGAGCTGAGAAGAATGGGTGTCCCACTTCAGGCACTTCAGCTGTGATAGGCAGGTGGTGCCCACACCAGAGGCACACCCTGCTGAGAGGTTTACGGAATGGCCATCAGAACACGCCATCAGAACACTGAGCACTGCTGTTGGCCGCACAGGTGCAAGGCGGTAAGGGGGTGAACAGAAGTCGTTTGTGCCAGGACCTGCTCATCACCTTTGAAAAATGAGACCAAAACTTCAAGGGTAGTCCCAAGGAAAACAGCCCCAGATACAGTGTGGACATGCAGATGGAGCCTGTAAACTACAAAAAGTATGCCTGCCTTTTCTCAGGACTCCAGATTGAAATCAGTGCTGTTCCCTGCTCTTTGCATGCTTTACATCGAGGGCTGTGCCAGCTGCTGCTCTAGCTCAAAGCCCTGAAGCCGGCTGCAGCAGCTGTGTTCTCTGCTGCCTGCCGGGGACTCTGCACCCTTTATTCAGAGCCTTACTGCTTACCAAGGCTGTTTTTCCAAGAAGTTCTCAAGAGTTCAGCACAGCCTCTTAATGCTTTCTGCGAGGGAGAGAGAGAGTGGGAGTCAAGTGCATTGCTTTGGGTCAGAAGGCAGCCCGAGATGCTGATGCATAACATATGGCAGAGCAGGCTCCGTCCTGGCTTCATCGTGCTACATCCTGTGCTGATGTCATGCCGAGCAGCGCCAAGTGACACTGAAATGGAAGAGGAAGCCCAGGCGCTGGCGCCCACTGTGCCTGCAGGCGCTGGCTGCCCACGCTCGTTGATAAAAGGCTGGGATCCCTGATCTCCGGGGAGGGATCTGTTGACATAATCGGAGCTGCGTGCATTTCCAGGCTGGTTGGTCTGTTGGGAAAGGAGTAAAGACCAGAGCCAGTGCTGAAGATCCCACAGAGATTCTGACTGTGGATAGTGCCAGGTAAGCACATGCTATATGGCTAAGTATTTTGGATCTGAAAACATTTACAGCTGCCTGTAAGAGACTGCTGAGTCTGGTCTAGGATTAGCCACGAAAATGAAGTGGCCTCAAAACTTTTTGTCAGTGGCTTTCAAATCTCCAAGCTGGCTTTCACAGAGTGGCAGCAGGTAAATTAAGGCCATTTTCTGGCTTGCTGCAGCCCTGTGAGTGCGTGAGGAGGCTGCAGGAGAAGTCATCCACTGCTCCTGGTCAGCCTTGGTTTTCTAACTCTTCCATTGTACCCTGTTGATGCCACACATGGAGCTCCCATACAGAAGGCAAGTGTGACTGTGTCTGTCTGTGAGACTGCCCTGCCAAGGCCATCTCCCATAGTACATCAGCTGGAAGAAGTAGGAGGTGAGGTTAGTCTGAGGAAAAGCAGTGGTGATTTTTTTTCCAGCACAGCACAAATCTGCCCTTACCAAGCAGTGTGTCCTGCAGGCGATGGAGAAGCAGCCAGTTCCAAGGGCAGAGCTCCTGTTCTCGTGTGCCAGTTTCTCTTGCAGCAGAGACAGAAGTTTGCTGGGCTCTGGTCTGCACATGTAAGGGGGCAGCTCCAGTTACTGTCTTGTCTTTGCTGAATGAGCTTCTTCAAAGCCTCAACCCAGGGATTCTCAATGGACCTTGCAAGGACAGCTACAAAAGGACCTAAGCAGCTTGGCAAAAACGTTTCCTATGCCTCTGAATCACCCAGAGTCCAGTTCAGGAGGAGCTGTGGGTCCACTGAGAGATCTCCTCTTGATTTCACTGTGGCCAGAATTTGACCCTTATGAATGTTTCTGGCTTTCTGCTTTGTACCAAAGCACAGAGAGACAATGAAGCTAATAGCCCGACTGACCCAGGGCACATCACCCCTTTAGGCCCGACATGCTGATACTTGGAGGCCAAATGAGGTCTGCCAGGCATGACCTCCACTGTCTGAGGTTGGCTCCTCTGTCTCCTGTGTGGCACTAACTAAGCTCCTTGCTTCAGGTTTTGCCCTGTCCAGGATGCTGACTCTGAGAAGCCATGAGTACCTGCCGTGATTGAGTGACCTGTTGCCTTCAGAAGCCATGACTGGGGGCCTGGGCCAGAGCTGGTGACATTATCTGCTGCAGCTCAGGGTAGGCTGCTGCTGTTCCCTGTTCATCACTCCCTTGGTTGCAGGCAGGATGTCTACAGGCTGCGTTCCCTGCATGCATTCCTCGTCCTTCACACTGCTCTATTTCTTCTGTCCCAGGATTGCAGAGGGTAGAATTGGACCCACTCTGGCAAGGTAAATTCTGAAAATGGACCTTCTGCCCATTCTCCCCAGGGTAACAGGCTCAGAAATGGATGCTGAGATACTCCCCTGAGAGTTGCTGTAAGACATGAGAAAACCTCACACTTCCTCCCAGATCACATCAAGTCTTCCCTACACAGCTATGAACACAAGAGGCAATTTAGCCTTTCCTCCTCCTGGTCTCAAGTGTGTCTGGGGAAGGCCTCATAGCCACTGCATATTTCCTTTGGGACAGTAGGTCCTGTACCAGGAGACTAAACATCTGGCTCTGCCTTTCCAGAGACCTTTCTTCTGCTCTGGCCCAGCGGGGCTGCGCTGCCTGTAGCCCAGGCGCTGCCCAGGTGGGGTAGCTGGCATGGTTCCATGCGGTGGCACAGCGCACACT
Source organism: Pogoniulus pusillus (assembly GCF_015220805.1). Taxonomy (NCBI): domain Eukaryota; kingdom Metazoa; phylum Chordata; class Aves; order Piciformes; family Lybiidae; genus Pogoniulus; species Pogoniulus pusillus. The sequence goes on from NC_087280.1 coordinate 24,744,091, forward strand.
CTGCCTCCTCTTCTGGTGTCTATCATGCTCCTACTGCTCTCGTCTCAGCCCCTCTTGCAAGAGACCTGCACAAAGAAGCCATGACAATCAGTGATCCTTGGCTCTTGCTAAAACCTTACACAGCAGCTAGGTGTGGAACAGCTACACAGGCATAGACAGGCTGCAGCTGGGCTTAGTCAAAACAGGTTCCCTGCGTTACTGGCGCCTGAGCTACCTTACCACTAACCTACTCACTCCTAAAGATGCTTTAAAGCAGGGCGTCAGACTGGCACAGGCCCTCCTGGGCTGGCACGTGCCCCTCTTCGGCCAGTGTGCACCCTTTCAGGCTGGCACAGGCCCTTTTACTCCAGGTTAAGGCAGAACCCCTGTGCCGGCGGTGTGAGTGCAGGCGGCAGCGGTGCGGGGCGCAGTGCCGCGGGCGCAGCTGGTGTCGCTTTGCTTGCAGCGGTGGCACTTTCCCGATGGATGAAGGCTCCGGGCTGGAGGTCACACACTCCATTTTTGTTGGAGAAAGGAGCAACTTTGGCTCCCAGGGAGACCAAAACAGCTACTGGGGAAAAGGGGCAAAGGGAGAATAGAGAAGGCTGCCCAGAAACAAGTGAGTTATTCTTCTCCCGTTTCTTCTTGGCATTAGTGTAAGCGAGAAGAAAATCCTGGGGAATTAATGTGACTACCAATGAGTAATTTATACTGAGTGTTTGAATTACTGTACAGGCCAGAAATAATAAGCACCCGAATAAACTCACTCTTCAGGCCAACAGCTCGAGAGCATTCTTGACTGAATGCCTTTGATTTAATTTTCTGCTTAATTTATTAGTCACTGGAGAATGGATTAGAGAATGTGAAAGATACCAAATGGCTTTTGTGTAGTGCTTCAGCAGCACAGCGTCAAGCTGATGGCACAGCTCCCACACACCATGCCACCATCCCTCCTGCTGGCATAGCTGGGCAAACATGACTGGCTTGACAAAGGAGGAAGACTGTTTGGTTCTTGCATCTCAGTTCCCTTTCAGTAGCTGTATGCTGGTTTCGGGTCTGGTCCAGCACAGCCTCCTGGCCGGCACCCACAGAGCCCTCCCACATCCCCAGGGCAAGGCCTGCCTCCCCATGCCCGAGCTCTCCCCGATGCCTCTGGGTGATGCTCACCAATTATTAAGCCCTCTAGGAGGGATGTGAGATGCAGTGATAACAGTGCTCAGCAGACATGCTGTGCTCACTGGCTGCAGATACCTCAGCTGGAAGTGCCACCAGTGGGATCTGTGGGGGACAGCAGGGAGCTAGCCTCAGCTGTTGTTATCTGTGTTGTTATTTTCATTACAGTTTCAAAAAGGCTCCTTCGCAGCTGAAAAGAGCTTTAATCACCTGTGACATTGTTAAGCAATGTACTCTTGGAGAGCGTCAGAAGGTCTGAGATGTGTCCTCTTCTGGCACCACAGTGCAGAAGGGGATGTAGCAGTTATACCAGACCCAAGCACTGGGGTGACTGCTCTGGGAACAGAGCAATCATGACCTGGTCAGGAAGCACTTGCTTGTGCCTGCTGCTTCCAGCTGTCAAACTGCTGATGGATCTCTGGAGCCAACCAGTAAGAAAAATAGTCAAGGCTTGGGAAGGGAATCTGGGCCTTGGTGACCCTCATGCTGGAGAGAAGCTGTGTGCCCATGGTCTGCTTCATGGCTTTCATGTCTGAGCCACTCTTTCTGGACCACTAGGCCTTGGCCTGCCCTTCCATGCCACTGCTAGCCAGTGAAGCTGATGCTTGCCACCCTTGAATCAAACACGACCAGGGCCAAGCAAAATCTGGCACTTTCCCAGAACAAACCATGGAGGGGGCAGGTCCTTGCCTGTGACTCCAGTGGTGTCTCCAACACTGGTGTCTTGACAACATGCCCATGGACTGATGGCACAGAAATGGCTTTTCTGTATGGAACGTTGTGGAGCAGGTCCTAGGGATCTCCTGTTACATGACTTGTAGGGAAAGGAGAAGCTGTGCTGCCCCACTTGGTGCTGGCTGCCAGGGACACTTGCCTCCAGGGAGTCTGACTGACAGAGCTGTTGAAAGCTTGCTGGCATTCCCCTGGGAAGCCCAGCTACCCTGGGACAGGGAACCTGGTGGCAGCGCTGCCACACAGCCCTTTGGGTCTTCCTTGCCTGATGGAGAAGAACTCCCGTGTGGGTTTTGAACTCCTTTGCCCTGGCTCACAAGCCTTGGGCAAGTGTGCCAGTCCTGATTTGACTCTCAAGCCTTACCCTGTAGAGGAAGTTCAGCAGACCCTTCTCTTTTATTTTCTGTCCAGAGACCACTTCTGGGAAAGCAGAGGTGGTTTAGCTACTTCTTAATGTTTTCCTGTGCCATCAGGTGCAGGCTCAAGAGTTTGGTGATGGTTTGAATACAGGACTGCGTTTGGTTTCACATCTCACAGGGCATTGCCTATCCATGGATTGCCTGTCAGGATGGCAGAATGCACTTCCAGGAAGTTCACTCCAGCTGCTGACAGACACTCAAGTGCCATCGAGTTCTTTGTGAGAAGCCTCTGGCAGATGAGCCCCCAGAGTAACGTCTGGCAGATGCTGATGGGGAAGAGTGTAGGTAAGCAAAGCAGAAACGTGTGCTGCTGAACGTGCATGGCTCGGAAGCACTCAGAAGTGATGAGGGATGTGTCCTGGAGCAGGAGCTCCCAGGCAGTGGTGCCTGTGGCACTGATGGATGCCATCAACTCATTTTGCAACACCTGTTTATTTTAAACAAGAAAGAAGGTTATTTATTAGCCAGTGAACTGTGAGGGCATCTTAGGCCTGGGCAGACATACATTAAAAAATCCATATTGGAGGGGGGTTTCACGTTGTAACCTTAAGAGTCAGAACATCACTCTTAACTGGTGCAGCTGACACAGGCTGAGAACCTGCTGGGGACCTGGTCTGAGGTGCTGAGAGAGATGCAAAAAATGATGTTGGGAGACAAAGCTATGATACATTTTGTGTATGGGAATAGCAGTTGGAGTGAGAAGCAAAGCCATGACCCAGTTTCTGGGATCAGCATGAAATTCCTGTTGAGCACAACAGAGATTTCCCTTGAGCGGTGACAGCAGAATGGGGCTCTGTATCTCTGCCTTGGCAGGAGCAAGAGAATACTGAGCAATTCCAGTCCTTGTCCTGGATTCCTGCAGGGATCATGGCCTTGCACACTTGGCTTGGGCAATGATGGATTCCACCTGGCTCACTCCCACAGGTCATAACCTCTCCTTAGCTTTTCACAAACAAGGTCCATGCTTGTTAGGGTGTCCATGAACTGCAGTGACTTTGCCTGAAGTTTGGCTTTATCTTGGGGAAAATTTCCATTGCCCTGGGACTGACCAGTGTCACTCCCTCTACGAGGAGTTTGTCTGTCCCTTCTCTGGAACACTTGAGACCAACAACAGGAGGATATTTCATGAGAGAATGATGCTGATTGCAGTCACTCAGCTGCTCCCTAAAGAGAACACAGTTCCTGTGCCTTTCAATCAAGGGATCTCAGTTACCTTAGATGCTCTAGGCAACTCTGGAATAATAATAAGGGCTAATTTGCCATGCCTCTTTTATGTCTTCACCTGAGAAAATGGTTATAAGATGGTCATGGGGAACATGAGTGGGAAAATCAGGCTTAGACAAAACTGTGCAGTGCAACAGTTTGATCAGTGGAGCGAGGAGAGTGAGACTTGCCTGCAGTGATGGCTGCAGGACTGCCCAATAGGCTGGTTCCAGGCAGATGATGCCTGTGTACATCAGCCAGGGGGATGAGCACATCTGAAGGGCTGCAGGTGCAGCTCTGGGTCCAGCTGGACCATCTGAGGCCATGGAGCCTGTTACATATCCCAGCAGGTCCTGTGAGAAGCAGTTTCTTGCTGCAGCACCTTTCGGATCTGAGTTTTCCAAGGAAAAAGATAATCGTAGGACTTAGCAAATAAAGCCAATTCAGCTAGTCCTGTGTCAGCCTGTTGCAAACGAGCTAATGACATTATCCCAAGCATTATTTACGTCCCTTTCCAAGAAATACTCCTTCCTGAAGCTGGCATTTTAGCAGCCTAAACCCAGCTTGTGTCGGTAAACACCTGCACCCCAGCACTTTGCACTTGGATCCTCTTTTCTCTGGACTGAACCCAGAGACTAAATCTAGTTTCAGACTTGAAAGGCCGTGGTTAGTTTATTGTTTTGTTGCTAATTGCTATATGGGGCACTTTGTCCTGGACTAGTTAAGACAGACCCTGTAGATGGTTTTAGTTAGTTTTTCATCTCCACGCTTTATTTTGTTAGTTTTTAAAAGGTAGCTAAGTGCTGTTCTCCTAAAGGACTATCATTCTGCAGTTGCTTCTGGAGAAGAAATTAAGCATTACTCTAAGTTGTATGGTGATGACAAAGCTGTTGGTCATGCTGGGGGAATAATTGCATAATTAATCAGACCAATCAGCAGATTAGTCAGGCAACACAATAATAAAGCCAGACAGGTCGTATTTAATTCCAGCACAGAAATGACTGTCAAGCGGAACAGGAGACCGAGACAGTGCTGCACAAAGAGTGGTCTCGCTGCCTTTCTGCTGACAAACCTACGTCTCACCTCTTCGGGTGTCTGTGCCTCTGTACAAATCTTGTTGCTGGGCTGGCTTGCTTGTTTGCTGTTTTAAGAAGAGTGCTTTCTGGACGTTCTTCCCAAGTGCTGGGAGCAGTAATTGGTGTTACTCCATCCTAAGGGCATGACTGGAGTCTGTGCTCTCCTGTGTCCATTGCTAGGACTTGGAGAACCAAAAGGAGGTGGCCGCAGCTCAGAAATGAGCTATTACCAAACTTGTGCATCAAGAAGACACGACCTGTCTCTGCAGCCTCTTCTGGCTCCTTCTGGCTCCCCAAGGCCATACCTGATGAGCTGAGCCTATGCTCCTCTGTGCACCCTTAGAGCAAACCCAGCTGCCACAGCTGCAGATTCGGTGCTCCTCTGTGCCACGGTGTACGACAGTAAGGTGCCCTTCAGCCTGATGAAAAAAGTGACACTGCTCATTGACAATTCTATCTCATTTCTGACTTCCAGTCTTTAGAGGAGAGTGGAGACCAGGTTAGTGTTAGCACCAAAACTATCTGCTGCTGGGTGGAAGCACTGGGAGTGTTAATCAGATGTGAGCTGTACTGGCTGTGCCTCGGTTTGTTTTGAAGGAGAGCTGACTTTGTTCTCCCTCCCAGCGAAGTGCTGTTCTCACATTGAGCTCCCGGAGTGCTCTGTCGCAAAGTATTGGAGCTGCAGCTCAGTGTTTACATTTTTTGATGTCTCCTCTTTTGTTAGTTAAAACGGAAGAAAACCCCCAGCTTTGGAGGTCTTCTTACTTCACTACATAGTAGCCCCTGCTGGGGCAAGTACTGCCTGCAGTGCAGTAAGAAAAGGTTTTAAAGCGCTCACAAAGACACGGTGCATTTCCATGTCTTTGGGCCTGCTTTAGATGAGGCTGCTTCAGGTGTCTGCATATGGGAGTTGGACAAGAAGGGGGCAGAGAAATGGTTCTAAGCTGTAATGTAAGTGCATAAAGGCTTTCCTTCTGCAAGCAGCCCTGCTGCAGTGCTCATGCTTTTTAAGCCTATGCGGCTTTCCATCTAACTCAGAATCGCAGGGACCCTCCTATTTCCCTAAGCTCTTCTGTTTATTAGTGTTAAAATAAAGCCTTTAAAGCCTGTGGTAAACGTGCAGCCCAGCCCTGCTGACCCTAATTCTTAGCCATGTGCAGTCCAATTAAAATTGTTTGGGACATTTGGAACAAATCACTGTCCTCTGGTTCCAAGTGACCCACTCACTGTTTGTGCCTTCTGCTTCTGTACGCTCAGAGTGCCTGACCTGGAGTCATTTATTTTCTTGATTACTTCAGAATTTAATTGTCCCAGGCTGCAGTAATTGTCTCTGCAGACATTAAAATAGTCCACACTTGTTTGGTTTTGTTTCTTTCCTGACCATCTGCAGTTTCCTCGTTTTGCTGGATTTTCATATTGGGACACATTCCGTTAACTACTGAAATGTCTGGAAAGCAGAGCTGTGCATGAGGACAATGCTGCTTCCTGTTAGTTCTCTTTCCTTGCAGAGTTCTTCAGGAGACCTATTGGAATGCACACAGCAGCCAGTGCTGAGAGCTGCCCTCGCTGCTAGTTTTGTAAGGTTTTAGGAGCAGCTAGAAGAAGATGGCACTCGGAGCCACTTACAACAGCCACAGAAAATGCATGAGAAAACTCACCAAACATCTAGCCAATTTTGTGTCCTTGGTCACAGCTGGGATATTCCTCAGCACATCTCACAATCTTCCAGTACTTCCCTACCCTTTGACTCATCCTTTTCCTTTTGCCACCATATCATTTATTGCTGTATGATTTCAAGGAATCCACGGCGCTGTGGGTACTGCAAAGCGCTCAGGTCTTGTGAAGAGGTCTCCTGGGATGCAGAAACCTTCCTAAAGAGAGGAGGCAAACCAGCACTCCCCCTCAGACAGCAGGGCTCTCTGGTTCTGGCCGTCAAATGCCTGCAAACCCTGGAGCGAACCAGCAATGTCCTCCTTTCTCCACCAGGTTGGTGTCTGTGGCGGGCCAGGCCAGCGGTTCGGAAGCAGCGATCGGGACGGTGACAAGACGTCCATCTTCCACCACCTGGACGGGTCGGTGACAGGCTGTGCAGACACCTTCAGTGGCAGAGCAGCCAGCCCCTCGCTGTGGCACGCCGGGTGCCTGGCAGCAGCCTGCTCTGCACCGGCAGCTGCACGCAGCAACGGTGAGTGTCCTGCCGCGCTGGGTGAAGGCTCTCGGATAGGTGATGGAGTGGAGCCTGCTCAGCGCTCTGTAAGATAAGAGCTGCATGCATAAATCTGGTATCGTTTTGCTCCTCTCGGTGCCATTTACCTAATTCCAAGGGGCTGATAAAACTCCTGCTGAGCGGCTGCCTGCAGCCCGTGGCTTGCCTACCAGAAGCTGCAGTTGCAACTAAGGGAAAGTGTTTGCTAGTTCTTGCTTCCAGGCGCTTGTCCACTCTGCCGTGGAGCTCTAGTGGATAAGGCTGGTGACTCAAGCGTCAGTAATGGAAGATGGTTTTTCTCTCATACATTCCACTGTGCCCAGGGTGAAGAGACACAAACCTATCTTTGAGTCTTCCAGGTGCACATAACCTGTGCACAGTCCAGTCCAGGTTATTTGTGTCTCCTTAAGGTAAAGAAAATAAAATGCTATGCATTTGCTGTAGCTGCATAGCAGAGAGCAGGAGCTGCTGTTTAAGTGTCTGGACACTAGGCTTTCAAGGTCTGTTTGCTGCTATCTAGGCAGAAGTGGGCCTGGGTTCCCATGTAACACTCCACTGAATTAGGGTTTTGTCCTTGGCACATGCTTTGTGCCTCCAGAGAAGTGATCCTCTCTGCTCTGGCAGCCTAACAGTTAAATGCAGAACTGTAAACAAGTGGACGTTTCTATTTCTGCTCCTACCCTCCTGGTTATGGCACTCTATGTGGTGAGGCACTTTTTCCACCATAGAAAATTTCCTTGGCTAGGTTTAGGCAAGCGTAAACATTTGCTTCTCTGGGATCCCTTCCTTACCAGCTTTTTTCACTAATCAGCATCCAGCAAGCCGAGGAAAGTTCATACAAAACGCTTCATTTTGTGAATGTTGGGTAGGGGAATGGGTGTGCATGCAAGGCAAAAGAGTCGGTGCCATGCAGCGGGAGCTGATTGCGTTAGGAGGGTGTAGTCCTTAGAAGGGTTTCAGCTGAACTCTGACTCTCAGTGCCTTGACTTGACTGGAGGTTTGTTTGTGTGCTACGTTCAGAGTGTCATACTTCAGATCAAGAGCCTCAGGAAGGGAATCTGTTTATGGAAGAAGATTGTTTGCTTTGATCTGAGAACTCCATTACAAAATCTGTTTTCCTTTTCGTGTAGCTCTGGTAGGCCACAGAGCTTTTATTTCTCCCTAGCACAAGCAGGTGAAAATGTCCTTTCAGTGCAAGGAAACATTGACTCCTCCATCACTGCTGAGCTGAGCCCAAGAGTCAGCCTAGGGATGGGCCACTTGGCATGCGACAGTGAGATGGAAGCCCTTCAGCTGCCATCGCAGGGAAACTCTTTCTGTCAGAGTGCCTAGATCCAGTGAATTCCTTTCCCCTTGGTTCCTTTCATTCCCTTTTCATGCCCCTCTTCTCCTGGGTGTAATTTGCTCAGGAAAGGACAACTAATTTCTCTGGCAGTGTTGCTAGCTCCCAAAAAAATCTAAGGACAGACTTTCCTGAAGTTGTTTTAATCTGGCAGCTTAGCTGTTCCCACCTTCCTATGGTTGGTTAATGTCCCTTCCTCCTCACAGTCTCCAAGAAACATCTTGTGGTGTCCAAGCCCTTCCTTCAGCAGGGAGCACTAAGAAATGTCTCATGCTTTGGCTCCAGTGTTGCCTTTCACTACCAAAGAAGGATTATGGGATCAGTTTGACATAATGAAATTTGCACAAACGAGAACTATCAGGTTTGTCCTTTCCTTTCGATTCTGGAGCCTGTAGGGCTGCTGCTGTTGTCCAAACAAGACCAGCCCCTTGGAGTTTTGCTGACACCTGAAACTCCTACCTTGTAATATAAATACAGCGTGAGGCTTTGGGGAAGAACTCTAAATGGAGGAAGACTTACAAGGAAATCACAGGAGCTGGCAGCTTTGCATCTTCTGGTAATCTCTGTGAGTCAGCCAGACTCTGCCAGCAGGGCACTAAGGTCTTTGGTGTCCTGCCAACCTGACTTTCAGCAGCGGAAAATGATGTAGAGAGAAGCTCATCCCATAGTGCTCCCCAGGCAGGTGGGTGAGATTTCCAGTAGCACTGAACTGGCAACTCCTCAACACCTGCAGTACTTCACAGGATCACAGGTGTTAGGGGTTGGAAGAGACCTCCATGGATCATGGAGTCCAACCCCCACACTTGGCCCATTTCTGGTTTTATACAGCTGATCAGAGCAGTGCCTTGGCTCCCAGTGGCACTTGAAGCCTGTGTACTTACTGCTGTCTTGAAGATTTCACAGGGTGAGGCTGTGAAGCCCCTGTTTTTGTTTTAGTCTCTGTTAATAGAAGCAGGTTTTGGCAGTGTGTGCTGTTTCCTTTCGTGAGCTTTACAAGGTGTTAGGCAGTCAGAAGGGTCTGCCACACAGCCACGTCAGTGTCAGTTCTGAGTTAGCAACAACTGAATGCCTCAGGGAATGCTGCTGGGTTTTCACCAGTTCACTTAGTCTCAGCCTTCCCGCAGGTGTCTGGGAAAGGACTGATCCCACTCCTGCTAGCTCTGATTTTGCAATGAATGTGTGCAATTGTGCTGACCCTGCATCACCTGCAGCTGCTGTGTGCTCAGCACCTGTGGAGCTGGTTTTGGTACTGGTGCTTCCAAAGGCAACGCAAGTAAGAGATGCAGGAGATAGTGAGCGCTGCTATTCTAGCCACAGGCACAACTGCACAGTCTCAGGGTATCTGCTTGGGGATCATCATCTCCTCATGGACTGGGAAGAAGGAAAAGCCTGCAAGATACTTGTCAGCACTTTGGGCAAAGAGGTCCAGTTTTAATCTCGGGTGTACACCAATGGAACATCAAAGCAGTTTTGCTTGTGTTAATGACATCCTAGAACAGCCTAACTTGTCTTAGAGAAAGAAAGATTTTGTTTCTTCCACTCCAAAGGAACTTTTGAGTCTTCATGTGGAATTTCATGGGGAGAATGTTTTGCCCAGGGAAATGAACCATAACTGAACAGCCAAGCAGGAGGGTAGAAGGTATGTTTTGAGCTTCTGATTTTCAAGGTGTTTTGCCTGACCTTGACATCTGACAGCAGGGCAGGGCAAAGGCAATGCTAAAGGCAGGAGAAATCAAACCTTTCCTCGTGAAGCAGGGTTTTCTGTTCCAGTACTTTGCGTGTGGCTTATCTCCACACTGCCTGTGCAGCTGGGCAGCAGATCCCTCATGAGCTCTAGAAGGCCTTATCTTCTCACTTTCACAATCTACTTGGGAAAGCTGCTGTGGAAGCACAGGGGAACCTGACACATCTCTTCAGCATGAAGTGTTAAGCAGCTAAAATGACAGCTGTGTCCATTAACCACCCAGGCAAGCAGAAGGATCGTGGTTTAGACTCTTTTAACTAGCTCTTCCTCTCCTACTACATTAAGCTGTCACCACTTCTCATTTTAAAGTATCTTTGTGACCCACTTTCTTCTCTTAAACACTTTGATAGAGCTAACTGAAATTTATGGAGGTGTTGCTAAGAAAGATGGATTTTTCATTCTAGAACAAGTTCTCTTGTTACTCTCCTCCTCTCTCCTGCAAAGATAGACACAAGCAGGAAAAGTGATGAAGTTTTTCAGGTTCAGTCTAAGTGAGTAACAGTGCTACAGAGTAAGGGCTGGGTCGGAAAGAGGCCATGCTCTGTTGTGGCATCCTGACAGCACTGTGCTGGCACAGTGATGCTTCCCCTGCCTGGGGCCAGAGGAGCTCAGAGGGTCCTTCTTGCTTCATTCATGTCATTGGCAATTAAAAACAGCCTTTTGAAGGATGGCATCTCTGAGGGTTTGATAAATCTGCTGGTCTTGATTGCAGCCTTGAAATGGTAACCAACACCAAATAACTAGGACTGAGTCAGCATCACAGCCAGGAGGTCAGGATTTCATGGACAGGAGTTGGATTTCCCCCTAGTCCCTTGCTCCCTCAGCTGAAGGGTGAGGCGCAGAGGAAGGGAGGGATGGGAGAATGCGCGATGCTGCTTTCACTGCAGCTCGGTGTGCTCAAGAAGGACCAAGCCACTAGGACTGTTGTTCCAGATCTGAGCCCAGCTGCTGCAGGAAGCATCTCAGCTAGTCCTCCTCTTCTAACCAGAGTGCTTAGATCACTAAGTGACCTGGGCAAGAGTCTCCTCTTGCAGAATGTAGATTGCTTGATCAGGGCAGTTACCTACTGTGAGCTGCTGTGCTGATAAGCACTTTGCAGAATCCACCAGAAGTGCTGCTGCGTGCCTGTGGGACTGACACTCACACCCATGGTGGTTTGCAGTTCTTGGCTGGTTCTGTCCTTGGTGCATATCACTTTGCAGCGAGAGCACAGCAGCTACCACCTCTACGTGCTCTGCTTGCTGAGGACGTATTAGAAGGAAGCAATGTCACAGTTCAGAGTGACAGGGCAGAGACTCTTGCCTTCTATCCAGAAAGGCAGAAGGTAGTTATTATTTTGCAGTACTTTGCAGAGTTCATTGCCACCATTCTTTGTCTGAAGATGCTGCTTTGATTGACAGTAACTAGTACAGTGATGGGATTTCCGCTCCAAAGAGACCTTGCTGATCACCTGCTCTGATCTCAGCACTTCTCCATCCCCATGGGGACAAATGAAATTGAAATGTGGTTTACTGAGTTGCACGTTACTGACCTCCCAGTCATGGTGTGAATGTGAAGGGGAAGTGTTTCCCTTCTTGGTTCCACAGACGAAGAAGACTGTAAAAGTAATTTATTCTTCTTTGATCCATCAAGACTGATCAAATGGGCTGCTGCTGCTCAGAGATTGTTTGCAGTGAATTACTTCATCAGTAGTTTTGTCAATCAGGAAAAAAATTCTGTCTAATGCAGCTCTGGATCCCCATTAATATTTAAGTGTCTGCAGATACCATCCAGGATCGGTTCTCATGATTAAGGTGCAAAGGTGTGAAAGGAGGAACAGACTGAATCTGTCCGGGAGAATATGCAGCTACTTCTGCATTACTTCTTTGATATGAGGCTCACATGTTTAACTTGAGCACTCAGCAAGAGGTTGTGGAATTCAGAGGTGAGGTGAGGGATAAGCAGAGATGGCCTGTCTTAGAGGTCTTGAGGAGTTCAGTCTCAACACCAGGAGCAGGCACACGCTCAGGGTCTTCCCCAGCATCAAACTGGAACTGTGAGCTGAGCTGGCTAGAATAAGGCCATAACAAAGCAGTGAGAGGCAGCCTGGCTATGTAGAGCTTTCAGTCTGTGTAGATGAGAGGAAGAGAAGCAGATGTGGAGATGTGAGGGGCCAGCGTCTCACGGCCCCACATCAGACGGAAAGTATCCCGAAAGATGGAGTCTTGCCCATGCTTGTGTGCTTGCCTGCAGCACTCGGATCCATTAGGGGAATGCTGTCACCACTCTAATCTACTGCCAGGGCAGAGAGGGAGTTTAAAAACCATTTGAATGTCTGGATGCTCATGTAGAAGCTTAGGCATTGCTGAGCCAACACGGATTTCTGTGGTTGAAGTTCTTGATGCAAAACACACTATCCTACACTGTAGCACAGCCAAGGAAGCAGGGTCATAGCTGTCCTCACCTGTCCGGGGTGCAGTTGAAGCCCTCCAGGGTATGTGACAAGTTGTCTGCTACAGCCCTGCGTGTGAAGACAGATTGGTAGGACTAGCACTGGACCTTCACATGTGGGTGGGCAGGAGAGCATCATGCTTTCACCTTCCAGAGTAGTGTTCACCACATGAACTGGCCTGCAGTGGAATGAGAGCAGGATAGAAAAAGCAGAGACCAAGAGTGCAGGTCTGTAAGTGGTCAGTAGAGCTGAACTGCAGGCCAAGGGCATCTGCTGGTCTGTGCACAGAGTTGCTCTCTGGAGCCCCTGGAGCAAGGCATTTGGTCTGTAAGGTCATACAGTTAGGCCATCAACTGTTAGCCGCTGGAATTGTTGGCTAGGCTGCTACTTGAGAGCAAAGATGTGGATTCCATTAGACAGCTGGACTGAAGCCAAAGCCCATCAAAAAGAATCTCAGAACGTTGTGTTTCCAGTGGAATAAGCCTGGTTTAGAAGTGCAGTGCTCTGAGGCAGTATGGGAGAATCACTTTGCAGTTCCTTGGTTATTGTTTTCCCTGAAGGCTGTGGACAGTGAACACTTTTATGGCGCTGTACAACTCCTATCTGATTCCATGGTGTCCCCATGAATGTCTGCAGATGCTGTTTCTGTTTCACCTCTTTACCTCAACTGGCAGTGCTTCTGTGGCTTTCCAAATGTTCTGAGCTCCTCATTGGCTAAGATCATTTGCAGGCTGAGATGATCAGATGCACATGTGATTGTTGAGCCTGGCTGGGTCAGTGGATGCCTCTGTCATTGTCCTTTCACCTCAGCTTTACATCCAGTCCAGACACCCCAAGAACCTGACCTTGTCCACTGCCAGAGCAGCATAACCAGTCCCGTCCCCTGGGGCTGCAAGGTGTGAACAGAGCAGCTGCGCACCAGCAGGTACCTGGTCCTCTTGATTCAAAGGCACAGTGGCTCCAGGACCAGGAACTGGGCACTGGAGGAGCAGAGCTTGTCCCGGAGGAGTTCCTGGCATCAAATCTCTGGTTTCTGTATGAAGCCATCCTTGAGCACCTCAGGGGGAGGACAGCCCACCAGACACCCACAGACAAGCTGAGCTCTGCAGTTGCTTCCTCTCTTACAAAAAGCAGCTATTTCCTTGTAACTGCAGCACTGGGCGGGGCAGCTGCTGGCTGCCCTCTCCCTGTGCCAGCCCCAAGGTCTTCAAGCCCAGGTTCAAATCTGGAGGCAATGCTGGGTATTTGGTAAAACTCAGTTTGAAATTGAGCTGCCTTTAAAGCAGCAACTTAACTACACTTTACTATTGCAGACCACAGTGTGGTTGTGGTTCTCTTTGTCTCGTGTGAAAGCAGATCAGTGAACAGGGCAGAGAGAGCTGGCAAGGTTTGTGTCTTGGAGAGCTATAAACAAGACAGATGCTGTGACAAAGGAAAATCACATTTCTGCTTCACTTCAGAGCATCTTGCTAAGAAATAATTGGGAATGAAATGTGTGTCTGCTCTGTGTACACCTCCAGTGTGCTGGCTGGGACTGATGTGAGGGCTAAGGCTGGTGCAGTGGCAGTGGTGAAATGTCCACAGCATGCAGATCCATGGAGAAATGGGATTCCTGTGGAAGATTAAATACACAGAGATAGATCTGGACAGGGTAAATCCATGGGCTGAGGTCAAGGGAATGAGGTTTAACAAAGCCAAGTGCTGGGTCCTGCACTTTGGTCATGAAAACCCCAAGCAATGATACAGACTTGGGGCAGTGGCTAGAAAGCAGCCTGGTAGAAAAGGATCTGGGGGTGCTGGTGTATGGCTGAACATGAGCCAGCAGTGTGCCCAGGTGGCCAAGAAGGCCAATGGCATCCTGGCCTGGATCAAAACTGGTGTGTCAAGCAGGAGTAGGGCAGCGAGGGTGGCCCTGTACTGGGCACTGGTGGGGTCACAGCTTGAGTTCTGGGTTCAGTTCTGGGCACCACAGGATAGGAAAGACGTTGAGGGATGGGAGGGTTTCAAGAGATCAAGGAGTCTGTGGAATGGTTTGGAGGGCATCGTATGAGGAGTGCTGAGGAAGCTGGGCTTGTTTAGTCTGGAGAAAAGAAGGCTAAGGGGAGGCCTCATCACTCTCTACAGCTACCTGAAAGGAGGCTGAAGTGAGGCTGGGGTTGATCTCTTCTCCCAAGTAACCAGCAACAGGATGAGAGGAAATAGGTTTGAGCTGTGCCAGGGGAGGGTCAGGTTGGACATGAGGAAAAACTTCTTCAGTGAGAGAGAGGTGAGGGACAGGCTGCCTGGGGAGGTGGTGGAGTCCCCATCCCAGGAGGTGTTCAAGAAGCTGCAGCTGTGGCACTGCAGGGTAGGGCTGAGTGGTTGTGGTAGTTGGGTCATGGTTGAACTCGGTGAGCTTACAGTTCTTTGCCAACCCTAGTGACTCTCTGAGACTATAAAGGAGCTGAGGTGATAAGGAGGATTTAGGAACCCGAAGGGAAACAAGAGCCTGCCTAAGCAGTTCTATGTCTGACCCTCATTAAATGCTGGATTCCAATCATTTCTGGAATTAAAGAAATCTCAGGTTGTGGAGCCTGGGGTAGCCAGAACTAGAAAACCAAGGAGGACTTTTACCTGTCTCAAGTGGCTTTGTGTTTCGCTTGTTCTTTTGAAACCCCAAGCACTGAATAACCTTCCAAAGAAAGAGCTTTTTGCATGGTAACCTCTGTGCAGAATGCACGGTGCAGACACAAACAGTGCTTCCTGAGCTTCAGCAGCAGCTTTCTAGGATGCATATTTTCAGCCATAAGCAGAGAGAACAATGAAGCTGGGTTTGTCCTTGTCACTGTGCAGTGATGGATGGATGCATCTGGAATGCTGCCCTTGCAGCCAGGCTCCTCGTGCTTCTGGAGCCGTTTGCTCTCGCTGGCTAAAGGGAGGTCAGAGGGGAAATAAGGAATTTGACAGGGAGATGTGTACCAGGATTTGGATTTCTGTGGAGGTCAGGCACAGCACCGATGTTGAATACTGGCGCAGTTAACCCCTTCCCTGCCACCGAAGCACTGCAGGAAGAGGCAGAAGAATTCTTGCCAGTTCAGGTGTCTGTGACAGGTCTGGAATGTCCACATTCCTGGGGCAGGGATGGGTTCACATGACTCAGCTGAAACTGGCAGTGCTGCTTTCTGCCAGCTGCAGACCTGGGCCAGTGAGTTCAGAGGCACTGCTCGGGTGAATTGCACAGTGCAGAGGGACGCCAGGTACGGCACAGACACCAAGCAGGTCTTTTTCTTCTGTCATGGCCACCAGAGGGGTGTCTGCAGTCCCTGTGTCTTCCTCCCACCGATGCCAGCTGTGTTTAGAGGCATTCTTCAGCTTCTTCACATCCATCAAGATGTAGATAAACGAAACTCAACTGCTGCCCCTCCTCATGCTGCCATCTGCAACCAGGCACAGCAAATGAGCTGTGCAGAGCACCCAGCTTCCCTTCCAGGGACAGAAGTGCTCCTCTGCATTCCTCGGGCAGCTGTGTCCCCAGCTGACTGATGGGCAGAGGTAAGGCCATGGTGGAGACCTGCAGGCTGTGTCACCAGGCTGCTGGGACCATCACTGTCTCAGTAGAGAAGCCTCTTTCAGCTAGATAGGGCTGGCTGGCTAATGGCTGGGAGTTTCCCTGGGAGGGTGAGCAGGCAGCTGGGTATTGATGCTTCTGGAAAGAGGTAATGTAGAACGAGTAGCTCCTGAACGCTTTGGCGAGGGAACAGAAGCAGGGTGCCAGCTGGAACTGTGACCAGTAGGAGTGAGGCGTTCCCCAGAACCAGTGCAGAGCTGCTCAGGTTTGCTGTCTTCAGGCACCAAGTGTGTGCAAAGCCTCCATGAATGGAGACCTCAGACCCTTCCCTGTGGACTTCATTTCTTTGTTGGAGTCTTTGCCCCTCTCAGAGCTCTTTCTCTGTTTTCTTGTTGGTTTTTCTCCTGCTTCACCAAAGTATTAGCTGTGAGAATTAGCTGTGAGACTGCATGGGTTTAGGAAGGGCAGGTCCTGCCTGACCATCCTGTTCTCCTTTTATGATCAGGTTACCTGCCTGGTGAGTGTGGGGAATGCTGTGGATGGAGTCTGCCTGGACTGCAGCAAAGCCTTTGGCATCATCTGCCACAAGCAGCTCCTGGCACAGCTGGCAGCTCCTGGCTTGGGCAGATTCACTCAGATGTGGGACAAGACTCCCAGGCAACCACCAATAGAACAAGGGGACACAGTCTCAAGTTGTGCCGGGGTAGGTATAGGCTGGATGTTAGGAGGAAGTTCTTCACAGAGAGAGTGATTGGCATTGGCATGGGCTGCCCAGGGAGGTGGTGGAGGCATCGTTCCTGGAAGTCTTCAAGAAAAGACTGGATGAGGCACTCAGTGCCATGGTCTAGTCAACTGGCTAGGGCTGGGTGCTAGGTTGGACTGGATGATCTTGGAAGTCTCTTCCAACCTGGTTGATTCTATGATTCTAAGAACTGGCTGCAGGGCTGGGCCCAGAGAGTGGTGGTGAATGGTGCCACATCCAGCTGGCAGCTGGCACCAGTGGTGTGCCCCAGGGATCAGTGCTGGGCCCAATCCTGTTCAGCATCTTTATTGATGATCTGGACCAGAAGATTGAGTCCAGCAGCAGTAAGTTTGCAGATGACATCAAGCTAGCAGCAGCTGTGGAGCTGTTGGAGGGTAGCAGAGCCCTGCAGAGGGACCTGGCCAGGATGGATGGGTGGGCAGAGGCCAATGGGATGAGATTGAACAAGGCCAAGTGCAGGGTTCTGCACTTTGGCCACAACAACCCCAAGCAGCACTACAGGCTGGGGCCAGAGTGGCTGAGAGCAGCCAGGCAGAGAGGGAGCTGGGGGTGCTGGGAGAGAGGAGCTGCAGAGGAGACAGCAGTGCCCAGGTGGGCAGCAGAGCCAATGGCGTCCTGGGCTGGCTCAGGAGCAGTGTGGGCAGCAGGACAAGGGAGCTGCTTCTGCCCCTGTGCTCAGCACTGCTCAGGCTACACCTTGAGTGCTGTGTCCAGTTCTGGACTCCTCCATTGCAGAGAGATGCTGAGGTGCTGGAAGGTGTTGAGAGAAGGGCAGCAAGGCTGGGGAGGGGCCTGGAGCACAGCCCTGTGAGGAGAGGCTGAGGGAGCTGGGGGTGTGCAGCCTGCAGCAGAGGAGGCTCAGGGCAGAGCTCATTGCTGTCTGCAGCTGCCTGCAGGGAAGCTGTAGCCAGGTGGGGTTGGGCTCTGCTGCCAGGCAGCCAGCACCAGAACAAGGGGACACAGTCTCAAGCTGTGCCAGGGCAGGTCTAGGCTGGATGTTAGGAGGAAGTTGTTGTCAGAGAGAGTGATTGGCATTGGAATGGGCTGCCCAGGGAGGTGGTGGAGTGGCTGTGGCTGGAGGTGTTGAAGCCAAGCTTGGCTGGGGCACTTAGTGCCATGGTCTGGTTGGTTGGCCAGGGCTGGGTGCTAGGTTGGGCTGGCTGAGCTTGGAGCTCTCTTCCAACCTGCCTGATTCTATGGTTCTGTGACTGAATTCAGGGTTTTCCTCAGAATTGTTACCAGCTTCAAGCTTGTTTCAAGAGGGGGTGGAAGGGTGGCAAGCCAGGGGGATGCAAAGCATTGTCTGGTTGCAAGTAAGCCTGTCCTTCCAGGTGCTGCAAGCAGGAAGATGGGCACTTCATCTGGTAAGCAAAGTCAGAAGTGAACTCCTTCAGCTTAACGACCTGGGCCTTGTGCCTGTGGGAATGTTCTAATCGCAGCAGCAGCTCAGGCCAATGCTATTATCAAAGCAGAGTGCTGCTCAGCAAACCAGCCAGGCTGCTTGCTGCTATCAGCACATCTAAAGATAAGGGTTACATCTCCAAAGCACATGTCTGAAGTGCAGGGTACTAAGTGGTGCTGTTGAAGCAGCCTGCAAAGCAGCGGCCGTTAGATGAAGCTTTCCTTGTTTCGAGTATCCCTGCAGCTGGCCTGCCGAGGCTGGGAGGGAAGGGCTGCCACGTTAGGGCTCTCCCTGCTGTGCTCTAACAGAGAGGAGCCAGGGAAATGCCAGCAGCTAACAGCACAAAGAGAGTGCTTTTTGCAAGTAGATGCCCGCAGCCCCGTGAGCAGAGGCTTTCCCTTTGGACTGCTCCTCTCTGTCCCTCCAGGACAGCTCCGGGCAGCCTTCCCCAGACTCCCTTTATCCTCTCGGATTCACCTGGAGGGGGACACTGAGGCTCATATTCCTTTGGTGTCTTGTTGCAGGAGTTGGACCCTTATTAGAGCAGACTTAATTGTCAGGGGAAGGGCCAGATTTGTTGTCAGCAGCAAGCAGAGGGGGCAAGTGAACATGAGTGTGCCTGGGCATGTGCCCAGCCTGTCCCACTCTGTGCCCCTTGTGCAGGGACAGGCACAGGCGCACTGCTCGGCTCCTCGGTCCTGCACTGGGGCTTGTTGGCAGATCCATCACTGAATAATCTGAATTGTCTGAATGTTTGAGAGCCTGGAATGAGCTTGTGTCTAAATTCTTCACTAAAACCAGTGGAGCCCTTGGCTGCTGGGTGATACAGAGTCTCTAGGATGTGGCAACCCACCCCAAGGTGATGTCAGTGCAAGCAAACTGATGGATGCAGCCCATGTCTGCGCTGAGGGTCTGGGGGCCTTACTCTATTTGTATTTGTCAGAGCTGTGCAGTAGATGTTTCTCCTGCAGTTCTTACTCAGTGCCAGTCTGATTCATACTTTCAACTACTTGTCATTTTTGTGATTAAATGCCTTAGCAGTGATAAGGCCAGGAAGAAAACAAAGATAGCAAGACAAGGCTAGAATGTGCTTGCTGAAGACTTGCCCAGTTTATGGCTATTTCCCAGTTTGTTTTTTTTTTCCCTCAGCTTAGTTCTAAATGAGCTTTTCCTCTTGCTCCCCAGAGTGGCACATGCAGAGGAAGGCATTAGTATTTCAGAGTGGAGCGATCGGTTTAAGGCTGTGACTGCCTTCTTGTTCTTACAAGGAGAGGAGTGCTGATCTCACTGCCCAGCTCTGGGTGCAGCACAAGTCACACCAGCACTATTTCCAGCAACAAGAAGTAAAATGCTGCTTGGGTTCCACAGGCTGCTGCTCCTGCTAGCATCTCTAATGCAGACCTGATCATCTGCACAACACAGAAGCCAGCAGATACATTTGAGCTCCCTTCTGTCTCTCTAAATCCTTGCAGTGCCCCACGGGTCAGCCTGTGGAGAAGAGCCACAGGATTGGGTTTGGGTTTTTTCAGTTGGAAAGAAGTACAAAGAGTTGCCAGAACAGCTGGCACCAGGCTGTGGAGCTGGGCCAAAGTGGGTGCTGACGTTGCCACGTTTGAGTGATCCTAAAGCCCCACCTTTGCCTGCCCACCTGCACCCCTCACTGCTCTCTGTCCTCCCTGGCTTGTGCTTTCAGCTGGCCTGGTGGCAGTAACCAGGATTAACAGCATAGCTCTGAGCAGAGAGATCCTTTCTGACAGTGTGAATCAGAGCAACCTGAGCATCAGACTCCAGATGCCTGTGGCAAACCAGCCTGCTTGTCACCTTGAACCCTGTCACATTAAGCCTGAAGGCTTCTTGTTGCTTTCACTCTTCTGGCCCGTGGTATGAGAGCCATCAGCCTCTCCTGACCTGATGGCACCACAGCAGGAAAACGTAAAATCCACAATAGTCAGCAAGAGAGTACTTGGGACCAGGAGTGGCTCCTCCATGAGAGCATGTAGGGTGGGCAGAAGGGTGCTGAGATGATGTACTGCACTGAAATGCAGGAAGCTTTTATTTTTTTGGCTTGACTATAATTGTCCTTGAGCCAAATGCTGGCTGAGTCAGACCCTGCTTTCTTGAGTGTCAGCAGAAGTGGACCTCAGGGCTGGGTCCCTTCTGCAATCTGTTGTGCTTCACAAAGGCAGAAAATGTTTCTTTTGGCCTAGGGAGGCACGTGAGTAAACCCAAGCTCTTTAACTTCCATCAAGAGATGGCCTAAGCTTTTACATTTTCAACAGCATTCCCTAAGGGCAGCCCTCAGGAAAGGCACTGAAAATCCCAGTGCACAGGATCCTGGGCAGCTAAGCACCTAACCTGTTCCCATCCCCATGCCAAGTGCCCTTCCAGAAGGGTTGGTCCTGAAAAACTGGCTGGATGTTCCCACAGTGCTTGTCATTGTGAGGGGTGTAGAGGTGGGAGATGGTCTTGAGCTGAAGGCAGAAAATGAAAACCTAGATAAAAGGAGGACTAACAGCTGCAGAGAGCCAGTGGGAGCCATGGGCTTGAGGAGAGGAGTTCGAGCTGGGAGAAAGCAGCAGTGGTGTGGCCAGGTCCCTTGTAGTCCCTGTGCCACTCTCCTCAGCAGCTGTGAGAGGCAGGAGTATTTCTGGCTCCATTTCTGCCACCAGTGATGCTGGCTAGAGAAGAGGTGACTTGTCCTGAGAGCAGATTCTGCGGCAGAGGAGGTTCAGCCTAGTGCTGGGCAGGTCGTTGTGAGGCTGGCAGGTGTTCCTGGAGAGAAGAGCCAGGCATATCCTGCAAGGAGCACTGCCCTGCTGTCATTTGTTCTTGGGGTGGGCTGCAGGCTGAATGGTGGCTTTGTTTTTTTGTCTTCTGAAGTTCAAAATTTGGCCTGTGAGAGACAAACTTGGCAAGGCAGTGTGTGGGGTTTTCTGCTCGTTTGCCGTACTATGAAGAGTTTCAACTTCATAGCTGTCTCGGTCCCTTTGAAAGTTCAGCTCTCATAGATGCTGACCAAAATGTCAGAGGCGTTGTTTTGAGATATCAGTAATAACATCTGGGGAGCCTGACTCGCTGGATAGAAGCTTCTTGTTTGTCTGAGCCCGAGGAAGAAGAAGGCATTTTCAGTTGTAGTCTGCAGCATTCCCTCATCAGCTCAGGCCAGGCTGGCCTCACTGAGATCAGGCAGCTGCACTGCGTGGGCACAGACGAGGTCACACACCACGGCGGCAGACGTGGTGGGGCTGTTGTCTGGAATGGCATTCACCAGCTTAGGGGTGCCCTTTGCCAAGAGACAGTGGGCAGTGACACACAGCACAACCCCAGCTGCAGACCATGCCCACTGGCCCAGGCCTGATAGTCCACCTGGTGTGGGCCAGGGGCACCTTCACAATGCTGGATGGCTGAGAGTTGCCCTCTCCCAGGCAGGGAGTGCCAGACCTGCTCTCTTCCTGTGTTCACTCCAGCCAAATCTCACCTCCAAGTTACCTGACTCTTTACATCCCAGCACTTGCAGCAGGCTCCCCTCCTTTGCCTGCTCCATCACATTCCTCCAAGTGCCTTTGCCTTTGGGAGCCCGAGGCTGAGCTGGGGGATGTTCTGAGGGTTGTAAATGAGGTATGTGTGTGTGGACGTGCAGATTTCTATCTCCACATGGCCAAGAACAGGAAACCTCTTGTCTGCTTCCTTGCCTTTCCCTCATCCATTTTGCTTATCCCAGCAGGCCTGTTTGCTGCCAAAACACGGGAATACTTTTCTAACACTGCCTGACATTTTTGCTTCACCTGACAGAGGCAGAACTAAAAATGCCAGCATCCTGGTGAAAAGGAGAGAGGCTGCTTGGGTGTGTTTCACCCAGCCCTTTCCAGAAGGAAATGCAGGGGCTGAATACATGGATGAAAATGCACGGATCAGGCTGTGGGGACTGGCGAGTGGCAGGCGGAGAGGGCCAGCAGTGCCAGCTTCGATACGTGCTGGTGGCAGCAGACACTCAGAAATGTCCCAAGTGGTGGTGGAAACTGTTAGGACCCACTAAACATGGACATTTGCTGCTGCATTTTAGCTTTTCTCCTTCAAAGGCAATTTTAATGTTCCTTGAGAAGAACACCTGGGAAAACGTTGGTCTGACTAAGAACAAGAAGGACAAAAGAAGAGGAGAATGCCCCTTACTTACAAAATTCACCAGAAACCTCTGCATTTGGGGGTAGAAGTTTCTTGCATAGCTCAGGTTAATTTTCCCACATGCTTCAGTGTGGCTTTTGCTTAAGCTGACAGCTAATTCCCAGGCCAGACTTTCCACCTGAGAATACTTTGATTTGTTGCTCCTGCAAGAAGCTCCTAAGAAAGGAAGTTGCAAGGAACAAGCCCTGTGTGCTGCTGCATTGGACAGGTTTTGCTTGTCCATGGTCTGACTGCTGCCCCTTCTGTTTCAAATGGCTTTTCCTCTTTATCTGTGCTGTGCTTTAAGCACTAAGCGCACCCAAAGCTACAGATGTTCCCAGGGCATTGAGGCAGAGGTCTGAAATGATTCTGAATTCCTCATTTGGGATCTACTGTGAGCTCAGTGTTTTCTCACCAGTGCTGTGCATGTCCCTAAGCCGCTGGGGCACTCGTGGAGATCCGTCTGATGTGCTGCTGCTGAGAGGAGCAGAACAGAAGAGTTAGGCTGGTTCAGATTTTTTTTAGTCCACCTGAAGCTGTTCACCCCAGAGTAGCAGCTGGTTAATAAGACAGAATTGAGAGGTTTAAGCAGAGAAATAAGACAAGAGTTAGAGTTTATTGACCACTCTGAAGTAGAGGAAGGTTTCCTGCAGCTGAGATCCAGCCAGCAGGTCCTCGGTGGTCAGCGCAGCAGCTGAGGAAAGGGCGCACACATCTATTTAGCTTTGAATGCAATGTTCTAGGCATCCCATGCCTGATTACTGCTTGTTGCCTGGGGCTGAATTTCTCTCTGTTACGGCGATGGCCGGAGCAGAGGCACCTAACCGCCATCCGCCGGCCAGCTGCAAGGCAGAGCCCTGTGGACCATCCTGCGGCAGTGCTGCTGTCTCTTGCTCTGCTTCTCCCGCAGCTGGTGGAGTCCAGCCCAGCCGCTCAGCCAGGCCTTCGGCAAGGGTGTCCAGGGGAGTGGGCGCAAGCCGAGCTCAAGAGCCAGAGAGGAAGTGGTCACAGTAGGGTTAAAGGGAACACAACCACCCGATTCTCTCACGGGTCACACCAAGGATGACTTCTACAGCCTCCCCTTCTCACATCTCCTCCCAAGCCCTTTGTTGTGGGACTGTACTCTTTCCCATCTTCTCCTGCCCGAACTCTGCAGTAGGTGCTTCTCATTTGGCTTTTCCATCTCCACAGGATTTCTTTGAGCATCTGGCTTGGCCTCCTGACGTGCATGCTGGTCTCTATCACTCCTGCTCCCAAATGCCCTGCAGCTCAAGGTGGACACAGCCCTCTCCCCTCTCCCCTCTCCCCTCTCCCCTCTCCCCTCTCCCCTTCGTTCCCCAGGGAGGTGGCAGTCAGTGCAGCACAGCACCGAGGCTGGTTCCCAGCATCTGAGGGACATGACAAGTCTTTTTTGTGGTGGTGTCTGCAGGGCATGAAATGTGCTAATGCAATGCAAATCACCCTTATGAAACAGCCAAATGTCTTAGGACTCTGTCCTAAAAATATTCCCCAAATGTGGCTCTGGTGCAGTTCTTTAATTTCCTCCAGTTGCAGGCCAAATCATTTGCAAATATATCCGTTCTCTAGCCGTGCTGTGTTATGACACAGCTGGAGTTGGTTAGAATCTAGAGGGCAGTATCTGGCTTAAGCTGAGGGGTCTTTGTGTAGCTTTGATTTATTATTCTAGAACAGCCTGTCCCCTCTTCCAGCCTGCAGATAGCTTTGTTTTGGTTTAACGAGAAAACCAGAGGAAGGCTGAAGTAGCTTTGCTTTTGTGCTCTCCGTGTGTAACGCAAAGAACAGGTCGAGGCGTGGCCTTTTCCCGGACTTCTCCAAGTCAAGGCAGTGTCTCCCCACTTACTGCTCTGCAGGCAAGACCTCCCTGGCCTTTGCAGGAGCCAGCAAGAGGGCTGGTGAGGGTGGTATTTTTGTCTGTCTCTAAGCCAAATACACATTCTTATATTTTCACCAGGAAGCCAGGTAGTTAAAAGAATACATTTAAAGCCTGTCTGGTTTTGGTAACAGAAGGAAAGGTAACCACGGTGCCGCGGCAGGCACCTTGGTGTGGCAGACTGAGCCACCTCCCAGGGTGAAAGTTACATATCTTTGTATTCAGTTCTTCCCTTCAAGTGTAACCTTCTCGTGGCTTTCTGCTTTGCACAGGACAGGTACATCACTCAGGCAGGAAAGGCTGTTGGGATCTTCTTCCCGTAAGTATCCGAGTTACAGCATAGCTGCATCCTTTGGCTCTGAGCCTTGTGACGAGGATTCCTAGTCTGGAGCCAGTGTTGCTCTCTGCGAGGGCAATGATGCAAACCACAGGAGAAAGGAAAGCCGGGGGGGGCTTTTTTTTCTTTTCCTTTGTACGTACCAAAACTGTGGCAGACGAGAGTTGAGAGATGATTTAACTTCACCCTTTGTTCCTGTAAGCTGAAATGCCGGGGGGAGGGGGGGTTTGTTGGAAACCACAATAACAAACGTTGCTGTGAAGTGCAGGGAGCAGAGGGCTCCTTGGACTGTGGCTCTCCTTCAAGTCAGAGATACTTTCTGATTCCTGAATCTGCGCCCCTGGTGAATGTCTGCTGGATGCTGGTTCCCTCTGCCCCACCAGCTTTGGGTAAACTAAACCAAGCTGTGGCTGCCTAGAGAGACACGAGTGGGTCTGTGTCTGGCTGTGCCTCAGCCTTATGGGGCAAGGGAGAGGAGATCACTGGGTTTAAGCCATCCTGGCACCTGACTCGGAGTCCTCTGAGGTCAGCTGGAGTCCCTGGATCAGACTTTTCTAATAAGCAGCTCCTCTTTCCAGACGAAGCCAAAACCTCTGGTTTTCTTTGGCTTTGAGGCTTTGTTGTGTTTTTTAAAGGAGGAAGAGAACCTCAAAGGCCATTTCTTTGTTTCGCCTGGAGACTGTACTCTTGGCTGCAGATCATCTCTTGTGCTCAAGCCCTGAAGTGCATTTTTTTTTCTCTCTCCCCCCTGGCTCCCTTTTGTCGGCAGAGGAGACCGCCTTCTCTTACCCCCGGAGAGCCGTTTTCCAGGTGCCGACGGGCACCTAGGAGCGGCGGAGTGGGTCAGTGCCCATGGTGCGGCGCTGCCTCGGTGTTGCCCCCCGGGCCGGGCGCTCTCGGCGGGACCGGCGAGCGGCTTCCGACAGGGCCTGCGGGTGAGCCCTGCGCTGCCCCAGGGTGAGCCCTGCGCTGCCCCAGGGTGAGCCCTGCGCTGCCCCAGGGTGAGCCCTGCGCTGCCCCAGGGTGAGCCAGCCCTGCGCTGCCCCTGGGTGAGCCAGCCCTGCGCTGCCCCTGGGTGAGCCCTGCGCTGCCCCAGGGTGAGCCCTGCGCTGCCCTTCGGAGGGCAGCAGACTCGCGGCGCCCATCGCTTAGCAGCCCCCGCACCTCAGAGGTAAAGCTCAGGCCCATCCACCTTGCCTGCTCTTTTTACTCCTGTCGGGTCAAAACGGCTCTAGTGGCTGGAGCAGCTGCCCGAGGTCTGGCTGTGCCACGGGGCAGTGATTGGCACTGCTAGTGTGACATGGCAGGGTTCTCGGCTGCATTTTGCTCCTGGAGACACCCCTGCTGCCCAGGGGCTGATGGTGGGGGGGAAATGCTTGTTAAAATGCTCTGCACCCCAAAGGGCTATGAAGAGGAGCCTTGCCGTGACTGCTGTGGCTCCTACACTGACACAGTCTGGGAACCTTCTGTTTCACCGTGTTCCCATGCAGGGAGATTTCCAAAATTGTCAGATTCCAAAAGTTACCTTTTGCGGGACAAGGAGAGCAGCAGGGGACATCTCTGAAGGCACGAAGGGAGGCTGAGCATCTTGCACGGACAAAGGAGGACACCTTTGGTCGACAAAACATGTTACAAAACTGTTCCTCCGTCAGCCAAAAAATAGGGAGGAAAAAAGTGTTTTGTGGTCTGCCCATGGGCCCCATGGTGCTCCACCTGACTAAGCAGCCTCAGAAGCCGATCTGCAAACCCCAGGTTTGGGAATGATGGGCTGTGTTTATTCACTCAGCCGTACCACATGAGCAGTCAGATCCCAGGATGCTCACCAGGCTGCTCGCTCATGGCCAGGTCTCTCTCATCACAGGCATTGTGAAACAACGATTTCCTAATTAATCCTTCCTCCCCCCAAACCAGAAGTTGACCCACATCTGTAAACAGGTTGCTTACTGCTGAGTAGTAAATGGGGTAAATGGTTACATGTGTGGGGCTGTGGGGTGTGAGACATTAGCTGCCAGCAGCCATCTGGACTTGGTAGGTGCAGTCTAACCTAATGATTAAGTTAGGCAGTGTCAGCCTTTTGCTGCTCTCTTCAATTCAGCTGTGATTTTTCTTTTTAGCCTTTCGGAGTACAGAAGTTACAGGATTAGCTTTCTTCTTTTCCTGTTGTTGTTTTTCAGACTATTTCATAACGAATGGGATGCTTCCCCTTCTTTGTTTAAACCCACATACTGGATCCAAGCTGCTTCTTCCTTCCAGGCAAATAGAAACAAATATTTAGTTTAAAAAGAGCTAGAACAAAAAATCTGTTAAAAGCTTCTCCTGTATCTTTTTGATCTGAAGCTGAACTGTGCTGTCTTTGTAATTTGCTAGCCTGAATTGCAGAATGGACATGACTGAAAACATGCTGAGAAGCAGCTAGGGTGAAAACAAGGAGCTGCCAAGGCCAGGGCACCTGGCTGTCATGGAGTTTCTGTCATGCACGCTTAGGGCTGAGCTCTGCTGTGGGCCAAGAGCGCACAACTCAGCTAAACAGCCTGGGCATTGCTGTGTCTCTTCCTCTGCAGGGATGCCACCATGCCTGGTGGCAGCACTGGGTGTCTGGGGGGTGTCTGCCCCAGATGACACTTGCCTATGAAGGCAGCTGCCTGAGGGGTACAAGGTCTTGTCCTGCAGGGCAAGAGGGGAGCTCAGCCTGCATGTTTTCAGGACCCATTTTGCAGTGGGTGTGCCGTGGAGGTGGTTGCTGATCTTGGGCAATGTGAGGGGTAGTGCAGTTGAGCAGCTTAGCAAGAGCCTCTGCTCGGCTTCTCCTCTGATCCCTGTTCGCTCTCGTTTGTAGGGACCTCTTTGTTCACCTGCAAGCCCATGGACCTGGGAAAGGACACAGTTACTGCTCTCAGCAAGGCTGGGCACATGTTAAAATTATGTGTCCCCAGGGCACCTCTGGAGCTGTGACACAAACCCCTTCCCAGAGAGGCCAGCAGCTGCCCAGCACCTGTCTGGGGTCCCACAGGTACTCACCAGCTGAAGGAGTCTCTGAGGCCATGCTCGTGTGTGAAGCCACACAGCTCAGGCCCTTCTCACAGTGTACAAGGAAAAGCCACAGGGAATTCTCCCTCCTGGGTCTGCCCACCTGTGTGGAGGGAAGGGGCTAGCTCTGTATTTCTGCAGCTTTTGTGCCGTGCTTTGGAATTAGCCTCCAAGAAATCACTCAGTGAGAAGCACCAGGGGGCATGGCCATGGCACCTTTCTTTTAAACAAGAAAAGAAAAAGACTCTTGAGAAGGGCCAGGCTGGATTAGCTTGGAATTCCAAAGTATGCCACTGCTGAGTTTCAGACTGGGGAGTAACTCTGCTTGATGGGAATAACTGGAAAATTGCAGCAAGGTCCTCTCCTCATTTACTCTGGATCCACCCCACTCTAAGTCCTGCAGAACGGTTTCAGGCTCCTGCATAGCTGCACTGGAATTGACAGCCAGGCAAAGCAGATGAAGTTCATATTAAACTTCTAAACTTACTTAGTGTCAAGGTGACCATCAGAAGTCTCCTCCAACCATCCCTGCCACAATTCCTTTCTAAATGGTGTTCTAGTAATAAGCACTCACTTGTGCACCAGGATCACAGTCAGAACATGATTCTCACTCCAGATGTTGGTGCCTGCTGTCATTTTGCTGATGAAGAGCAGGTAGCAGGGCAGTGTTTCAGTCTCTCTCTCTGGTGTCATTCCAGCTTGCCATCACTAGTACTCCTTCAGTCCAGTATGTCAGGATCCAGACCCAGGCTTTCAGCAGTGTGGAGATACAAACCGTTCCTTGGCATCTGCATTCATTAAGGTATGTTGTGTTTTACTGCTTCTGAATTGGAGATTAAACAGGGGAAACTTCATCTCCAAAGGAAGTTGCTGCAAAGTCTTGCTGAGCCCTGGCAGAAGGGAATGGGAGAGTTTCTCTGGAAGAGGCAAGTGCCCTGTTCTGCCCTATAATTAATCTGGTCAAGTCTCTGGGAGTTTGCATTCTATTCAGGTGAGGATTCAAGCTCCTGAGGGGAAAAAAGCCTTTTATCACCTGAAGAGATTTAACACCACCACTCTAATTGCAGAGGAAGTGGGGGAAAAGCATGCCAAAAATCATCATTCACAAAGGATGTGGGGAAAAACAAGTTTGTTTTTCTATTTTTTCTCTTCTGGTATTGCACTGAAAGATAAAAATAGCAGCATTTGACTCTGGAGCTGTCAAGGTGTTCCTGTCTGTGCCTTGTATGTCGGTCCGGGTGGTGAAGAGTGACTGCAGTCATGCTTGCAAGGATGCTGTCCAGGGCCCCATCCTTGTGTACTACTGAATTATGATTAATGCTAGCAAATGCCAAGCCAAGCTGGAACAGCATCCCTAAGGAGCCCGAGCAGCCCAGAGTTCTTGCTGTGTGTACTGGCAGCACCATCAGCAATTGGTTCAAAAGCATTAGCAAGCAGGTGGTACTGGAGGCAGCATCCCCACCTGTGGAATGCAGAGACTTCTGCATGCAGCACTCTGGGGCAGGTGCAGGATCCTCCAAGCTCCTGTGCCCTCCCTCCAGCTCTAATGCCATGCATCACTTTCCAGAGCAAGCTTTGTTTCCAACACACATGCTCCCAGCTGAGGCAGAGGAGAGGAGCATTGCCCTAGACCTTCCAAGGTGCAGGCAGGTTGGAAATGCAGAAGGGAAGCAGAGGCACCCCCAGTACCGAAGCACCTTTTGTCCTTGTTTCGGTGAAATGCTGAGGTCAGAAATGTTGTAGATTTCTAATGCCAGCTGCCCCAAGGACCAAGCCAGACAGGTGTGGCAGTGCCCTGCTCCAGCTTCCAAGGGACTGTGCGAGCTCCCATGCAGGCTCCTCAGCAGGTCTGTAGCGTGTGGGCAAGGGCAAGATGCACCACAGGGCTGTCCCTGTAGCCAACAGCTCATGTTTGGACCAGTATGCAACAGGGTTTGCTCTCTGCTCTGTCTGCATTGAGATATCGACACACTTCCCAGACTTGGGAGCATGAGACAGCCAGGACTAGGTGATTTAATCTGCCTTTGCTCCTGCCATTCCCCTCTGCCAGCCATGGCACAGACACCTTGCAGATGCCACTGCCCGACGATGGGCTCCCTCATTCCCTCGGCTCCTGCATTCCCTGGAGGCATCGCACGTCTTGACTGCTGGGATGTGTCTGTGGGCTTTGGACAGCTTGTGTGGATTGCAGTGCTGTGCTTTGTGTCCTGAGCTCAGCTTTCTGTTAGCCTGACCTTGATGTGCTTCTGCCCCTCTTGGTGGAGGTAGTGTCCCTGCAGACTGGGCTGTCCTCTGGGATGCTAGGGAGATGCACCAGTGCTGGGCACCGTCAGGTACCGTCGCCTGTCTGAAAGCAAACATGGTGACACATCCTCTAGGGAAGGAGTCCTTGCTGTAGGAGCCACTTGCGTTACAACTTCTTTGAGGAACTGGGGTAGCCCTACCAAGAAGGAATTTTGGGGGTTTGATAGTTACATTTCCAGGAAAGCAAAAAAAGGCCACATATGGCTTCTGCTCCTCAGCCTCCTGTCTCAGCACTCCTCCCTTGCTGCCTGTTCAAATGTGCTTTGCCAAGTGGCAGTCATTTCCCCCACGTGGAGAGGAACTCTATTAGGAGTGAACAAGGCATTTTACTCCTGGGATTCTTGGCTTCCCACTGTTAGGAGTGAACAAGACATTTTACTCCTGGGATTCTTGGCTTCCCCAGTGGATCATCCTAATACCCCACAGATAGCCACACTTCTCAGCCTTTGGATGCCATTGAGAGCAAAGGGCTTTGCTTCCTCCCACCACCAAGCATTTCTCAGTGCTGTCACTTCACCTGTGCTGATCACACAGATAAAGTCCCAGGCTGGACACTCCTGACGTTTTCCTTGCTTGTCCCTCCTCTGCTGGGATTGCAGAGCTTCGAGCAGAGGGAAGCAGGTTTTCTGGGAAACTGGGAATTCCTTCTCAATGGACTGTGCATTTCCCAGCATGGAGTACAACTGTCCTTGCAGTGACATTTGTGATCCTGCGCACCTCTCCCAGTGTCCGGTGGTTTCCTGGCAGCCCATGATTCAGCTTTCCATTTTTGAAGGAGCTGTTTGCTGTTTACTCTTTCTGACTGATTTTGCCTCTTGTGTCAGATGAGAATCAGAGGTGTGCCAGCTTTTCCAGCGAGCAGACCTGCCTGCCTCTGGGCTCTCTTACCTTGCATGTGTCCTGGCAGCAGTTTAGATCATCTCCGCTTGTGTCTGTCCCACATTCCTTGTGGTTTTATGTGTCGCCACACAAACATGGGAAAACAGAGATCCACAGATGAATTCCTGGCTGCTGGCAGAAGCAGGTCAAATAACCAGAAAACAGACTTTCAGTCCAGGACGTTTCTGAGCAGTCCATGACCGAAGGTTTGAACGCTCCTTAGTAATCCCATCTGTATCTGTGCCCATGAGCACGGACAGGTACCCAGCCTGCATGAAGTGGGCCATGGCCATGGGGTGCCTGTGCATTTGGGTTGGCTGGCTGGAGCTTTGCTGGGTATTTTGCAGTTCTGGATGCTCAGCTAAATGCAACCAGTCGTGCTGCGATTCAGTGCAGGTAAAATTCACTGGAGGCTGAAAGCACAGATGCAAGGACCAAAAAGCCAGGCTGAGGCTTGACTGAAAATCATCCCCAGGATACTGATGGGTCAGAATCTCAGGATTGCACAGCAGCCAAGTTCCTCCTGCAGCAGAGTGATGTATTCCCCTAAGGGATGCACTCCCCAGCAGCCATTCATGCTGCTTGGGTTGCGTGTGAAGCACAGCTTTAACTGAGGGATTTTACAGAGGCTTAGACCTCAGGAATCTTGCACGTGATTGAAAGGAAGGGACTTTGAGTACCTTCTCAAGCAAGCTCTGGGGTGCAGAGCTGGGGCTGCCAGGCCCTGCAGGTTCTCCTTGAAGCCATGCTTTGCAGTCACCCAGTGATCACTGTCCTTCCTTTCAGGTCACTTGTGGTGTGCTCTCAGTGCTGCAGCTGTGGCAGGGAGCTCTGCAATGTCTTACCAGGTTAGGCTTAGCAAAGCCTATTGCACTGCCCAAGGAAGGTAAATGGATTGATTCTGCTGTGCTTCTTTTGCTCGAGGATTGCTGGTGTGCTTCTCTACCAGAAGTGGACACATACTTGTGTAACACTTACCAAGAGATTTCCTATCACGATGCTCCAGTGTCATCTAGTTAAAATCCTCTTGGCTTAGGCGTGGTGGGAAGCAGGAGAGCTATTCTGGGGGGTTGACTCTATCTTACCAGTGAGAAGCCACATGCTGGAAATTGTCTTTAAAGGAGCTTGCTTTCCTAATAACAACAAATGGTAAAGATTCCATCTCTAAAATTCAGCTTCTCTGCAAGGAAAATAAAAAGCATAAACTGAAAGGTTGATGAAAAGGAAATATTCAGAAGTGAAATAGGAGTTATTTATTTTTTCAGATGGAAGGGAGGTGAAATCACTGGCTTTGGAAAGTTGTTGCAGTTTTCCTTTGGACTGTTGCAAGAGATCCTTTGGCATCACTTGGTCCAGGAAATCCATGCTGGGTTTCCTACTGGAAACTTGAGTCCAGGTTTGGATGAAGAATTTGGGTGATAAGGAAATTGGGGAAACCAGCAGCTGGCTTGCTGCAGATTTCATCTGCAGTCTCACAGGCAGAGAGCAGCTGGAGAACTCTCTATATCTTCAGCTTTTCTCCCTTGGGAGTTTGGGGGCAGTTTTGTCCCTAAAGCTTTACTGAAATCTGTATCAATTCCTGGTTCAAGTTTCTAAGCTCATTGCTGTGACCACTGCAGGGAAGCAGAGCGGAGCTGCCACGGCAGTGACTCCACCTCAGTGCTTGTTGGATTCTCACGAGGCTGTAGTTTGTTCCATCCCTTTAAAAGTAAAAACTGGAGGGTTTCTTTTTTTGTTTTTACCCTGAAACCTCATTGTTTCATTACTGCATCAAAGCCCTGACTGCTTTTGAAAGGAATTTTTTTATTAAAGCAGTCTTTTTGGTTTGTTTTGCCAAACCTTTCTCCCTGAACCACCTGTGCCCCTCGCATGTGTGCAGCGCTTCCAGTTTGTTGTGGGAGCTCAGATCAGCCTCCAGCATCAGCTGCTTCTGGGACACAAAAGTAGCAAACAGGACAACCACCAGGGACATGCTGGTTGGGGCCATCTCCTTAGGCTGCCACCTTGGTGGGGTGCTGGTGTCTGGCAGTGGGACTGCTCATGTGCCGGCCCTGTTTCGGGCAGGGGTGTTCACCCCATGTCTGCCCTCAGCCAGTCTGTGTAATTATGCCCTGCTTCATCAGCTTTCTCCTGCTGGCTCAGGTGTGCTCATTATTTGACTTCAGAGCTCCAGAAGTGATCACGCAGAGGACTGGTCTGTGCTGGGGGGCAGGCTGCAGCATTTCTCCCAAGTGCATTTCCCTCTGCCAGGGATAATGCAAGAGGAACCCAATCCCCTATCCTCTTGACCCTGGTGGGATTGGGATTTAGGGTCTGGTTGCCTGGCTTTGTAAAGCCTTATTTAAATTAGAAGTGTTTACAGGAGTAGCCTCTGTCCAACCAGCTGCAAATAGCCTTGGGAGTCTTTGCAATGCAAAGCTGAGTATAAAGAGGAGAGCTGGTTATTGAAAAGGAAGAGAAGACAGTGCCTTGGTACTCGGTGACAGCAGAGAGCAGAGCAGGGGCAGCACAGGGGACAGTTTAGGCATAGCAGGAAGAAACTGCTGTAAACTAGAAGGATTCAAAGTGCCTAGCCATTTTCATACAGGGAAATATGAACAAGTACCAACATTCCTGCTAACTGGCATCTGGGAACCTGTCTGAGCTTATTGAAACACCTGCGGGTCTGTGATGCAGTGAGGTTACAGCTTCAGCAAGGCTGCCTCCCACTTTCAGCACTCTTTTTTCTCTCCTAAAAGCTCTGTTACTTTGATCTAAGTTATAAAAGAAGGGCTAACAGGTTTCTGTGGTGTGTGCTGCTAATCAGTGAACTGACCCAGCTGGGGTCACTCTCTTTGTGTCTGTTTTCCAGGGAGTTTTGCCATGCCTGGCTGTAAGAGACTAGCCAAGCCCCCTGGATTGAAGTCCTTGGTCACACTGGTTGTCAGGAAGCTGCTTCGCTACAGCACTGCGTTGCCCTGAAGCTGGAGGAGTATCTGAGTCCAGCTAATGCTGCTGAGCTGCTCAGGTTCACTCTGCAGAGGCACCCTGGGGTTAGCAGTGCCGGGGCAGAGCCTGCTGCTGTCACCAAAAGCTGCTCCTGTGTGCACAGACCTGTACCAAACCAAAGTGTTCCCCTGTGTATTTTGTAGCTAATAAATACACTCTCGTCTCACCCAAGCTGGCAGAGCTTTGTTTTTCAAGCTGCCTGGCAGGGCAGGAGAGGCAAGGCCTGTGGGCTGCCCTTCCCATGAAGTGCTTCAACATGGCAACCAGCTGATAGCAAAAGGTAAGTTTTAAAGGCAAGAGCCTACTCTGGTATCACAGAGGCTGGAAATGGAATTTGGCATGGAAGATTTAGCAACATCCAGGGGAAAGGATGAACTTCAGCAGAGGTGGAGAACGCTCCCTTCAGACCTGCTTTCCCTCCAGTAATGTCTGCTTTGCAAAACCTGAAGCATCCACCTGCCCTGGCATCCTGGTAACAGCTGCTTGGTAAGCAGGCACTAATGTTGTGGTAGTACCTTTTGGTGGTGGGGCTGAGTAGATGGAGGGCCACAAGGGGCTGGAGAAGTGCTTCTGTCTGTAGCTAATGACTGAAATGGCTTTTGTCCAGCTAATGTGGACATTTAACTAAAGATCTCCGGGGTCCAAGCCAGGCTACAGTGTGTGCTGCACAGGGTGCAGTCTGCTGTTCCAGGCAGTGCCCACACGACTGCCTGCTCCCAAGGGCTGATGCACTGCCAGTGCTGCTGGGTAATTCTCTGATTCTTTTGTTTATGCTGCAAGCTCAGGAACAAGCGATGCCCTCACTGACTGCTCTTGCTGCAAGTACCAGGTTGCTCTGAAATGCTGGCAGACTCTTTTTGGTTTGAACATGATGCCCATGGATGGCAGCAGTGAAGGGCCAGGTGGTTTCAGGCTATCCACACACCTGTGTCTCTCGGGTTACTGCAGCAGGTAGGTGAAGGCTTTGCTGCCAATGTCCTGTTGTTTCTATGGAGCTCTCAGAAATGGCCAAACAAGTTGCTGCAGGGGAAGGTTAGTGCTGTGCTGCCAGACCTTTGCTCCCTACAGAGTTAGCCACTCTGGTGTCTGCATGCTGCCCAGCTGATGCTGTGCCTCTGAGTGGGCACTGGGCTCGGCCAGGATGCTTGCCCCCACTGGACACAAACTGCCTGGAGGTCCTTGGATGGAGCAGTGAGAGGACACCAGTATTTACAGGTGAAGGAGACTGTGGCTCCATCCCCACGCCAGGTAGAAGGGTTGTGAGCTGGGTTTGGCCAGAGGGGAGGTCCTGGCTTGCTGAAAAGTGTAAGGAAATCACTGCTGCCACTAAGCAAAGGTAAGACAAAGCATGATGCACACAGGGCATCCTGGGCCTGCCTTGGGTTGGCTCCTGTGGGGAGTGATGGAGAGTGGTGGCGTCAGTGGAGATGAGAAGTGGTACAACCACCTAAGAGGCTGGAACAGACCATCTAAGAAGCTCCCTGGAGCCCTTCTGAACTCCTCTTAGTGCCTAATTGTTATGGTTTCTGAGGCCGTGCAAGGGAGGACGGGGAGATGTTCTTGGCTGGTGAGCAGAAGCTGGTGGCTGGGATGAGGGCTGGCAGAGCAAGCTTTTAGCTTCTGGGAGATTTATTTTATAACCTGTGACAGGTCCAGACCCTGGATCCCAGTAAAACTTTGCAGAGCCCTAACCCCGGGCTGAGACTAAACAATTGGCAAAGGAAGAGCCTGGTGAAGGAAGGAGAGGAATGTGCCTAAACCTCTGAAAAATCTCTATTCCTCCTCCCGCCCCAGAAAGAGAGCAAATGGCAAATGTCCTGGAGGGGAAGGCTTGGAGCCGTGGCGAGCCAGATGCAAACAGTAAAGTACCACAAAAGCAAAAAGAAAAATATTTACATCCTGGTGCAGTTATTTGGGTAGTTAAAAGCAGCAGTTTGAAGAGGATTCAGGATGCTGTGATCCTCTCCAGCCACTGCACACACTTCCTTACCTGGGGAGAGCAAAAAGCCTCCAAAACCAAGGACTCTGCAGAGGGTACAGTTCCTGCACAGCCTCTTGGGACACTGAGGATGGCGTTTGCAAAGGCTACCACTAACCTGGCATGCAGCAGAAGGCTGGCTGTGTGAAGCTGCAGCAGGGGTAAGTGTTGCACGGGTGCTGTGTTTGTGGGGAGCTGTTGTATCCTCCTGGGGCTTTCCTGAGCAGGAGGATCTCTGCTTGAATGCTGGAGTCCACCCAGGGCGTGTGTCCACGTGGCCCTGTGGCTCACCCAGGCATGTTCAGCACACCTAAGGCATTCAGGACACTCAGCCATCCTTGTCACCCCCGGAGCAACCCTGCCCTGGGAGCAGAGGAGCTTTGGCACTCCCTGGAAGCCCTTTCCCTGACAGAAAGGTCAGTGCACCCTGAACCTCTGAAACTGGGGTTCAGCTTCCCGCTGTTTCATGCTCTGACAGCTTCCTGCAGTGGCTGAGGGCTCCACGCAGAGAAGCACTAAGCACTTGGAAGGTGTGTGAAAGTGGGAGTCAGCCTCCCACGGGGGGAGTGGTGGCAATGGCAAATAATTTTGTTTCAGCAGAGCCGAAAATCGCTTCCTTTCTTTTTCAAGGTCTGCAAACCTCTGGGAGGGAAAAAAAGGCAACAAAACCCCCAAAACAACCCAAAACCACAACCACCTCCAACCAGCCGAACAGAAAAAAGCCCAAACAACTGAATTCTGAACAAAGTGTGGCTTTGAAAGAACTCTCTTTTTGCCCTTTCACTTCTGTCTCAAAATAGTTTGCCAGTATTACAACAAATCTGCAAACACTTTAGTTTCCTTTATTCCTTGTTAAAATTTCCTCTAACTCCTGCTACTTGTTTGGAATTTGGTGTTTTGAACAGCAGGGATCAAGGAGCTTGCAGTGACATTTGTATGTGGAGTATGTCAGCAGAACCTTCTTCCTTATAGGGAAAGCTATTAAGATACACTTACAAGTAACCAAGGTTCCTTGAGAATCAGAGTGCTGCTTTTGTCTCCAGTATTGATTTTGTTGACAAGTGAAGTCTGAGTTGAATCCTTCTCTGTTTGCAGCAGAAAAGAGCAGCTAAGGGCCGGGTGGCAAGCACAAGATCAAGATGAAAAGCAGAGGCAGCTGTGCCGCTGCCATGAGCGGGGACTGGGGAAGCGTTTGCATTGGTGATCCCTAGAAGTGATTTGTTTATTTGTACGGCTTTAGCTGTGCCTTTGGCTCAGTGTGCAGAGGCTCCCCCTACAGAGGAATGTCACTGTAGCAAGAGCTGGCATGTCCTCAGGTCAGAAAGGCAAACATGCTTCTCAAGTTCATCTTCCCAGCTGGGGCTAGAATGCAGAGTTCCCTGAGCAGGGTGAGAGGACAATCACTGCCGTTCAGTGACAACGAGAAGGCGGCAGAGGTGCAAATTAAACAGCTCCTCCCTTTCCCAGGAATCAGCCTCCAAACCCTTGACGGTTTTTTGCATATGAATGAGAAACCGTGCAGCAAGGCTTCTGACAAAGCCACCAAACCGCGGAAACCTCAGCATCAGCTGCGGCAGTGGGAGAGCCCTTCGGCCACCCGGAGCATGAGCAGTGCACCACGGCCCTAGCACTGACCCATCGGGGGCTTCTGGAGCACCTCACCTTGCAGAGGTCATCCCTGGAGAACATGGATATTACTCTCAGGTCATCTCAGGTTCCTGTACAAATCGGTGTGTGCCAGGAGCCCACTTCCCTCCGGCTAAGAAGGACCTTTACCGTGGGAGCTTTTCTTGCTCTCCTCTGGCTCTCAGCTTTGCCCCCGCACACACCTGTGGTCTCTCTTGCTGGGCAGCAGCAGCAGTAGCTGTCAGGTTTCCTGTTCTGTTTGACATCTTGAAGAGCAGGCAGCTGCTGCTGTTCTCCTATCCTTCCCCTCTGCAATGGATGATTAATGCTCCCATTACACTCTGCTTGACACACCAGAGAGGAGCCTCATCTTCAGAGACGGTGAAGGTGCATCCTCCACAGTGTCTCAAGCCAGTTGTACATAGCACTTTCAGATAGCCAGTACTGGGAGATGCCTTTCTAATGTGGTGGTGCCAGGCTGGGTGGTTGGCCCAGGGTCAGGCAAGGTGAGGCTGGAGCCTTGTGTGCATTTCTGAGTGCCTGGGTATGCTGCTCTGGAGAGCTCTGCTCTGCTCTGCCTCAGGGGTTTGGTGTGCCTGTCTGTCCCCACCATGGTGTCAGCTCTCCACCAGCTGCTCTCAGCTCTGCCTGCTCTGTACTGCCTGCAGCGTTGAGGCCATGGGCAGGGTAGTGCCCTGGGATCCCTGCCTGTGCAGCACCCTTTCTACTACAGCATCGCTGCTGACACCTGCGGCAGCACCTGGCTGAGGACCGATACTTTCCTGTGTCTGCTTATAGCATTGTCTGCTGCTATCATTTGCTTTTGGAACGATCCAGCAGCTAGGAATCGTTTCAGGAAGTCTGCCTTGCCAGATCCAGTGATATGAGTCCCACTTGCCGTTGGCAGGCAGCTTTTAATGGCTAGATGAGAAAGCTTTTCTCACCCAAGGGAGGAGTCTCAGATGGAGATGATAGACTTAGGAGACTTGTATGGCTCTGTGCTCTCAGAGTGCCTGCCTCTGCAGGGAGATTTATGGGGTTGCTGGTTACAGCAGGGCTGGGTCAGACACCTGGCACCTGTTCAAGGGAGCTGGCATCGGTGCTGCGTCCCCGCGTGGCTCTGTGCTAAGGGCTGGCAGGGGATGCCTGCTCCTTAGGGAAAAGGGTCACTGCCTCTGCCTGCTCTTATATTTACAGTAACATTTGACATGCTACTGTTTGTGCCTAATGTTTGGGAAAGCTGCTTAGCTGAGAGCCTTTGAAGGAAAGTTCCTGAGCTTCTCCTCGGAGCAGTGTGTTAGTCAGAGCTGAATCAGAGCACTTGGAACCTCTTGGCCCTCTCGTCTCTCTGCCTTTCCAGCCCCAGTGCCCGTTAACACTGCAGTGAACCTGGGCCCCCTGGGAGCCCAGTCAAACACCCCAGCTCTGTCACAAAACAAGCAGGATATTCTCTAGACTGTGGCAGATCAGACAGGACAGAAACACTGGAGGCTGGCACCCAGCCGAGGCCTCCAGAAGTGGTGTGGCTTTGCCGTGTCCAATGGCTTCTTTGGATCTCTGCTGATGAAGATGGATGTGAGCAGGGAAGCAGCCCCCTGAGAAACTGAAGGCACTTTGCGCTGCCTGATGGTAAGTACTGTGCAGCTCTTGGTTCTGATGAAAGCAAAGGCTGTGCAATTTCTTCAGCTAATGTCCTACCCTTTTGCTACAGGTTGCTGTCAGAAAGATGATGGGCTAGATGAGCAGAGATGCTCCTCTGAGCTTCCCATGGGCCAGAACATGCTACCTGCAAAGCAACAGGAGAGCAACAGCAGCTACTGTAAAAACCCCACAGCAATACTTTCTTTTTGTTTCTGTGAACTCTTCTGTCATCTGAGTGCGTTTACGGCTGGCATCTGGCCTTCTGCAGCGCTAGCACACCGCTGTGCCGCGCCACGAGCGGCATCGCCCATGCGCAGTCACCATCCTGGGGCATCACCACCGCTCCAGTTTGCCTCTCTTGTTAAAGCGGAATCTAGTGACTGGGTTTGCAGGTCAGGCTGTGCAAATGCTGACATTGCAACAGTGGCTGCTGTGCTCTGGGCACACCTCTAATGCTGTGCCTCTAGAAAGGCTCCCCTGGCTTATCAAAGGGTGATGGCGAGCGCTGTCAAAATGCCAGGCACGTGCAGCCTGCTTCCATGGTGACAGCGTTGCTCTCTGGCAATGTGAACCATCCCAAGTCACAGCCTTTCTAAGCACGTTCCTCCTCTCTGCTCTTCTGGAACAGCATTTCAGCACCAGATGGACTATAGCAAGGCCTGAGCCCGTGCTGTTTCCAGAGCTCAGGGCTGTCAAATGCCCTCCACCAAAGCGAGCAGCACTTTCCCGCTGGAGTGCTTGCTGGCAGCTCTCTGCCAGCGCCGTTTTCCATGCAGCCGTCAAACGAGATGCGGTTTGAGCAGGTCACTGCGCGTGGAGCTCTGTCCCTTTGAGAAGTACAGATGTGGCCGGTGCATAGCTACGCAGTGCCGCTCACTGCAGGCTGAGCCCTGGCTGTTCCTGTGTCTCCTCCTGTGTGTCGTTGGTTGGTTGATATTCACAAGGGGTTAGAAAGATGAGGTGGGTTTGGCACAGGGAAATGGGACACCCACCCTGGAGGTTTCGTTGCTTGCTGGGTTTGCGCCTGACCAAGCTGTTGCAATGTGTGTGGTTATCCTCTGCCATCATGGTGAGGTGGCACAACAGCTACCAGGAGATGCCTTCAGCAGTCCTCAGGTGCTGGCTTACATGAACAAACCTAATGGCTCCAAGGACTACAGGGCAATTGTAAACAGTGCCTGATGCACACAGAGTGGGTGCTCTTGGCTCAGGGTCAGGACCGTGCCAATCACTTGTCACAAGCAGGGGGCACAGCTGCAGAACTGGCCACTGCCAGCTGGGCAGGATCCTACAAATGCTGACTTTGACTTTCATGGTGCTGCCTGTTTGTCTTCGCTGGGGCCTGGCTACTGAAAAAGAAAACAGCAGGCAGATTGGTTTCAAAGGCAGAGTTTGGTTTTGCAAGAGCAGTCTGAGTTGGTGGATTAAATGGACCACCTTGGGTCTGAAGCCTCAGGATCTGCACAGTTCAGATTTGGAGTGCAGCTTCTCTTGGGGTGTGCAGAACAGCACCAGCAGAAAGGTGTGAGTTGTGTGGGGGCACAGAGGAGCCGTTGCAAGGCTGCTTTGTGAAATGTTGCCGCTCTGCAGACACCTTCTTTGGTGTGTTTCATTACTCTTTTGCACATTTGGATATGCAGCCCTGGAGAGCTGTGACACTAGATGTGTTTATGCTGCGTTCCTAAGGTGGTTTTAGGGTGGCATCTCTTTGAATTCCCAAGTGGGTTTGTGCTAAACCAGGCACAGGGTGAGGAGCTGCCAGTGGTTTCTTGCTCTGCTCAGGCTGGTCCTGAAGCCTGTGAAGGTGTTCTCAGCCACAGAGCTGACTGAGAGGGGAAGTGCTCTGTCAGGAAGCTGAGTATCACCTTCTGCCTGCAGTGGCTGTTTCTTGATTGAGCTGGGAAACAAAACAACCAAACAAAACAAAGGAAAAAACCCCACCAAAGTATCCAACCAAACACCAACCAAGCAACCAAAGAAAACTAAAGGGGGGGGGGGGGGGGGGGGGGGGGGGGGGCGGGGAGAGCCAAGACCACAAAAGGAAATCAAATGAATAATAAAGTGAAGGCCAAAGAAGTGATATTTGCTTGGTCTTCTTTCTCCACAGGAAACCACCCAGAGACTTAGAAATCCTGAAGAATGGCTCTGCCTGCCTCCAAGTGCCTGGCTGGAAGTGTCGGTTTCCTTCTGTTCCTGATCTCTTCCATCAGCACAGGT
Organism: Pogoniulus pusillus; assembly: GCF_015220805.1. Classification (NCBI taxonomy): domain Eukaryota; kingdom Metazoa; phylum Chordata; class Aves; order Piciformes; family Lybiidae; genus Pogoniulus; species Pogoniulus pusillus. The sequence continues at coordinate 24,785,157 of NC_087280.1, forward strand.
AAGTTTCCTGCCGAGGGGAAAGGAGCAGGGCTTGTTTGTGAATAAAGACATTACTGGGTCAGACTGAACAGCTTTTCACTCTTCTTTCTATAGGAAGAGTCAAAGACAGAGTGAGAAATCCGGGAGAAAGGCAGCTCTCTGATGTGCCAGACTGGAGTTTCTGAGCAGGTGCAAGCACCCTCAGGAGTCCCTCAGACTCTGCCACAAAGAACCAACCCAACAGAGCTCAGGACCTGAGAGCTGTGGGTGCAGGAGGGGAAGCTGAGCACTTTGCTGCGTTGCTCAGATGTGGACAGCAAAAAGCTTCGGAGCAGGACATGTCTGGGGGTGTCTCTTCTGAGCAGCCCTTTTCCTAAGTAGTTAGGGAAAGAGGAGAGGGGAGTCTGGACATGGACATTCTAAATCCAGCTAATTCAGGGACTGTGCTGGTTTCAAACCAGGCCACTTCTTACCTCAAACACTGCAGTTGTGTGAAGCAACCTTTGGCTGCCATGCTCAGTCCCTATTTGGTGAAGAAGTAAAACATTCTGCTAGTTCCATGTGCTGGGTACAAGTTGCAGCCTCTGCTTTAGAAATGACAACGAGAGTAACAATCCAAGCTGGCAAAGGGGCCTGGAGCAGGTGGCAGAAGATGCTCAGCCCTGCGGTGCCCTTGGCACAGCAGATGTGGTTGATGTGCATGGCTCCTGCTCTCTGGTACAAAGCAGATAATGAAACCAGGAATTGGGGTCCTTTGTTCAGGACTGTGTTGGCTTTTGCTGATTGGCATCCCAAACACCAGAGTGCGTTCCTCTTGATTTCCCCTTAGGCTGCACTCTCTCCTCTCTGTTTCTAAGTCATCTTTTGAGACTGCAGGAAGCTCTTTTTGACACTGACATAGCAAAGTGGATGGAAAACTGAACAAGCTTTTATCCTGGCCGCTTAATTTAGCTGATAAATTAAATCTCTACATTTTAATTGATTGCTTTGATTTTATTTAGCTCCTTAACAAGAGCATTTTTTTTCTGTTGCCTTTGCTGCACTGGAAAGTAGAGCTCATTTTCAGCAGAGTGTTGTCAGTGTGTGTTGGAACATCTCCTTACAATGCGAATCCCATCTGCCGCCCAAAACAGCTATTGTTTTACAACTGCTAGTAACTCCGTGTGTCTTCCGGTAGGAGCTCAGGAGCTCCTTATTCCCCTCAGTACCTGTAAACCTCTGACCTTACTGATGTGCTTCCAGTGGTGGTACCAGAATCAGGTCCCGGGTGACTCAGTTGCTCCGAGGTGGATTGTTAGCCCCTCTGATTCGATCACTTCATGGATATGGAAAAGGTTTGCAGAGAGCCGGTGCACATGCTGCCCACAGGCAATGTCCCTTGTTTACCTGGGATGGCTGGCATTTAGTGGGCCTCTGGAGGCATTAAGGCACTGCCTTGTCCATTTCTGTTGTTCTTAAAATGTGATGCTGGTAGAGGAATCTGAGAGAAAACTGACAGCAGATGGGAAGATTTTGTTTCTGGTGTTGTAGAATTACAGATGTCCCTCAAGTTTCACAGTGCCAGCACACAGTGTTTGCTGTCACCTGCACCACTGCTGGGACACGTCTCCTTGAATAGACCTCATTGCTGCCTACAACTGCAGGCTCAGGGCAGAGCTCTCTACAGCTACCTGAAGGGAGGCTGTAGCCAGGTGGGGGTCAGTCTCTTCTCTCAGGCAGCCAGCAACAGAACAAGGGGACACAGTCTCAAGCTGTGCCAGGGCAGGTCTAGGCTGGCTGTTAGGAGGAAGTTGTTGGCAGAGAGAGTGATTGGCATTGGAATGGGCTGCCCAGGGAGGTGGTGGAGTCTGTGTGGCTGGAGGTGTTGAAGCCAAGCCTGGATGGGGCACTTAGTGCCATGGTCTGGTTGGTTGGACGGGGCTGGGTGCTAGGTTGGGCTGGCTGAGCTTGGAGCTCTCTTCCAACCTGGCTGATTCATTGTCCTTTCCACTAGCCGCCTGTATTAGCAGCTGTGGGGGAAACCCTGCCCAGCTTTACTGCACTAAGTGCCAGAGACACAGCCATGCTGCAGTTAAGGTGTTTAGCCCAGGCCTATTGTCAATGATTTGTGGATCCTGTAGTTGTCTTATGGCGGTTTTGCTTTAATGGATACAAATTAGACAGCTGTTGAGAACTCCCAAACCATCCTGGTGGCAAAGGGCTCCTTGCTCAAACTTGCACTGACCTCAGCTTCCTAGGATTAGGAAGGTTTCTATCCTCAGAAAACATGCATCACATGTGAGATCTCTTACTCACAGCTTTGTGGATCGGAGCAAGATGTGAGACTCACATGTTGAGGGAGATTCCATCGGGGAAATATTTATCTTAAGTAAATACTTACAGCAAGAGACTCTTGGTCTGCTGTGAGAGCCCTTTAGGCTACCGCAGCGTGGCAGTCAGTAACCAAGTCCGTGTGTGAAGCCTGGTGATGTGTGAACCCGAAGGGAATGAATCCTTATTGTTTCTGCCTGGGAAATCTCAGGAGCCCAGAGTCTCTCTCTTGTGATATTCCTGTACTCCCTGTTCCTGAGTGGACTGGGAAGTCCTTGGTGCTTGTGGTTTTCAGGGCGGTGGAGGCCTCTCACTTGCCATCTCCAGTGAGAACACAGTGTGCACACAGTTTTGCATCAGACAAAGCTTTTCAATCCTCAGAAGTATTCAAGGGTCATTTCTAAAGGTAGCAGCTGTTTGATCCTGTCATCACCCTCTTGCCTGGGCTTGTGCCAGGCTGTGTGCAGACGGCAGGAAGGGAGCTGCTGTGGCGAGGGAGGGGCTCTGTCAAGCCCCTTGCAGCTCTCTGCACTGCGCTCCCCTGGCGAGGCTGCCATGCATCGGGCAGTGGGTTTTTCCATGCCTCCAGAAAACAGAACCCCACACAGCTCAGGCTCTTGTTTGTTTTCTTTCGGTCATGACCCACATGTGCCCTGCTGCCCGGAGATCTCGCTGTGTTCCAGCAAGTCAGCAAAGGGGAGCGCAGGGAGCAACGCTCTAGAGATGCCCAGATATGGAGCTTTTTGTCTTGTACCAGATTAGCACTGATTGTCTTCACTCTCCATCTCTACCCAGCAGAAGCAGCTCTTGTGTGCCCTGACAAGGATCCTGAGTTAGAAGACTGGAGCCCAGGTCACAATGAGGAAAACCACATTGAAATTCATAACGGCAGGAAGCTCCTTCTGTCTTCTTCTGCGACTGTCCACTCCATCCACATCTCTGATGGAGGTAAAACATGCTGCTGGCAAGGCTGGGTGAAGTGTCCTTTCCACTGGGGCTGTCTAAATTGCTTCCTTTCATGCTGAGAGAGCTTCCTGCTTCTCTAGTGGTCCCTTCCAACCCTGACTGATTCTGTGATTCTTGCTGAGAACTGGATGGCAGCTAACACAGCTCCAATGCAGCACACGTGTGGGTGGGAGCTGAGATGCAATCAGCTCCTCAGCCATTACAACCAAACTATTTGTTGTCCCTTTTGGAGAATTCACAAAAGCAGCTCAGTACACTCAGGAGTTCTATGTCTGTGATGTGCTTCAAAAACATTTCTTTACTAAATCGTTGTCCTGATAACATCCTGCTGCGACTGTTGTGTTCTCAGCATCTCAGGACAGGGCAGCCACGTATGTGCCTCTGTCCCTAGAGGCAGATTCATGGTGCTGCTGGTGGCTGCTGGCGGCATGGATGGCTTTTATTCATCTTACCTCTGAGTTTCTCTCTCTTTTGAATGAATTCTCTTCCACACAAAACTTAAGCACATTCTTCAAGAGCTGAATGGAACACACAACACCTCTAAGATGTGCATGGGGTGAGCGGGGAGGGCTACTCAAAAGCTGAGGTGCAAGCCCAGCACTGGCTCAGCACAGCAGCACCCCAACCCCTGCTGAGCTGCTGTGAGCTGAAGCAAATGTCACCCCTCTTGGTGCCTAGGGAAGCTGGTGCTGAAGGATGCTGTGCAGCCCATCGTGCTGCGCACCAGGCACATCCTCATCGAGGGCGGCGGAGAGCTGCACGTCGGCAGCGAGACCTGTCCTTACCGAGGCCACGTGGCCATCATCCTCTACGGGAGGTATGTCTGCGTGATGGACCTGCCTTGGAGCTGGCCAGGATGCCTCTTCACAGCAGGGAACAAAACTGCTGCTCCCAGCTGAGTTTTCTCAGATGCACTTGTCAGCAGCACTCGGGGCAAAGTTCGGTAGCCTCGGGAAAACTGAAATGGCCTGCAAAAACCTGATGTGGTTTTGGTCTTGGCTGTCAGATCCTCCTGGGAGATGAACACTGGGTAATGTGAGCATGCACCTTGCCACCTTTCAGGCTGATCTTCCAGAAAACACTTAAAACTTGGCAAATTGTCTTATTCTGAAAGCTCTCCTACCTAAACATCACTTCCTTCTGCCTGACAGTGGCGAGCCAGGGGGTAACACATTTGTGTCTGGCAGAGTGCTACTGGTCCTCTTAGAATTTCAAGGGTGCCAAACTGATATTTAACAGCCACTGGAACTGCTAGCTCCTGATTTGGGTCCTAACTTACTCTAGAACTCAAAACCACAAATGTGCCACCCTGTCTGGGCTTCTTGCCTCCTCTGGCCTGGATATGATGAGCAGACCATGGCTGATCTGTCGGTTGCTGCTGGTCTTCAGCAGCTGTTACTGTTATTTTAGATCATCTATTTTCTCTCCAGTGAGGGCAGCTGCTGGTTCTAAGTTAGTTGAAAGAAAAGCATTGCAAATCCATGACACTTTTCTCCTTGGGCCATAGCAGAACAAGGAGAGAGGCTCCCTGAGTGCCAGATACAAACTCTAAACTGATTCCTTTCCCCCTTCCCTGCTGCAGAGCGGATGATGGCAGCCAGCCCAATCCCTACTTTGGGCAGAAGTATATTGGAGTAAGTAAAGGTGGCACTCTTGAGATCCACGGAAAGAAAAAGCTATCCTGGACATTCTTGAACAAGACTCTTCATCCTGGTGGCATGGAAGAAGGTGGATATTACTTTGAGAGGAGCTGGGGCCATCGAGGTGTCATTGTCCATGTGATTGACCCAAAGACAGGGGCTGTTGTCCATTCTGATCGGTGAGTGACTGCAGCTGTCTGGACGTGGAGAGCTTTGGGAACAGGCTGGGGACAGCAGCTGAGCAAGCTCAGAAACACATCTTAGCATCCTGTTCAAATGGGTGTTACCACATCTATATACAGTGCTTTCTAGGTCACCAAAGAGCAAGCAGTGTCACTGTCTTGCTGTGCTGTCAGCTGGACAGGCCCACTGCCACTCCCTGTTGGAGAAGTGCTTTTGTAATGCCCTGACTGCCTTAAACCATAGCAAAGACTTGCTTTGCAGCACTGCCTTTCCAGTGCCCACAGCTGCAGTGCTCACCCATGCCAGTGTTTCTGGGGTGTTTCTCTCACTCTAGGTTCGACACCTACAGAGCAAAGGAGGAGAGCATGCGCCTGGCCCAGTACTTGGACAGAGTCGCCAATGGCATGATCCTGGCGGTTGCAGTGAACGATGAAGGATCTAGAAATTTGGATGACTCGGCCAGGAAAGCAATGACCAAACTGGGCAGCAAGCATTTCCTCCACCTTGGCTTTAGGTATGTGCCCGTCCTGCCAGTTCTCCCAGCACAGAGGCTTTATTGTGCTTCTGAGATGTCCAAATAATTCCGCTCTCTCAAAGGCACAAAGCCCTTTCACATGGGAAAAGGGGAAAAAAAGAGGGGAACTTCTCCATGTGAAGTTTTAGCAGTTAATTAGATAGTTTCAGAGGCACTCAGTGATTTTATTAGCAGATTGAGGAACAGAGAAGATTGTTTGTCCAAGATACCGTTCCCACAGGTTTTTTATTCTAATTTATTTTGAAGCCATCCCCCAAAGATTTAAGGAGCAGATCTCCACACACAGAGTGGATCCAATGGGCTGAGCACTAAGGAGGGCACAGCATCAGCTGTGTGGCCCTGGCTGAATCCATCTGGACACAGACACTGCACTCTGCAGCTTCTCTGCTACATACTTGGGGCCTTGTGCAGCACAAAACTTAGCAAGCACAGATTTCTGCTGTGGACTGTAAATAGTTCTGTGGCCAGTGCAGTGTCTACATTGGCACATGCCCTGCTGAAAATATTTGCTATTTACCCAACTGCAGCCATTATATTTTTTTGTGTTTATCTGAATTTATGGAGGCTTTTTTTCCTAAAGAGGCACAGGAGGGACACTACAGAACACACACAGACAATAAACCTGCATTGTAAGAGGTGATTCGATGCAGCAGTCTGTGGGAACAGGCAAGTGTCAGCTCAATAACTGCAGGTGGACAGGGCTGGGTGCTAGGTTGGACTGGATGATCTTGGAGGTCTCTTCCAACCTGGTTGATTCTATGATTCTATTCCATTCTATGATGTGAGGTAGTTGATCCTACAGAAAGGCTGCAGAGGGGCTTCTCATAAGGGCAACAGACCAAGGGGGAATGGTTTGATCCAAGTTGGATGATGTCTTGGGCAGCTGAGTCTAGCTGAGAGGTGTCCCTGCCCATGGCAGGGAGGTTGGAGTAGATGATCTAGCTGATTAGGGCAATGAAGCTGGTGAGGGGCCTGGAGCACAGCCCTGTGAGGAGAGGCTGAGGGAGCTGGGGGTGTGCAGCCTGCAGCAGAGGAGGCTCAGGGCAGAGCTCATTGCTGCCTGCAGCTGCCTGCAGGGAGGCTGTAGCCAGGTGGGGTTGGCTCTTCTCCCAGGCACCCATCAACAGAAGAAGGGGACACAGCCTCAAGTTGTGCCAGGGCAGGTCTAGGCTGGATGTTAGGAGGAAGTTGTTGGCAGAGAGAGTGATTGGCATTGGAATGGGCTGCCCAGGGAGGTGGTGGAGTCTGTGTGGCTGGAGGTGTTGAAGCAAAGCCTGGCTGGGGCACTTAGTGCCATGGTCTGGTTGCCTGGCCAGGGCTGGGTGCTAGGTTGGGCTGGGTGAGCTTGCAGGTCTTGAAGGCAGTTATGTGGTAGGGCAGAAGAGAGCAGCTTTATCAAGTGTCTCCAAGCTTTTGTCCTTGCACAGCCTGAACATGTGCTTGGCTCCAGTGTAACAAGGTTTGCACACATTGGGTTGCACTTCAGACACAGCTACAGCTGTGCCTCAGAATGTCTCTGACAGGTGCTTTGTGGAGGCCCTTTGTGAGACCTTTAATAAACTCCTTCAGAAAGAGAAAATGACACAGGTCTGGGCTTTGACCTGCATGGCAAAGGGAGGCTCTGACGGAGCAAGGACAGAGCTTTCTTTCCAACGTGCCCACAGATGTGCTGTCCCCACAGTGGGTTGGATAGGGACAAACTCCTGCCTATCTCCATCTGCTCCATGTGCAACCAGATCGAGAAGCTGTGCAGCTGCCCTTTCCTGCAGCAGAGCCGATGAGCAATATTGGTTTACCCAAGAGCATTTTTGTGCTCCTGGCATCTCTTTCAGTTGCCTGTTTGCTGAGTCCAGAAGGTTAGGAATGAGTGGGGAGTCTTTGCATTCCTCTCCTATTGTTGTCCTTTTAAAAAGGCAGCTGGAGCTTACTCCTTAAGCTTTTATTCTTTATTTCCCCTTCTGCTAAGGAATTAAAAGAAAGCCTTTCTGCACTTGATGACATAGTGGTTCTCTTTGGAATTCCACCCAAATATCACTGGCTTGGCTCTGGCCTTACTGGTCCCTTCATTTCGTGTAGCCCAAACGGATTGCATGTGTCCTTATGTGTCAGGCTTGGCTGACTGTAAATCTATTTTTAGAGGTTAAAATATCTGGGAGAAACAAATGCTTTCAGCATATTAAATGGGGCCAAGCCTTGAGTTGCAGCATTAGCTGCTTATTCTCCAGGTGTATTTTTGCAATTATTTTTGGTCCATCTTCTTTTTTCTGTCATTTGCTTTAAATTTGGCTGACCAAAATTAAAAGTCTGTCTTGCCTGCTGATTGATAAAGTGACCTTCCTGTCCCCATCCCCTCCTCTCTCTGGATGGAGATCACAGCCTAGCAGTGCCTTCAGCATTTGGCATCCAGGCAAGTTTTCCAGCAGGAGCAGCTGTTCACTGGCAGGCTCCCCAGGCAGTTGTGCTGGCAGCTGTGGTTGAGCCCAGCCTGTGCTGGGGCTGAAAACACACCAGCAGGACTGGCCTCCCTCCAAGAAGCCATGTCCACTGTGCACTCAGGGCCTTGGCATGGCATGGCACGCACCAGTGCTCAACCAGACCCTCTGCTGCCACTCCCAAAGCCCATGCTGTGAGCTCCAGCCCAGCTCAGGTGTGGTGACCTCTGTGTGTGGCAGAGGCTGTCAGTGCCTGCTCACACTGCTTTGGAGCTCCCAGAGTGCTTTAGAACCAGCTCACATCAGCAGATGGGACCTGTGTGGGTGACCTGCAAGGCTCAAGGGTGAATCCTGCTGCAGCTGAAATCCCTGAGCGTCTACATCTATAGACACGGCTTAACCTATGGGACCATTTGCTGACTTCGGGGCTGGGGTGACAGCCTCCCACCACCCTAGAAGCATATTTTATTGTTCTGTTAGTCATTGAGAGCAGATATGCCTGGAATTCCACTCGGAAGATAAAACTCCCTTCTGAGCCCTGCTGATCAGATTCACCTCCAAAGTCGAGAGGCACTTCAGTCTCTGTCTCCACTGCTTACTCACTCATGTGGTCCTTCTCCACTGTTGCTGGCAGATACTGAATGTGCTGAACCAAGAACTGTTAGGCCACAATGAACTTGCCTCTGACACAGGACTGGATCTGAATGCACAGTTCAGGCTCAGAAACCTTTATCCCTGCTCAGCATTCACACTGAGGAAACTGAGTATGCCTAGGATTTGCTGTTGTCCATTGCCACCCAGTCTGCCTGTAGGAATTCTCCTGGGTCATTCCAAAGATGGTTGTGACACAGGAGGTTGCAGCAGGAGTTAATTTGCTTAAGCAGGAGTGGTTGCTGTCTGCATCCTTTGGTGCACATGCATACACATATACAAAAGGAAGCTTTTCAGGCTCCCCCAGCAGCTGCCAGTGCTCCTCAGGTCTGGCACACAAACCCCTTTAGACACTCATTTAAAAGAGACACAGAAGTGTCTCGAGTGGGGCTTTGGTCTTTGGATTTCCTGCTCTTCTGATGTGTTTATGGAAGTGGCAGTTTCGGGCTTTAGTTGAGATGCTTCTCACGCTGATCAGACTGGTTGAGTGTGGTGCCTGAGGGGTGTGAGAACATTGGGCTGGTACAGAATACCCATCTCACACAGGACACCGTCACTTCTCTTTTCCATTTTCCAGGCACCCCTGGAGTTTTATTACTGTTAAAGGAAATCCCTCCTCTTCTGTCGAAGACCACATTGAATATCAAGGTAATCATGCACAAAATGCTGGCTTGACTTTATCTCTGGACGTTACTGGAGCTATGGCTGGGACTAGCTTGGTCAGTGGTGCTCTCAGCTGACGCTGTGCTGCATTGAAGCCTGGAGCAGCAGATGCTCAGACATTTAACCAAATGCTCTCTCTAGATATTTCTTCTTCCCTGAAGAGGCTGAGAGGAATATAGCCTCTAGGTTATCCAAACCCTGAGGTAACTGGGGAGAGGTCCTGAACCAGTGTAAATCTGTGGCACTCCATGAGCTCAGATACTGCCTGTCAGCCACGAAGCTATGGAGCAAACCCAGCTGAAACTGTCATCAGTGTATGCTGCATTGGCAGCCTCAAATACTCCTGCAAAACCATTTTCTTGCAAGCTGAAGGCTTTGCAGCCTGTGTCTTTTCACACCCTTTTTGAGAGCCCCTAACAACGTGGCCATGTCAAATAACATTAGACAGTGCTGGGAGGTTCAGCCTTGCTTGGCTTCTGCAGATTTTCCCTCCTGATGGTCCAAGTGGTTATGAAAGTGCCTGAAGCCTCATTCCAAGATCAGTACATTTTTCTGGAAGCTGTGCAGGGCCAATGTCAGCAGACATGCCAGCATGCACATGGGCCAGCACCTTTCAGCTCTGAGTTTTATCAACTGCATCCACTGACTTACCAACGTTTGGTTTTTCACAGGCCAGAGAGGATCAGCTGTGGCCAAAGTATTCAAACTGTTTGAAGCTGAGAATGGAGAACACTTCAATGTCTCTTCAACTAGTGAGTGGGTTCAAGGTAAGAGGACTGTGTGTGGTTGAGTTGGTGGCAGACAGCTGGCAAATAGGCTGAATCATCCCTTCTGTGACAATACTTTCCACTTGGGAAGAGTGGCCTTGCTAGCTGCTACTGGCGTCATCACTAACCCAAGCAAAGAACACGCAGAGATTCTTTCCCCTGTTGTCTCCAGGTCTCTCTGAATAACTGGGGTCCTTTTTCCTTTACTGTACTGAGTATGAAATTCCATCTCTTATGATCTAAGAGATCACAGACAACCTCTGACTCCTTTGGACCGCGTAGTCATCATGTCCATGTTTCAGACAACACACAGGAGCTGGCCATCACCTCATCTAGAGATCAGGGAAGGCAGCTAAGGAGGGCACAGAGCCACAGTCCTGTTAATAATGCTCATTCTGGATACTGCAATTATGCAGCTTTTAATAACTCGGCTCTGCCTTGGCTGATGATGCTTCACGGTGTGGTTAAAAGCAGCTGCCAGACTGGGCAGGAAGAGGCAGGACTCATCAGTGAAGAAAGCTGTGAATGCTACCTGAGAGCATCTCCTGGTTTGTGTGTGGCCGCTGCCCGCATTGAGCCTGACTTTCAAATGCCTGCTCTTGTCTGCACTTGTCTCCAGACGTAGAATGGACAGAATGGTTTGAGAAGCCTGACAAAGCCAGACCTAAGGACATGGAGAAGCTTTCTGCCTTCAAAGCTGCTCATCCTGATAAGATCTGTCGGCAGCCCATTGCCATCCAGGTAGGTTAGCTCAGCAGCCAGCTGGGGGCAAGTGCCCTCTGGGCCGGCACCGAGCCCCCAGCAATGATGCTCCTCAGGAACCTTTATTTCTGAGTAGAAGGCACTGACACTTTCCCCCTGTAATATGTAAGCCACACAATCAGGTACGCAGCTTTGTGTCACTCTGAGACAGAAGTTATGGAGCTGAGCTCTGTTCAGTAAATTCTGGCTTCTGGCATGAAAAGAAATGCAGCTGCAGGCAGGGACAGCACAGCTGTCAGGGCATGTGCTTCTCTGCTGGAGCATTAAGGGGGAAAACACATTACAGTGGCAAAGCTTTTAAATGGTCCTGGAATGGACCCTACCTAAAAAATGACTGGCAAGCTGTGATGAGATGGGAAAGCTGCCAGCTGGGGTAGCTGACCAGGAGGATCAGGGAGCTTGCAGCCATTTCTTTAAATCAAGTGGGTTTGTTCTGGGGAACGAAACTTGAATTCTGTTTGGGGCTGAGCGTTACACTTGTGCCATCAGGCCAGCATGCAGAGGAGAAACCATTTACATTTTCTGAGACTGCAAATGCCTCCTGAAGTACAAAACCAAAAATGTACTTGGTCTGCTTGGTAAAACAACCATGGCAGAAGCACTGACTAGCAAAAGACAATAAAACATTGATATCTGTGTGAGGCTGAACCCAAGGCTGCTGTGCACCCTGTGCCGGTGGAGTTGTCTTTCTGCACAAGAATGAGGCTGTTGAAGTGCCTAGGAATGCTGACAGTGAGAGTTTCCAGGGCTAGATGTTATAAAGGATCTTCTCTTGAACAGAAAGGAAAAAATTTCCCTGTAATCTCCTGCCAGGCCTCCTTAGCAAATCCATGCTCCTCTCTGCTGCTGCAGTAGCAGTAACAGCTCAGTGCTGTTATGGTACAGCCCTTTCTAGCACCTGTGTTGAAAGAGGAACCAGAAGGCTGTTCTCTTCCAGAGAATCCTTGCCTCTCTTCTCTTAAATGACAGTTGCTTTTCCCCCTTGTATTTGCAAGGTGAGACAACGTTTGCCAGTGTACCCTGCAGTGTCCCTTGCAGATCTTGGGGCGCATCTTCAGGCAGTGTAGTCTGGTGTTGCTCATTGCTTTAATTACACTGTGCTACACACGAGGACCCTGGAGATATGCTGATCAGAACAGATTTGTGGCACAGCCAGAGGCACATTGCTTCAGCTGCCAGTGCCAATCCTGCACATGGCAGTGGGGTGTGTGCATTAATTAGGATGGTCTGCCTGAGTGAGAGAAGCAGGACCAGCCCCTTCACAGAGAGGTGGCTTCCCTCCTGGGGCCTCGCTGAAGCGCAGGAGAGATTTGGACTGCCCGATGCAAGGCATCACATTCTTGTGGAAAGGTTGAGAAAATTGCAGGCTCTAGAGCCAGACTGTGAAATTTAGCATCACCTGGAGAGGTCATGCTTTAGCAGAGCACAGGAGGGGCTGCACATCGTGCTGCTCTTTGCCATCAGAGAGCCTTATTTCCCAAGGCAGCTTTACAGACTGGTACCTGTACGTGATTTAAGGCCACCTCTGCTAGTTCCACTCGGAGCTTTGCAGCAACTGTGCGTTCTCCTCAGAGACACTGACCCATGCAAAAAAGAAACAAGCCCCCCACCTCTTCTTCTGCAAGCTTCAGACACAGCCTAGCCACAAGCAATGGAACGAGTTCAGTGAAGAGGCTTGAAACCTTTCAAGCAAATGCAGGTGTTCAGTGGTTTTTTCTGCCCTCAAACCAACGGCAGGAGAAGATCCAGGGCACCAAGGCAGATGTTAGGGAAGCTCAGAATACTGCTCCCCAAAACAGTTATGTGGTCTTAATACAGATCCAGAAGGGCATGCACATAGCAATCACCTGTGTAGCTGGGGTCAGAAGCACTGTCTGAGCAGCAGCTGCAGTGCCAGCTGGACGGCAGGCACAGCAGGCACAAGCATTTGCTCTGCAGCTGTTGCACAGCACCCAAAGCAAGGCAAAAGCCTCTTCTGACATCAGCAGTGCTTTGGCGAAGTCCCTTCACCTCAAGGTGTTGTATTCCTATTCTCATTCCAGGCAATGACTCTTGATGGAGCTAATTTAACAACAGAGGTTTTCTACAAGGGTGGCCACGATTACAGGTTTCTGTGCCACGGCAAGGACCAGACGGGAGAGGGCTGCCGGGACTACAGAGTTCGGTTCCTGTGTGGCAGGTCTGGTAGGTGCCAGGCCAGGGAGAAGCAGAAATGCTTTCTCCCAACGACTGCCTCTCATTTGGTGCAAGAACGACCTGAGCCATTCCCCAGGCTGGAACCTCAGCTGGGCTACTGACAGGAATACAGATAAATGGCTGAGCCTTATCTCGGGAAAAATTCCTGGTCGCTGACAGAGACGGCAGGGTGGGGATCTCAAAACCCCGGCACAGCTATGGCAAAGCCTTGGCCAAGCCCTTCCTGTGAGTGCCCTCTCTTGTGCTAAAGCACTTCGGACGTGGTGGGATTGGTCAATCGCACAGCGATTGGGATGGTCAGCGTGCGAAGACAGCAGAGCTGGAAAGCACTGCTTTGATTGGTAGGTGTCAGTGCCGGCACTGCTGTCCCCAGCCTGCCCAGCAGACAGGTCGTTAGGATTTTTCAGCACTCAGCTGGCAGGAAAAGAAGGGTGAAGCCTTGTTTTGGTGGAAAAAGCAGCCATTATGTTAAAGACCACTTGGCTGCTGCAAATAACAGTGCCCAGCACCCACAAGTGCTGCTGCTAAGTGGGTGTGGTGAAAGTAAGCCACTAAGAGCTAGATTTAAATTTAGTCCTGAGGTTAGTGGAAAATCCACCTGCCTACAGCTAAAGGAAAACACTTTCATGTTTGCTCCTTTCCCAAACTGAAGTCAGTAAAAGTCACGGCTGGGAGAGCTGACAGTTTTCTGTCGGATGAAGCAATCACCACTTCAGTGGTGTTCAGCTGCCTCCCCCAAGGAAAAAACAACCCAGCTACTAAGCTTAGGTGAATTCTGTGCCCTTTGTCTGGCTTTTCAGTGAAACCAAAGCTCACAGTAACCATTGACACCAACGTGAACAGCACAGTCCTGAGCCTGGTGGATGACATCAGCTCCTGGGAGCCAGGAGACAGGCTGGTGGTGGCAAGCACCGACTACTCCATGTACCAGGCGGAGGAGTTCCAAGTACTGCCGTGCAAAGCCTGCGGGCCCAACCAGGTGAAGGTAGCAGGTAAGGTGTTTCCCCTGGCATTCTGGTGTGGCAGTTCACAAACCTGCCACTGGTGCCAAGGCTCTCTGTGGAGAGCTGTAGGTTGACAGAGACCTGAGCTGGATGGCTGCTGCAAGATGCTGTGGGGAAACCTGTGCCACTAGTGCTTGGGAACATCTGCCTTGAACCTGACTCCTCTCTGCCTTCCCTTTGCATGCTGACTGCACTGTCTGTCCCCAAGCAGATGAACAGATGTCATTATTTAAGAGGGACATCTGCAGGCCCTCTTTTGGAAAAGTTTCCTTGTAGGTAACTGCAAGTGTCTGGCTGGCTGAAAGCAGGATCTGAGCACAGCTGACCTGGAGAGTGAGCTTGGGCAGGAGGGCTGTAAGGCTGTGAGGTATCCTGAGGCACTTCTGGTTAACAAGAGCTGTAACTACAGCTTAGAGGAACTGCTTTCTGCTCATCACTTGCTGCACTGCTTAGAGGTAAGGCAGTAACCAAAGCTTTCTGGGCTCACATGGCCAGCGAGTTGTCCTGAGCCACAGCAGTGGGAGAGATGGAGCTGATCGGTTCTTGCTTGAGTTAGCCCTGGCAGGGGAGGAGGAAGCTTTGCAGAGTCACAGCATTTTTCTCTTGAGGGTGACTAGCTCAAATCCAGACCATTGTAGTGCCATGATTGTAAAGTGCCCTTCAGATACTAAGTCAAATTCAGTAGCATGACCATGAGGAAGCATTGGCTGGTACCAGTCTGAGTTTGAAAGCGAAATCCAGAGTGAGAGCTTTGCATCTCCACTTGAGTCTGCCAAGTTGTCTTTCCCTTTGAGAGCTGTACTGTGGCACACTGATGAGCAAAGCATGCAGATACCATGAGCTGCCTCTGTCAGCAGAGGAGGAATTTTTCATTTCTACAACCCAGAAGTTATTTTGCAACATAAAAGTCTATCTTGGCTGAGGCTGTGCTTCCAAGGCAGCATCTGCCTGGTGGCAATCCATGTGTGGCACACGATCTTTGCCTTAGACTCTGGCAGTTCTAGGCAGAGGGCTTGCCTGCATTTACAGTAAGGCCGCTCTGAGAAGCCCTGAGGGCACTTGGAGAACACCCAGAGCCCTGGGGACTTGCTCAGCCCTTCACCATGATCTCTGATGCAAGGCATCTGGAAGGTACGAATACACTTCCTTTGGCAACTGCCTCCCCGCAGCGCTCTAGCCCTGCCTTGCTGGCTGACTCAAAAGAGAGAGGTTCATCAAGCCAAGAAAAATGTTACTCTCAGTTTGAATGTCTTATGGTCTTATGACTTAAAATGAGTAGAACTTTCAAAGAAGATTTCCAAGTAAGAATATTTTTCTTGTGCAACTTCTGAGCAATTGGAAAAACTGTACCAGACTGGTATGATACAAGTCCCATCACAAGGATGATCTTGGAAGGTCATCAGTAAAAATAAAGATGACATAGGAGTATTTCTCTCAGACTTCCCATAACCTAAGGGACCTGTGAAATTCGTGTAACCACATTTGTTTCCCACAAAAATAACAGCTAAGTTAGTTTAAGGAAATAAACAAAGGGTTAAAGAGCAAAAAAGTTCCTATGAATTTCAAATAAAGAAGCAGTGGGAAACACTTGTTTAAAGCAATTATGCTCTTGGTCCCTGATTACTCTTTAGGAGAATTAGGACATTCCTTTTATTACCACAAATTACATGAGCACCAGGGCCAAAGCCTGCCCTTCCATCAAGGCAGCTCCACTGACGTCAGTGGGATGTCACTGATTATATAAATCAAGGCAAAATCTGGTTCAGCAGCAGAACTCACATCCAAATTTCTTGTCACTAAAGCACATTCACACCACAAAAAAGAATCCTCCTGATTCTGAGATCAGGCTAGATGATATAAGGCCTGAGCAAGGCTGAGGTGTCCTCTGGCTTGAGGAACCACAAGATCCCTGAGCTGCTCTGTAACCTCATCCACTGGTCTGTGCCATGACATTGGCCAGAACATGGACCACTGATGGGCCAAGATCTCTGTGCCTCCTCCCTCCACGATGCCTGCACCTGTCTGCAGCTTCACAGCCCTGCCTGTGCTCTGCCTGCCCTGCCAGGTGGGCAGCAGTACTGGCAGGGTGGGTTTGCAGGTGTGCTCATTGCTGGAGGAGGCAGAGAGCAGAGTGCCAAGCGCTTGGCTTGCGCTGAAGCCCATCTGTCCTCAGGCAGCATGCACAGATCTGTGGCCAGGTGCTAATTACCTGTGAGGCTTCTGGTAAGCAGGGCTTTAATAGTCCCTAGGGCTCACCAGATGCCATGTGAGGGGCAACGACTGGCAGAGAGCAGGCACATCAGGATAGCTGGCTGCAGCCTTGGCAAAGATGAGCAGCCCCTGTGCCCAGGTGGTTGTGCTGGGCTCCTCCTTGTCTGCAGATGTTCATCCTCAAGGTCTGCTTTCCTCTGGCTATGAGGCAGGCAAGGCTGCTTGGATCCTCCTAAGAAAAGACTTCCACCATGAGAGTGGTGAGAGGCTGGAAGGGGTTGCCCAGGGAGGTGGCTGAGGCCCCATCCCTGGAGGTGTTTCAGGCCAGGCTGGCTGAGGCTGTGGGCAGCCTGCTCTAGGGTAGGGTGTCCCTGCCCATGGCAGGGGGGTTGGAACTGGCTGCTCCTTGTGGTCCCTTCCAACCCTGACTGATTCTATGATTGTATGATTGCTACACAGGGGCTCAGGGATGTCATTTGCAGTAAGGGGAAGGACTTAATTTTCCTGAGAGATTCAATTTACCAGACGAGAATTCCAGAACCCTGCCCTTTGAAGCACACATGATAAACCACTCCTACCCATGATGGTTTACTTTCCTTTAATCTTGCTTTTTAAAGAATGAATCCTAAACGTCAGGTCTGAGCTACTTAGGAGCCTCTTTGTTTAAGGAAAGGTAGAAGGCCTCTGCTTTGTGGACAGACAGTTTGGTGTGGCAGCCACTGGGCATGCCAAGGTTTAACTGTAATTGATGCTCTCACTGCTTAATGATATTTTAACAGACATGGCTTAGTAAAGCCAAGCTCATTAGTTAGCTTGTGCCCTAGCTGCACTCTTTGCTTGCTAGTGATGGATTGCTCAGAGGCAGATCTTCTCGCAGCAGCTTAGGGACAACCACACTCGATTGCCACCTGCGTCTGGCAGCATTCAACTGTCCTAACTGTGGCCTTCTGCAAATCTCAGTGTAGAATGCAAGGGAGGGCAGCCAGGCACTGCTCCTCTGCAGCCCTTCCCTGGAGTCTGATGGCAAAGCTGTGGCTGCCTGAGCGAGCGTGGCTTGCAGGAGGACTCAGCTCTGCAGGTCCTGCTCCCGCTCAAATGGTTCTCACATAAAGGGAACTGTTTTCCTCCACTTGCCCCCTTTGTTTAACTTTTTTCTCTTGTCATTTTTGTGCCTAGATTATTTTCTCTGTGGGAACAGATTAGAACTGTTTGATGTTTCAACTTCACAAGGTCTAGGGAGGGAAGACAGTGCAGGGCAGAGGGAGGGAGGAGGAAGGAAGGAAGGGCTGTGTGTTATGCTAGAAGTGGATAGTAGGAAAGATCAAGTATTGTGTCTATTTTCCCTGGGAAACGAGCCTTATCTGCATCTGGGTTGCTCTGTATGAAGTTACTACTAACGCTGATAAGTTTCACTGTGGAACAAAAGAGATGAAATGCTCTTTTGTGCTCCTATATGCTCTTGATAAAGCATGAAAAAACTATTTGTGCCTGGGATAATTACACCAATTATCCCACGTGCTGCTGAATCCATGATTAGAAGCACACAGAGCTGAAACCCTGCTTACTGGGCTGCAAATACTAGAGAGAGATGAGGTTGGATGTGATCTTGTTCATGCAGAGAACTTCAGATTAAAAATGAAAATTCATAGGCACCCAACAACTGCACAGGCTCTGTCGGCACTCACCTTGTGTGTGGGGATGGGAGAAGTTACTCTGCTATTAAAATTCAGATACTTTCTGAGATTTTGGTGGTTCTGTTTCAAAGCTGGCATCATTTAAGCTGAAACTTGCCAGAAGGGGACACAGTCTCAAGCTGTACCAGGGCAGGTCTAGGCTGGATGTCAGGAGGAAGTTGTTGGCAGAGAGAGTGATTGGCATTGGAATGGGCTGCCCAGGGAGGTGGTGGAGTGGCTGTGCCTGGAGGTGTTGAAGCCAAGCCTGGCTGGGGCACTTAGTGCCATGGTCTGGTTGGTTGGGCAGGGCTGGGTGCTAGGTTGGGCTGGATGAGCTTGGAGCTCTCTTCCAGCCTGCTTGAGTCTATTCTATGATACCAGAAGGAACTCAAAGGCTCCTTACACTCTGCAACAGACTTCTGCAGACACTATGCCAGGCAGTTGAGGGAGAAATGGGATGGGGGCTCCAACGGGAGGAGTGACTCCACAGGGAACTGCCCCAGGCAGGCTTGCTTACCTCTGAGCTCCTTATAAAGTTGTGTCCTTTTTGCCATATGTCTTTTTACTAGGAAGTTAATTGTCTGTGTAAAAAATGTGACTTTGGGTAATACTTATTCATTCAGACACCAAGCTGTGCTGCCTGGCTCCAGAAGCTGGGCAGCTCACCCAGGCTGTGCTATGTGGCACTACAGGCTTGTGGCTTCGGGATGCAATAGCAAGCTCCATCAAGATAATTCAGAATAATGAGGTTTTGACAGGATGCCTGTGTGAACATTTGTGGGTTATTAAATATAAGCAAGAGTGGCATTGCCACCAGTGAGGAAAGATGCTAAGTCTGAGAGGGAAATCTACAATGAGCTGCCCTGGTTTTAGGGATGCCCTGAAGGATTGGCTGCCACTCACACTGTGGCTTGAACAGGAAAGTTTGTGCTTAGCACTTCCTTTAACATCTGTTGTTTAGGGAACATTGAAAGCAGGTAAGGGAGAAGGCCTTAGCCTTAGAGAGCACCAAAAACAACAAAAGGCTCTTTAAGAGAGAAAAACCTCACCAAGATTCAGGATCATCACAGCTCCAGTTTGTCTTGCCAAAGGCAGACCTTCAGGCGCTTGTTTCACCTCTGAAAGAGAGGTTCAGCAGTTTGTGTGGTGTAGAGCCGAAGCCTTCAGGAATGCCAGACTGTACCTGGGAGGTTTTCAAAGACTCAGCAGGGCTGAGCACTCTTCCACAGCTGCAGCAGCTGAGATAGTATTAAAATCCCACCCTTCCTGGGCCTGGTAAGACCTGAGGGCTAGGTTCAAGCAGCTTTTCCTGGAGCTTTGTACAGCTGGCAGAGACGCTGCTTTGGTCCGTTTTGTTGGCACAAGCATGCCCTTGCTCAGAGGATCATCTGTGTTTGCTTTTATGTGTCCTTCCTTTCAATGATAATCTTGCTCTTACCGACAACTAGGGACTGTAACAGTCACTGTCTTGAGTAATAAGTGTGGGAATGTGCTGCTATTTTGCCTAATCAAGACTTCTACCAGGCAAGGCCACACACTAAGGGAATTATCCTCGTGACTACGTTTTGCCAGCTGGAGGCACTGAGCTGACAAGTACAGGGCGTTTGGCCATCACACAGGTCTGTTGTGAGGATACATCATCTGTGTCACTGCAAGCCTGGCTTGCTGGCAGGGCAATGTCTGTCTACCAAGCCCAAAAGAGGAGATGATGAATCAGTGACCCCTGGGTTTGTTAGCAGCTGGGCAACCATAGGCATTGGCCCTGATGCTGAAGCAGCAGACATGGCTCTCCCACATCCAAAGCACAGGGTTGCTTTTTTAGTACCAAACGACTTCAGCGGCGGTTTGCAAACCCCTGGTTTGGGTTTGCCTGTGATCAGTACTCAGGCTCCCAGATGTTGTGGCTACTCTCTGGGCAGGCTCTGTGTGCTGGCTGTGAGCAGCAGCCCAACCTCACATTTGCAGCTCTGCTGAGTGAGATGTTCCCCTTCCCGTGTGAACCCCCTCACCACGGAGCAGCCTGTGCTGAGGTCTGTTCGTGCCGGTAACTAAACCTGCCCCAGTGGCTCCCTGGAGGGGCCATGTGCCTGTGAATGCACAACATCTGCTGCCAGCCCCACGGGAAGTGCCTGGGGCTGCAGCGCAGGCTCCCAGCAGGCGTTCACAGCACCTGGGGGCTCCTGTGCCAGGTTCTGTCTCCCAAAGCCATTTCAGGAGCACTGTCCCAATGCTGTGTGGGGAGCTCGAGTTTCTGGAGGTCTTGAGAAGGGAGTTGTTCTTCAAAGCTCTGTTAAAGGAGCTGTTATACAAATTGCACTTCTGTGCTTGGAAGGAATTGCTTTCCATCTCTCCTCTTATCTCCAAACCAGTCAAGTCAGCAAAAGCAGCAAGTGAAAAACAGGCACCCAAGAAGTTATATTTAGAAGCTGCTTAGTCCATATTTAACATTCCTGTCCCTGCTTACCCTGCTTTGCATGTCTGGACTGGAGTGAAAATCAATGGAATAGACGTGGGCATGGCATTTATTATGCTAGGGCTCAGCACTCGAATACCAAACCTGCCTATCTGATGCCACTGCCACAACTGCTGGAGATGTGCCTTCAGACAGGATGTTCTTACTGTTATCTCAGTTTCTTCCTGCATTTCAGTAACTCAAGGAAAGGGCAGCTCTGGGGGAAACAGAAAAACAACAGCTGGAAAAGAGTTTCCTAACTGGAGGCTGTGCTCCGTGAGAGCTCAAGGCTCTGGCACAGTCTCCTCGTGTGGAGGACACTCACTACAGTGGCTCTTCTAACGCACATGAGTGAGGGAACCAAAGCTGCTTCTTGGATGGGCAGGGTCTGCTTTGGCCACACACCTGATGGGGCTCACTGCCTGCATGGAAACAATGTGGAGAAGCCCAGGACCTTCACGGGAGGCAACTGCCCGAGAGGAGGATGTGGAAACTCACAGCCTCTTGCAGCCTCTCTTGTCCTGGGCCTGAATGTGGAGTGCAGAGGAGCCTCATCTTCCTACTGCAGCCCCAGATAAAAGCATCCACCAGTTCTGCCTTCACAGCTCCTCTGGTCAACAGAGAGGGTTTTTTCACACGATCATTTTGTTTTGAGGGCAGAGGCGCTGAAGCAGAGGGTACACACAGTGCTGTGAGCCCTGTCCTGCAACACAGCAGTCTCTCAGCAAGGCAGAGCATTCACCCTTCCCAGATCCCAATCCTACCATCAAACTGCACACTCTCACCTGCCGGAGAAGAGGGAGCGACTGGCGTGTGCTTATCTTTGTTCTGAAGTCAAAGCATGGTGTTTTGGTTAAAACAAGGCTGTTCCAGTGTTCAAAAGCCTCCCCTCCACCTGGAATTTCTGCTGAAGCTTAAAGCACTTCTCAGCAACAGCCAGGCTGCAGGCTGCCATTTGTTTCTAATTACAGATTTGAATGATTCCTCTGAAATGAAATACATGCAAGTGCAGCATTCCTTACAGCTCAGTGTTTACTTAAAGAGTTTATTACTTATTTTTACTGGAATCCTGCAGAATGTAGTCAGTAAGATGAACCTTTCCCCAACTGCTCTCTCTGCAGAAAGCTGCGGAAGGAAGGAGGGAGCAGGAATATGTTTGAATGAAATTACAGCATAGATCTGACTGTGCTTTGTAGACATCTGCACTGCCTGAACTTCACCCCTCTCTGGTCATGCCATGGAAGCTTTCAGTCCTTTTAACCCCTCTGTGGAGCCAGGTGTGTGTGTGGAGGATATTGTGAGCAATTTGGCCTGGCAACAGGTGGTGTGGAGGAGGCAGATAGAAGATTCCCTCTGCACCAGGGCAGAGGGAAGCATTGAGAACAAGCTGAAGACACGTAAGCAGATCTAAAATTGAGAGGTTTGGGAGGTCAGGCAGCAGGAGGGTTGGCAGCACACAGGCTGGATGAAGGGCTGCAGTTGTCCCAAGCCACCAGTTCTTTGTGCCTGGTTCTCTCTTTGCTCAGATTAACAGCCATGGTGTTAGCAGGAGCAGGCTGATGCTCGCTCATGGGCAGTGCTGTGGGCTCCAAGCAGCTTCATATCTCACTGTGGGAACTGCTGCACTAACCTTGGGGATTTAGACTTTGCAGTAGCTACATCATCACTTCCCTTTGCATGGGATGTTCATCCCTGGCTGATTATAACCCAAAGAAAAAAGCTCTTGAATGATCACCGTCACTTTTCAAGGTAGGAGATGCATTCTGCCCAACAGACTGCTGGCTTAACATGCTGGCAAAATGAAGCAACTTAAGAACAAAAATCCCACTTCCTCTGTTGCAAATACCTCAGCAAGACTTGGAGTGACACCTGTGCCAAGCCTGCCCCTCTGAGGAGTCAGCCAAGAGTTTGTGCTGACTCAGTTACTCCTTTCAGTATCATGCCAGTCCCGCAGCAAGCCTCAGCACAGGGAGCACAAGGGGAAAGCAGCAGTGTTGGCAGAGTAACCCTAACGCTGGGTTCTGTTCCTGCAGGGAAGGCAGCTTACCTCCACGTTGGAGAAGTCATTGATGGTGTGGACATGCGGGCAGAAGTGGGGCTGCTGAGCCACAACGTTGTGGTGATGGGCGAGATGGAGGGGACCTGCTATGAGTACGGCAGCAAGTTATGCTCCTTCTTTGACTTTGACACCTTTGGGGGACACATCAAGGTAGGGCTGGAGCTGTCTTCTTGCACTTTCCTTCTCTCAGCCACACCTTCACATACCAAGGACGCCAGGATACTGGAAAGGAGAAATCCCTTGTGTCAGCCACTGAGCAAATGGCCTCTTTCCACAATACAGCAGATCCACCTCACTGCTGCTGCCTTCCTTTGGCTTTGAGGTACAGCTCATGCGCCTGCAGGCTTTGCTCAGCCAGCCAGGCTGGTGCTCAACCCACCCAAGACAGGCTCTCCACATCTCAATTCCAATTTTCCTCAGTTTCTGGTTGCACTCAGCCTGGGGAGTTTGATTTGGCCCAGGTGACCTGCAGCTCATTAATGACATTAGATGCAAAGTGTTTTCCTTCTAAAATTAGGCTAAAGATAGCCATGGCAGCAGTGGTGGAATCAAAGAGCAGCTACGGTCCCCTTGGCCCCTAATGAACGCCCCTCCCTCACCTGCAGCCATACACTGCCTTCCACTTGGACTCTCTAGCAGATACAGTGCAACCCTTCCTCTTGTATTCCTCCTCCTTTTCACCCTCCACGCCTTTTGTGTTTCTTGACTGGTGCTCTGTTGCTCTCCAGATCGGTCTCGACTTTAAGGCTACCCACATTGAAGGTCTAGAACTGAAATACATGGGCCAGCAGACAATGGGGCACTATCCCATTCATTTCCATATGGCTGGAGACGTGGACGAGAAAGGAGGCTACGACCCTCCAACATACGTGAAGGATGTCTCCATCCACCACACCTTCTCCCGCTGCGTCACTGTCCATGGATCAAACGGCTTACTGGTAAGAAGCACCAGTGTCTGCCTTAGACATGAAGGCATCAGTCAGATGATGTCCTCCTCTCATGAATACAGCCTGAATACTGCAGGACACGAGGTGGTTTACTGCCAGAGCCCGGGGCTGACTCTCCCTGCCCTGGGCAGATGTTGCAGGCATGTTTCATGGCCAGTGTGGCACCATGGGCTGTGTGTGACTCAGAGAGGTCTAAGCTTTTGCGTGCAGTGATGCCTGCAGAGCAGCCCCCTCTAATGAGCTGCTGGGCCTAGCTGTAGGCTGCCAGCTTGCTATTTAAAGAGGATCACCAGAAGGTTTAAGTGTGCTTCATCTTTCCTGTAAGAGAGGCTTCTGCTTGCTGTGCCTTTCACACATTAAGCACTCTCAGAGCCCTGGTTTGTCAGAATTGCCTTCCAAAACAAGAAATCCTTTAAGGTGCATCTATAAATTCACCTTTGTTTACCAGACAAGGTACAGCACACGAGATGGCAAGGGCATGGTCAGCTTCTCCTGGGATGTAGGGATGCCAACTTCTTTGGGGTAAGGAATCAGAGGGAAACAAGGATACCTCACTGACTAGCACATATCTCTTACCCCACCTCTGATGGCTTCCTACTCATATTCAAGAAACGTGCAGGAATCACTCCCAAAAGCAGAGCTTCCATAGTATGAAACCATCACCAGGCTTGGCTAGACAGCTTTTTCCCAAGAATCAGTCTTCGAAGGACAGGAGCTCTGTAGGCAAAGGACTCTGGCCCACGGTGTATTCCAAAAGGAACAACATGCCTGAGGGCCCTGGGGAAGATGACTGCAGAGTCAGGAGCCTTGCTGCCACTTGTTCCAGAGTTTCAAGAGGAGGCATCACTGCAGTTGTGAGCTGGCTGGTGCCTGTGCCTTCGGAGGTCACATCATGCCACTGGTTCCTCAGCATTGCAGCCTCTAAGAATCTCTTCTCCTGGGGCTTGTGGGGAGCAGCTTTTGCTGTCAGCACACAACATACCTAGCAAAGGGGAATTTGCCCTTTACTTGATGATGAATGCTTCCTTCTTCACTGACCCCAGTACTTGTATGGCTCCATCTTACAGCCTCTGTTTTGGCAAGGACTACAGGCCACAACTTCTAAATGTGGCAGCATTGGAAAGGGAAGTCACAGGCATAATCAAGCTGCCTGAAGTGAGGGCACTGGAATTGCAGATTTTATCTGCTCTTTACGAATCCAAGGGTTTGGGGTTGACCTCTGTCCTTCTAGGTGTATAGCATGACCCTAAACCCTGCCAAGTGAACACAGCTTCTGAAGAAAAAAGCCATTCTGCTGTATAAAAGAGCCAGGGGTCAGGTGGCACCTCCCTGGGGTGAAGGCTACAGGCAAGGGACTCAGTGTAGGGCTGGAAGGGCAGCAGTGCAGCTGTCACTTGTCACACCATCATGGGCAGTTACCAGTGGCACCACCAAACACAAAGGGCACCATCGCATCTTGGCTGCACAGAGGTTGCACAGGCATTGATGAGCTGCAGGCCAGCTAAAGCCCTGCTTCATTCTCCACAGACTTAGACTTGCCAGACCATATGGCCAGAGCCTGGCATTCTTCTTATCAGCCAGACACATGGGTTCACACAGAGCATTTGCAAACAGTTCTGTCCCTTGGGCTTTCTCCAAGTGACAGCTGTGCTGTGGGGATCCACAACACAGGTATCTGTGTGCTCAGGCTTCTCCAGCCAAGATGGCATGGTGGAATTTAGACAGGCTGAAGGAGCTGATGAAAGCAGCTTGATTCTCTTGCTGTTCCTCAACAGCCACAATGCTTTGCCTCCACATCAAGGCACCTGAGTGAAATCTTAGAACTGAGGACAGGCAATGTGAAATGAACGTTAGTCAAGAACTGAATCCCTCTTGATTGTATTTATCAAAACATTTGAATACTAAGCTCTACTCATGGCACTTTAAGAGCTGGTCATCTGAGCCATGGAATTCTTGCTGACAGCTGGAAAGAAAGCCCAGTCAGATACTGCAGCCTGACCAAGTTTCTTCAGTTGCCTCACAAAAGGCATACTCCCAAGCCTGGTTCAGTCCTTTGTGACAGGCATCTTCAGTCAGCAGATCTATGCCTTGATTCATGAGGTGATTCCACCACAATACTCCCATCTTCTGACTCTGTTTTCCTTCCTTTCCTCTTTCTTTTGTTTACTCAGACACCCACACAGGGCTCTGAGGCTCACAACAGCTGTTCTCTGCATCTCCAGTTGCCTGATATCCATGACTTGGCCAACACTACCTGATCCGACCTGCACAAACACCTCTGAGTTCATCTTTCCCCAGCTGACATTCCTTCCCCCTGAGTCAGGTAGATCCAAGGCACACTTTGCTGACAGAAGGAGGATGTGCACAAACTACACTTTGGAAACAGCCATACAAACACTGTGACTGGACTATTAAACCTCATCACAGAATTTAATGGTGTCCCTAACATTCAGGTTTCAGAGGGCTTCTTGCACGACTGGGGTCCTGTGCAGACCCTTTAACAGATGGGAGAGGAGAGTGGCATCAGCTACCTTGTGAGCAGAATGATCTTGCTTTGGGTTTCGCTTACACACCCTGAGCTCAAGAGGGTGCCCAAGTTGCTCTGTGTCACTGCTGTAGTCTCTCCTCATTCACATGAAAGCTGAAGGCTGCCCTTTGTTCTGTATATGCAGGTGAAGGATGTTGTGGGCTACGATGCCCTGGGCCATTGCTTCTTTACAGAGGATGGCCCAGAGGAACGCAACACTTTTGATCACTGCCTTGGGCTGCTTGTCAAACCCAGCACCCTGCTCCCTTCCGACCGAGACAGCAGGATGTGCAAGCTGATCACTGAGGGTGCTTACCCAGGCTACATCCCCAAACCCAGGCAGGACTGTAGGTGAGTGGGAGTCTTCCTTTTCTTTCTTTTTGTTGCAGGGCTTAGCCATAAGAGACAGCATCACATGTGTATGGTGTAGCCACCCACAGAGGTCTGGGCTGAACACCTCAACTGGGGATCTCCACACCTCTGCTATTCATAGAATCGTAGAATCAGGGTTGGAAGGGACCACAAGGATCAGCCAGTTCCAACTCCCCTGCCATGGGCAGGGACACCCTTCTCTAGATCAGGCTGGCCTTAAACACCTCCAGGGACAGGGCCTCAATCACCTATTCAAATTCCTACACAGCAGGCTGGCATTTCACTTTTATCATAAAGTCAGCTGAGATGCTTCCTAACCCAGGATATTGAAAACCTCCCTCTCAGAGAACACAGGGATGTCCTGTGCCTTAGGGAGTCTTGATCCCAATGGCTCAGCAAAGTGGTGCTGAGTTCAGGAGGGGCTTTTGGAAACACTCCCACTCATTCAGAAGTCATTATCAGTGAAGAACAGGATACTGTCTAGTGAGGCAGCATTGGCATCAGACATTCATTTGGCATGGTCTGCCCCAAACTGGAGTGCAACCAATGTGTCATCATAAAAGCAGGTTAACACAGAGCTGGATTGTGACAGCAAAAGATGGAAGCCTGTTGCGCCCACTGGAGCTCTAGCAGACTGCCTGTGAGCTCATCAAAAGGTCTCTGAGACAAGTCCTGCAAGCTTCTCTTTGCCACAAACACTATATTAAACTTCTAAAAGGGCAAATGCTTCTCATCTCCCTTCTTGCAAGATCCTTTCCTCTATCCTTAGAGATCCGCCAGCTGAGGTTTAGGTGAGACTTGCAAGAGGCACAGATTTTACCAGTTCTTGCTGCAGTTTAGTTGGGTTGTAGGAAGAAGTCAGGGTGGGAAATGGACTCCCTTTGCTCCTGAGGCCTTTCTGGCCCTTCTTTCCATTTTCCAGATAGTTTTCTGCCCCAAACAATCAAGGTGCACAGCTTAGGAATATTATTTAATTGCTAATTATTGCCTATTCAGGGAACTTACTAATTTTGATGCATGTCAGCCACCTAATTAGCTTCTTCTTTCCACATCCCTCTGGCTCTCCTTGGAAGAGCACTGGACTCCTGGAGCAGTAACTGTGGGCTTAGCAGCTAGGCAAGCAGGTGCCCAGCCACAGCCCATGGAGCACAGTGCTGGGAAGCAGGTCTCTGCTGTTTTCACAGGGCTTGCCATTAACACTTGGATGTCAGGCTTGCCTCCAAGAGAGTAATGCTGATGGTGGATGGTCTTGAGGACAAGGTCCCTGTGCAACAGAACGGGAGGTCTTGCAGGGTGGAGATTTGTCTTCAGCTCACAGCAGCTGCTGGGAGACAGGAACACTCTTGCCTGTAGTCCAGATTGTTCCCCAGGAATTTACTCTGCTGTAGTTGGGGGTGAGGAACATACACTTTTGAGAAAAGCTAAATTTCAGATCCTTGAAAGATTAATGAGAAAGGCTCTGGAGCCAGACATCCACCCTGGGAATGAGCTAGTTAGGAGTTGATTGGTGTCTAAACTACAAATCTTCAGGGGCTTCCTTTTTTTTGGAAGCACGCTCAACCTGCTGAGTCCATGTCAGCATCACCCAGTCTGTCCTCAGAGCTGGGGTTTTGTCCAAAGAAACGTATTTTTAGGTTGTTAGTTTGGCAAAGGAAAGAGCTGGGTTCATGCAATGCTCTTTCCCATGTCTCTGCTTGTTTATAAATGACACTGCAGGCCTCCATTTGCAAAGTAAGAGCTGCTGAGCTGCTGTGCTCGCTGTCCCCTGACAGTCCATCTCATGGCCAGAGGGACATGCTTTGTGTCATCTGGAGCACTGCCCTCTGACAGCCTGCTGGGAATGCCAGGCAGAGCTGTGACGAAGAGCTCCTGTGGTACCTTGTGCCACGTCTTGCTTTGTAGAAGAACTCAAGGTCTGATCAGAACAGCTTGTTTGAAACTGGGCTCAGCCAGCCTGCAAGTGCCAGGGCACACTGAGGCTGCCCTGGGTGGGGCGGCAGCCCAGGCACCCTGCACAGGGACTAGCCAGGAGCACTGGCCCCTTTGCTTGGGAGAGGAAGGCAAAGGGCTATGGCCAGGACCACAGGGGTGGTGCCAAATGCCACAGGGACCTGCCCAGCCCGCAGGGCTCTGCGGAGCAGGATGGGGCTGAAAGGCACCGTTTTCATGCTCTCTGTTTTCCTGACCTGCAGCGCCGTGTCCACCTTCTGGATAGCCAACCCCCACAACAACCTCATCAACTGTGCGGCTGCGGGCTCCGAGGTGAGTGCAGGACTCTCTTACCTGGCAGCAGCTCCTAGCTGCCACAGCCCTGCGAGGCCGAGGCTCTCCCTGGTGTTTGTGAGAGCTGCGTGAATGTGGCTAGCTCCACGACCAACCCAGCGCCTGTCCTTCTGCTCCGCTCCCCTTGCTGCCTGCTGTTCCTCCAGCTGGATGGCTCTGCCAGCAATTCCCAGCCCTCGCCAGCGTGCAGCCTGAGCGAATTAAATCAATGTGGCTGTGGAGTCCCAGCGAAGCCTTTGGCAGTGATTTTGTTGATTGCAGTACTCTAACTCTCAGTCACATCGGGAGCCTTTATTTTCCTACTGAGACAAATAAAGAAGTAAACCAAACCTTGACCAAAGAGCTGTGGCCCCTCCAAAGCTTCCAAATTTGAGTATAGAGATTTTGGGCTCCTTGATACATTCTTAGGCAGATAAACAAAAATTGTCTGATTTGTTAAGATCGGGGTGTGCAGTGATAGGAGGACACCAGTGCATGTCTCTGTGTGTCTTCTGGTTTTGAAAGTCTTGCCTGTGCCTTCAGCAGAGGTGTCAAAGCCTACCTAAAGGCACCTGGAAGAGGGGTGAGTGCGACTGTCTGGGCGTTAAGCACCTTGCTGCACGCAGCCGTGCAGGGCACTGCTGTAGCTGCGGTTTCTCCTGGGCTCTCCAGCTCGTGGCCTCGCTGAGGAACGCTGGGGTGAGCGCAGGCCACTGAAGAAGCCCAGCAGAGGCTAAGGAGTCCATTGTCTTTCCCAGGAAACAGGGTTCTGGTTCGTGCTGCACCACGTACCGACAGGGCCCTCTGCAGGGATGTACTCCCCTGGCTACTCGGAGCACATGCCCATGGGCAACTTCTCCAACAACCGCGCCCACTCCAACTACCGGGTGAGTCACTGGCGGCGGCCAGCCCCTGGCTCCGGCTCCGGCAAGCTGCTCCTGCCCTCTGCCTTTCTGCGCTTCCCGCCGCGCCCCTGCGTCCGCAGGCAGCAGCCTGCGTGGCCACGCGTGGGGGCAGCCGGCGCCCGCTTCGCGCCGCTGCTCTGCACGCACAGGCGCTTCCCGCTGCTCAGGCTGCCTCTCCGCTGCTGCGCTCCTGAAATAGTGCCTCCAGGAGCATCTATTGGCAGCTTGTCTAATTACAGACCTCAGCTGCCAATGGCAGCAACCAGCTGAACAGCTTCTAGGGCAATAAATGCAGGCCGCTGAGTCTAATTGCCTTCTCTGGACTCCTCTCCCTTTGGCATGCCATGCTGTGGGGCTGTCTTACTGCAGCAGGGTGCCCCTGTGTGGGGAACCTGTTTACCACAAAGACCTGCAGCCATTCTGGGGGTATATGCAAGTCTGGGGAGCCCTGGCAGCCCTGTGTTTCACGAGCTACCAACAGCAACAGTTACTAGGATCGTGCAAGTGACTCTGGTTTAGAACAACTGCAGGGAGAGCCTGGAGATGCAAAGAGTTGCAGAATATGCAGACGTACTGCACTATTGCGTTGCTTTTCTTTTCTAGGCTGGGATGATCATTGATAATGGTGTTAAAACCACTCCAGCCTCCGCCAAGGACAAGAGACCCATCCTGACACTGATTTCTGGGAGGTAAAGTGTTCTGCACAGTTTGGCTTGGAAAAGGTTTCTCTGTAGCACTGACTGAAAGCTTTGAAACTGCTCCCAGGGAAGCTGACAAGAATGATTGCAATGCCTTTGGGACGGCTGGGATTGAGGAAAGGTCTTTATGAAGTTTCACCACTTTGTTCCCCTTCCCAAGGGACCCTGAGCACCCATGTCCTTCTAATTTGTCCTTGCCTTTTATCTCTGAGCTGAGCTGGTGAGGGTGTTCCAGCGGCTCAAGGGTGGCCCACTCATTTGAACTGTAGTTTCTTTAGACAGGCAGCCAGCAGCTCAGCTACACATCACCCTCTGATCCACCTCATCCTGCTGCCCTGCCTGGCAGCCGTGCTAACAGATGTTGAGAAGTTAACATTATTTACATTGTTTTAATGCTCAATTAATTGAAATTATCGTGTCAATGATAAAAGCAACTGCTAAGAAAGAACTTATTAAGAGCATCCTGCTCTGCAAGTACCTTCCAGTTCTCCTGGGAGGCTGATGCTGCTTTTCCATATAGCTGAGCACGTTCCTTGGGACACTGCCTGCTGCCACAGCCACAGTAAGTGATTACAAAAGGAATCTGTTCCTTGTCATACAAAGGCAGGAATGACCTCTGGAAGCCAAGCAAGTCATAATGCAGTCATGTTTATGCTCAGGGATTACCCCCCAAGCCCAGGCTGCACCTCAGGTTATTTGCACCCTTTTCCACTTCTCCTGTGTCAAGACAAAAAGAGTTGAGTAAGTGGTTATATCTGGGCTGACTGGGGCAGGCCTGGAGGTAGGCTGGGCAGCTGCAGGGTTGGAGAGATTGTTCTGCATGCAGTTACAGCATGAAAGGCCTGAGTCAAATTCCATAGCCTGTGGTGTTCCTCCAGTTATACAGGAACATGAATGGAAGTGGAATCCATTTGTATTTAACAGTGCCTGGGGAATTCACAAGGGCTGACACTAAATCTCTCCATGATGGAGCTGCCAAAGCGATACTCATTTAGTGGGAGCCTCTCAGCCTGCTGCTCACTCTTAGATTGATATGACAGCTTATTAAGCAAAGCAAAGCACTACTGAGTATCTGTGTAGCCAAGTGACAGCTTGGCCTCACTGCCCCATGGTGAGGCATGAATTTTAATCTCTGGACCATCCATTGCTGGCACTGCAGTGGGTACTCTTCTGCCAGCCTTCCTAAGCTGTTTAGTATGATGGAAGACACTTTTTCAGCAGCAAATGGGAGAGCTGAGCCTCAGGACCAGGTAAACGATGGCCAGGTTCAGTGCCACCACAGGGAGCCAGATGCTTGCTAAGATCCTGCGACCTGAGTGGTGGCTGATGTGTAACAGCTGAGGGCACGCAGAGCTGCAGTTTGCAGCTCAATTGTTTCTGCACCTATTGCTCCACCAGGCTGATATTTCATGGTAGTTGAGCACTTCAGAGTTAACAGATCTTGTACGTGTGTCCTGAGGACAGTTGGAATAGTGCAGAACACACTTTCAACCTCTCTCCAAGATGGTTTGATTCCGTTCCATAGCAAGGAAGCTTTGGCAATGGTATTCATTGCCATAGCATAGCCTAGGCTAGGAGATAAGAGTGCTCCAAAGGGAAAACAAAAGGAGGTTTATCTAAATAACAGAGATGTGCTGAGCCATAACAGTAAAGGATCAAAAAAATCTCTCAGACTTTTGGGAGCAATAAGGAACTTTCCATGCTTTGTGCAATACATCAGCAATGCAGTAAGGGAGATGTGGAAGGAAACTTGGAGCAAGTCTTTACAACTTGCCTGGCCTGGCCTTCCCTTGGCAGCTGGGTCTGGCCATCACTGCTAGCTAGACACGCCACTTGGGTGGACTCTTGTCCCAGAGCTGTTCCTGAGTTAGCAGAAAGCAGATGTTTAGCAGGGCTATGCAGCGAGCAGAGCTCCCTTCCCTCACCCACCCTTCTCTCTGGTTGCAGGTACAGCCCACACAAAGATGCTGACCCTCTGAAGCCCAGGGAACCTGCAATCATCGAGCGCTTCATTGCCTACAAGAACCAGGACCACGGGGCCTGGCTGCGGGGTGGAGATGTGTGGCTGGACAACTGCCAGTGAGTTTTGCCTTCCTCCAACTCTTGGAGTTCATCCCGGTGTTGGTGGCAAGCCTAGCCATGATTCAGACGATTTCTATAGCTTTGCACCTTTCTTATGGCAGAGACTGCAGCAAAGAGGAAATGTTGAGTAAACAAAAGCATTGTTTTACACACATAAAGCCTGATGTGTCTGAACTGAAGGTCCCTCAGACTGCTTTTGTGTGTGACGCTGACCAAGGTGGACACAGACACACTCAGATGCAAACAACTGAAAATAGAACTGAATCTTTTACACGAAAAAACAGGTGCTTTGAAAAGAAAGCAGCACAATCCACCACTGTCTCTGGCTAAGCCTGGGCGCAGGAGAGCTTTATGTGGTCCTCTGCTGTGCTGAATAAGTGAACACTGGCAAAGCAGACAAAACTATGAATCACAGCAGCAAGAAAGAGAGTGGGCAAGTGTGCTGTGCTCATTTCCTGCTCTGGTCAGAGCAGGTATTTGTTTTGCAGACAGAAACACATGACCTGCTACAGCTTCTTTTGCTGAGCTAGGCTCTTGATACCAACCTCAAGAAAGAGGAAAGAAAAGGAAAAGCTACTTTATGAGGCCTGCCATGATAAGCCTAATAGAAGTAGCTGTCACACCGTGTTCTGGTGTCCAGCTGCCAGCCAAGGTGACCCAGACCTCCTACAGCAACTGGTGGTACCAGCTGGCTCCGTTTGCAATGGTGAGAACGAGGCTGTAGCAGGACAGGCAGAAATGGGAGCTGCAGTGGTGCACTTTGTGCTTCTGAGGAACTCAGGAGCTGGAACTACCGAGCCCACTCCGCGGCCAGCAAGTGCTGTCCTTGCAGATCGCGCTCATGCCCCTGAGACATTGCCGCTGCACACCGAGCAGTCACAGCACGTGGCTATTGCTGGAGGACCAACTCCTGGGTTTGCAGGAGCTGACCTGAGTGTGTGAATTCGAGGAAGCAGCCACCGAGCTGTAATCATCGTTACAACCATGGCCATTTCCACTTCCACAGCTACAAACTGACCATTGCATACTCCAGCCAAACAGATCTGAGTGTGCTGTGCAGGGCAGGAGCTGCGAGTGTGCGGGGCCGTGGCGAGGGAGCGCTGCCATCTGCAGACAACAGCGGGGAGAGCCTGGACCTGCTGCCGCATCCCCGCTGCTGCGCTGGCTGAGAACAGACACACCTCTGAAGAGTGACACCGACGTGGAGATAGCATCAAGGCTTACTCATTGTATTATAGTAATTGTAACCTTCCTATGGGCAGGAGTTGTGGACCAGCAGCTGTGATTTTACTCCTCTAAAATCTTTGGAATTTCAGCAAAATAGAAAGACTTTTTTTCCCCACTTGTTAATTTATTGTTAATAACAAAGACCTGACCTCTGTCTTCCTGGTGATGAGGAGAAGCCAGGCTTCCCTGCTTTTGTAAAGGACACTCCTGAGAGCAGTTTGTGATCCATGAGCGGAGAGCCGCACAAAGGTGTGAGTCAGCATAGCTGGAGCGAGACAGAAGCATCATCCTTTGCCTGGCACTAAACAGAGGGTGGGCATCAGGCAGAGGGGAGAAGCTTTGTCAGACAGTAAGCTCTGCCCAGTAATCACAGACTTAACCTCAGCTTGGAACCATCAGGTGCATGTCTGCTGCTTCATGAAAATGTGCCAGAAGATCTTCCAACACTGGGCAGGGAACAAACCTGGAAAAGCCTAAGCTCCCCATGAGACTTGCTGAGTGATGAAGGCCTGCTAACCTCACCTCATTGGTTATTTTGGGTTGCAATGATAAAACAAAGCAAACCCAAACCTTTTCTGAAGCATCTCTCTTCTTTTGGCAGGTTTGCTGACAATGGCATCGGGCTGACCTTGGCGAGGTAAGAATGCGGCTGTGCCCAGGCTGGGGCACAATGGATGGGGGAGAGTGAGCAGCCCCTTCACCTCCAGCCCTTCCCTCCTAGTGGTGGGACATTCCCTCATGATGACGGCTCAAAGCAGGAAATCAAGAACAGTCTCTTTGTTGGTGAGAGTGGAAACCTGGGTACTGAGACACTGGGCAATGAGATCTGGGGACCTGGAGGTCTGGATCACAGAGGGAGGACCCTGCCCATCGGCCCGTAAGTTCAGCTCAGCACACCAGAGCACTCACCGTAGCCACTCTGTGTCAACTCCAGCCCAGTGTGCTTTCTTCAGAGCTGTTCAGTTTAATGATCGTTACACAGGAAGGATTTGGTTTCATGTCTCCCAATCCCAAAGTCCTCACTGTGCAGCTGCTGCTGGCAGGTACTTGCAGGCTGCCAAGATAGAACCAAACACCTCTTCCCGTGCCTTCCCCTTTGCAGAGAGAATTGAGAGGACAGCAAGAGGACTTTGTGCTAGCTGGGTGCTTCTGTAGGTGTGATTGAGTAAAGTGGCAGTCTCCATCAAGGTGACCTGCCAGAAAAACTTGTAGAAGTCCTTCCTTGGACTTGAACTGGCCCAAATGTGGTCATAGATGTCCTCAGAGCTGCTGTTACTGTTGCTGAAGTGCCACAGGGATCTGACACCTTTGTTAGTGCTGAAATGGCAGTGAACTTCACCTGTAGCCTCTTCCTAGTCCTTAGTGCTGCAGGTCAGTTTGCAGGGGCAATAATGTTTTGCTGTTATTCCTCCTGATAGCAGTTCTCCTAACAGCAGCCCTACAAACAGTTCCACCCAATTTTTCTGCCTCGTCATGCACCTCAGCCTTGCCATTGCTGGCAGTACAGGAGGCTTGTTATTAACTATAGCAGTAATGAAAACCCAGCCTGCTTCAGCCCTCCTGGTGGTATCCTTTGTGTAGATACCTGTGGCCGTATCTCCTCCAGTGATGTGTGCAGAGACTCAGAGGGACAGAACAGAGGCACTGGAGCAGACGAGTCTTGTCTGAGGGAAGCCATCCACATACGAAAGGGTGGGGTCTGAAAGAGCTTCTCTTAGTTTTCAAAGGAGTTTCAGCATCTTGTTCACTTAATCAGTGTGAAAAGTGATGCAGATGGCTGTTAGCACAGGTCTGCCTCGTCGCCTCCTTCCGGCCCTGTAGACTGCAAGACCTTTCCTTAGTTTCAAATCTATTTTTTATTGCAGTTGAGTTGCTCTGTTTCTCTCCAAGTTCCTTTGAAAGACATGGAGAGACTTCTTTTAGCCCTGCTGCTGCTCAGCCAAAGAGTCTGCATGGCTCTCAAGAGTTTCAGGTTTCACTGCTGTAGAACTCATTTCTGATGGCAAACATGAATTTAGTCATTTTTAGGTCAATGCTTTGGCATTCCTCTAAGTTCCTTCCCTGGAGGAGCACAGACCAAACAAAGATGATGTATGCAGATACAAGAGAACTTGAGCTGAACTTGTGAGGAGAATAGGACTTCACAGGCCTAAAAGGGAGGGAGATCCCTTCTCTCCCAACACACGAACTCAGGAGTCATCCGAAGCGCTGTCAAAAATGCAGGCAGCTGAGAAAAGGTGCTGCGGGGCTGTGCCTCTCTCAAACACACTCTCCTGTGCCATCACCAAGTCTCTCTGTCTCCTCTGGACCTGCAGGGACTTTCCCATCCGAGGGATCCAGTTCTACGACGGCCCCATCAACGTGCAGAACTGCACCTTCCGCAAGTT
Organism: Pogoniulus pusillus; assembly: GCF_015220805.1. Lineage (NCBI taxonomy): Eukaryota > Metazoa > Chordata > Aves > Piciformes > Lybiidae > Pogoniulus > Pogoniulus pusillus. Next base: position 24,821,047 of record NC_087280.1, read on the forward strand.
CGCGGCGCTGGAGGGGCGGCACACCAGCGCCCTGGCCTTCCGCCTCAACAACGCCTGGCAGAGCTGCCCCAACAACAACGTCACCAGCATCCGCTTCGAGGATGTCCCTGTGAGTCTGCCTTCGGCTGGAACTGCGGGCAAAGAGGGCTGCAGCCTTTGGCAGGGCACTCGAGGCCCGCAGCAGGCTGCCTGCTGTCCTTGCCGAAATGCTGGCTGGGAGAGAGCTGGCTGGGCGACACAGCCAGGAAATCAGAGTCTCTGGCGGCTTCTGGCCAGCCAGAAGCAGGGATCCACTTCAGAAAGTAACGTAAAATAGGTACACTCCAGAGAAAAATCCTTCCCATTTCTGTATGTCTCAGAAATGGTGAAACAGGGAGGAGGATCTGCCCCTTTATTTTCAGCAGTGGTATAATATGAGAGCAACAACAGAAGGAAGTCTCTTGCAGGTGCTCTCGCTCACCTAGAAGCAGAAAACATGATTTTGGGTGGCAGCCAGTGAAAGTGAGCTGATGCTGGGTACTTCTGCAGACTGCACACCAGGGTAGCTTCATGGACTCCAGTCCTGCAGACAGAAATGAGAGTGAGGCCCAGCCAGACTTGGAACTGCAGTGTGAACTCCTGGATGTTGGTCTGAACCTGCCTGGGCTCTGTGCTCTGGAGCTGTTCTTGTGTTCCCCTCCACAGATCTGTGCTAACTGGTTTGCTGAGGTTCACCTCCAGCAGCTGTTAAATCCCACTGCCAAACATTGCAAACAAATACATAAATAAGGTGGTTGGGATGAAAGTATTTGGATTGCTTAACTCCGAAAAGTCAGGCTTGCTCAGCTGTCAGAAGAAGTGCTGATGAGACAGCCTTCTGCCAGCAGGGATGGGAAAGGCACAATTTCCCTCAGAGGGCTCACACTGCACTGGGCAGGCATTTATTTGTGCTGGGTAAAAACATCAGCCAGAAGTTCTCTGAGGAGCCACTTCCCAGGAGAACTCACTGATTATTCCCGGCAACAGTGTGACTTTATGTGGCTTTGGGACCTTAATAGCCTTTTAGCTGAGTGAAGTGGCTGTGGTGAAGTTGCCTGTCACTAGAACCTGCCTCCAGAGTTTTAGAGCAAACATCTCACAGCTGAGGCTGAAAGTCTGCTTGGTTTAGCCTTTACCCCATGGTCAGCAGACAAATCTCTATCCACTCTGAGAGACAAACCAGGCACACTTCAAGTGTGTGACCTAGGCCTGCACTGAGTTCAGGCTAAAGGAGAAGGTCATGTGCAAGCAGAGACAATCCTGACCTGCTTGTTCATGATGGCACTGATGTTTCTGCCAGCTACAACACCAGCTCAGGTGAAAATTGTTTTGATGCTTCCACCTTTGGATGGTCAGTCTAAGAAGGTGATAGTTTTATCCCATGTAAGTGCAGCCTCAGAGGACCTGCAGTCCCAGATGCACTCTGCGGAATCATAGATTGGTTGGAAGAGAGCTCCAAGCTCACCCAGCCCAAGCTAGCACCCAGCCCTATCCAACCAACCAGACCATGGCACTCAGTGCCCCAGCCAGTCTTGGCTGCAACACCTCCAGGGATGGTGACTCCAGCACCTCCCTGGGCAGCTCATTGCGATGCCAGTCACTCTCCTCTCTCAGGCTGAGCAGCCATGTAAACATGACGGTCACTACACACAGAGATTTCTTCAGACACAGGTGAACCCGCAAGCCCAATGCTTTCCAGTGACGAATACAGTCAGAAAGTGGGTCCTTGGGGCCCTTCTAGTGAGCAAAGGCATCCCTCGCTCTGTACTCGAAGTTATTCCTTTCTGGAGATGTAAATGTGTTTTACTGTTCTGTTTAGATTACTTCCAGGGTCTTCTTTGGAGAACCTGGACCCTGGTTCAACGATCTGGATATGGATGGTGATAAAACCTCAGTTTTCCATGATGTAGATGGTTCTGTGTCAGAGTACCCAGGCTCATACCTGATAAAAGAAGACAACTGGTTAATCAAGCACCCTGACTGCATCGATGTGCCCGACTGGAGGGGCTCCATCTGCAGTGGGCACTTTGCACAGGTGAAGTGCCAGCCTTGCAGTTAGCACTTGGTTGTGTTTCCAGGTCCTTGGCACCTTTAGAAACAGGCTCCCTTCAGGGTGCTTGGGGTTCATTTGGCTGCCTGTCTGCAGAGGCAGTTTGAGCATGGGAATACTGTGCTATGTTTTCAGATCCCTGAACCTTAACTGCTAACAGCCTAACAACTTCTGCCTGAGGTGCCCCGACAGCCCCACGGGCATTAGAGATGAGTACCCCTGAATCTGTGGCTCTTGGCTAGGTATTGTTTCTTGGTATACGGAGAGAAGTGCTGCCCACAGTGCTGTGGGAAGTGTGCTGTGCAGCTGAAGTCACCAGCAGCTCTCATGTTCTCTCACCCTGTTGTGTAACCACCAAACCATCCTTCCTGCCACATGAGCTTGGAGTGCTGCTGCCTTGCGAGAGTCCTCACTTTCCTCTGATGAGTAGCTCCTGCTTTTGTCTTGGGTGTTGCAGTGGTTGTTTTTGTTCTGTGCAGTGCCACTAAAGCCAATTTCTAACCCCTCAGCTAGTTTTCACACTTCTGACAGAAGGGTCCTTGTGCAGTAGATAGAAGTCAGAGCTCTGAGGCAGACACTGTGCCACTGCTGAGGGGTGCCACCGGTGCCGGGTAATGCTTCAGCCCTGCAGGCCTGCCTGAAGCCTTGACTGGCATACACTCTTGACCCCAGTGGATGGGGAGATCATCCTTCTTTTTTTTCCTGGGAAGTTTACTGTGCTGAGAAGGAAGCCCAAGAACTGTAATAGCAGAGTATGGCAGACAGGTCACTGCTGAGGCCCCGTGCCAGCTCACGGCCATTGGGTAGCTGCAGCTTTTATGTTTCACTGTAGCTCATTAAACCCTTGGTGACCTTTTTCAAACCTAGATATACATCCAAGCCTACAAACCAGCCAACCTGAAAATGAAAATAATAAAAAATGACTACCACAGTCAGCCGCTCTACTTGGAAGGGGCTTTGAGCAAAAGCACTCATTACCAGCAGTATCAGCCAGTTGTAACTCTGAGGAAAGGCTACACCATCCACTGGGACAAGACAGCCCCTGAAGAGCTGGCCATATGGCTCATCAACTTCAACAAGTGAGTGATCCAACGAATTCCAGCATTCCAGCCCAGTCATGTAACTGCAGAGGTTTTCATTGATGAGCTCTTCCAGAAGGCCTGCTCCAGAAAGCCCTTTGCGTTCCTGAGCTCTCCCCTTAGTAGCTCAGAGTCCTCTTTCCTCCCCTGGGGAGCCCGACAAGATAACATGGCTCACTTTTAGAAGCCCAGACCTAATGGATTCCTGATGCATACAAGTCACAGGTGTGGAAGTCAGGAGCAGATCTGACCCATGCTGCTTAACTAACTTGTGGTCCTTATGTTGTTATGTCTAATTTATGTTGCATTGATCCATCCCAAACCATTAAGGTTTTAACTGAGCAGGAAAAAGTCAGGCTGCATTTCAGAGTGAGTTATTTGGTTTGGCTTCTAGCACGCCCAGGAAAATAACACTCCTGTGTCAACTTATTCCAATGTGTCTCTTTGCTTTGCTATTTTTAGGAATGACTGGATCCAAGTAGGGTTTTGCTATCCTAGAGGAACAACCTTTTCCATTCTCTCAGACATCCACAATCGCCTCTTGAAGAAAACCTACAAAACTGGAACCTTCTACAGGACTTCTCAAATGGAGAAGCTGGAGCACAGATATCCTAGCAAAGGATACTACTACTGGGATGAGGACACTGGGTAAGCAAGCAGGCCATGCCCATTTGGACAGGGCTTTGGGAATGCTGCTGGAATTGCAGCTGTTTCACTAATGCCATTAGTGAGGATCACAACAGAACCAGAAAGCCTTTCTGGGAATGTGACCAGTGTTTAATTTTCCTGGGACTCCCACAGCTGCCAGTCATTCGTAGCCTCTGCTGCAGTGCCAGCTGCTCTGGGAGATGGTCTGCCAAGTGAATACAAATTAGAGACAAAAAGGAAAAGCCAAGTGCAGATCCTGAAGCTGGACTGCAGACACAGCCAACCCTTCTTGTTTTGAACAGCATCCATTTATAAGCAGCCTGGCAGGGGTGCACAGCAGCTAGGAGGGCAAAGCCTGATATTTTCTTTTAAACAATTAAAATACTGGGGAAGGAAGAAGGACCTCAGGTACAAAGCAAATATTTCTACACAAGTATATCCTTATAAAACAGAGTCCAAAGGGTTCCTTGGCCTCTTCAAAGCACTTCTGAGACGTGTGTCACCTGTTGTTGGCACGGGCAGGCAGCAGCACTGGGAGTTTGCACTGCACCCCACACAGAGCCTTAGAAGCTGTCCCCCAAAGCTGGCAGCTGAGTACTTTTGGCACAGAGGTCTCAGGGACGCTGTTCACTTTTCTCACCCACCGCAGGCTGCTGTTTCTGAAACTCAAAGCCCAAAATGAGAAGGAGAAATTCGCCTTCTGCTCAGTGAAGGGCTGTGAGCGGATCCGGATCAAAGCTGTGATCCCCAGGACTGCTGGCAGCAGCGACTGTGAGGCCAAGGCCTACCCCAAGTACATCGAGACACCCATAGTAGAAGTGCCGATGCCTAAGAAGCTCTCGGGTGCACAGCTGGTAAAGTAGCTGCCTTCTTATCGCAGATGGTTGCCAGTGGGAACACTGTGCCTGCAAACACAGGGCAACTTTGTACCAGGTTCGTTTTCTGTGGTTCTGGCACGTGAACTGATGCTAAACAGGTTCCAGCACGTGAAGAGAGTGTAGGTCCTCCAGAGACAGAGCTACCCAAGACCTTGGCTGAGAACATGTAGTCTTTTGGGGCTGTGCTGTGCTTAAAAGCACAGGGTAAAAAGTGGTGAGTTGGAAGACACCCACCACTTTTTTTCACACATCACCCCTGGAGCAGGAATGCACAGCAAAGCATCAGAGAATTTTGTGTCACTCTTCACAGTGAGAGTCTCTTCTGTTCTGCCATGTGCTGAAGCAACTCAAATGCTGACAGGACAAGCAGGGAGGGTGCATTGTGCCCAGTCTCTAGCAGTGTCCTTCAGTGAGTCAGTGCTTAATATGGAGCTTTCTTGTTGACTGACTTTCAAGTCTGGAAATGCAGCATTCAGGTAATGGCCATCCTCACCTGAAACTCTTTTTTCTCTATCTTTTGGGGTTTTGTAAACAGAAGACTAAGGACCACCTGCTAGAAATGAAAATAGAAACCTACAAGAAGCAGTACTTCCACCTAAGGGATGACTTTGCATACATTGAGGTGAGCAGGTCCTCTTGCTGAACTTTATGTGACAAAAGCTACTTCATTTTCATGGCAAACCTGCTTATGAAGGTAGCAGGGATAGTCAGAGTCAGGTCACTTCTGCTTTGGATTTTACACTAAAAATGTCTGTAACTTCCCCTTACTGATAGAGATGCAGAACACCTTGACCTCAGAGCTCTGGAATTCTGGCCTGTGACTCACAGCTATTAGTGCTTCTTAAAAGTGCTTGTTTCCAATTGATAGCTCAATAGCCAGTGCTTCTCACACTGCAATTGATAGATCCACAGCCAGTGCTTCTCACAGGTGCTTGTTTGCAACCCATAGACCAGTCATGTCCTTTGCCCCACACAGGTTGATGGTGTCAGGTTTTTCCTCACTGAGGAGGGGATCCAGCTGGTTGTGATCGATGGACACCAGGGAGAAGTTGTTGATCGAGCAACATTCAAGAATTCAATTCTGCAAGGAATCCCAGCACAGATTGAGAACTATGTCAACAGCATCAGAGATCAGTAAGTAAATAACCTGGAGCTGCTGCGGCACAGTGTACGAGAAGGCTCCAGGACACTTGGCTTTTCCCTGGCTCCTGTCACCCAGCACTGTGCTTTTGTCTCTGCTGGCTCCAGTGGAGCTCAGACGGGAGCGGGCCGTGCAGGCAGCAAAAGGTGCAGACCTCGATTGAGGAGCTGATCAGACCCCAGAGGAACTGCAGAGCTGCATTTGATTAACAAACTGCATGTCTGCATTTCTGATGTGGGTTACAGCGAACTGCAGACTTCCATTCACAGAGCACCTCTCGAAGCAGAGCACACAGGTCACATCTTCTCTGGCCTACCACCTCCTCCAATCACACAAAATTCCTCCGGTGAAACTGCTGCCTCTTGCACATGCTCCCTGCCCAGCCCTAAGGGCTGCGTGCTTCTGTTTCTGCAGTGTGGGCAACCAGCGGTGCCGAGCTTTGCAAGTGAGTGGGGAGCAGCCAACACAGGGCATGTCCCTGTGTGCTGGAGAGCAGCAACTTTCATCTAGGACATGTTATCACAGAATCATCAGGGTTGGAAGAGACCTCACAGATCATCAAGTCCAACCCTTTACCACAGAGCTCAAGGCCAGACCATGGCACCAAGTGCCACGTCCAATCCTGCCTTGAACAGCTCCAGGGACGGCGACTCCACCACCTCCCCGGGCAGCCCATTCCAGTGTCCAATGACTCTCTCAGTGAAGAACTTTCTCCTCACCTCCAGCCTAAATCTCCCCTGGTGCAGCCTGAGGCTGTGTCCTCTCGTTCTGGAGCTGGCCACCTGAGAGAAGAGAGCAACCTCCTCCTGGCCACAACCACCCTTCAGGTAGTTGTAGACAGCAATAAGGTCACCCCTGAGCCTCCTCTTCTCCAGGCTAAACAACCCCAGCTCCCTCAGCCTCTCCTCATAGGGCTTGTGCTCAAGGCCTCTCCCCAGCCTCGTCGCCCTTCTCTGGACACGCTCAAGCATCTCAACATCCCTTTTAAACTGAGGGGCCCAGAACTGAATACAGCACTCAAGGTGTGGTCTAACCAGTGCAGAGTACAGGGGCAGAATGACCTCCCTGCTCCTGCTGACCACACCATTCCTCTGCCTGCTGGAGTAAGAATGGGCATAGCATCAGAAACCCTCAAACCCAAGGGATTGTTCTCATGTTGGCTTGTGAAGTGCTGCTGTGAAGTGACTGTATTTCATGGCTGGTGAATGTGGCTGGATTTGCAAGGCGGTACCCAGCATTTAGTGGGAGTGGGATTGCTTGGTTGATGAACAGGCAGCTGCAGGCTGACCACGGGGTATTGTTGTGGCATTTTGCTAGAGACTCAAGGGAGGTTTCAGCAGAAGGGCAGGCAGGTGGGCACAAAGGAGTTCCTACTATTTTACATCAGTCTGAAGGTAGTAGTTACAGTGGAGAAGTGTGGTGGTTGCTCACTTTGCTTTCACTAAAAAAGTCAGAGGGGTTTTCAGTAAGGCAAAACCCCAATATCCCTCCTGGCTAAAACCAGCTCCTGGGTTCTTTCTTACTTCAGAAGATCAACCCCTAATCAGACTTCAGATGCACTGAAGGCTTTCTGAGCCTCATTGCCTTCTCCATCAGGATCAGGATTAGGATTAGGGCTAGTATTAGGATTATGACCAGAAACTGCCCCAACATGGTCAGCACCTCTCAGGTCTCACTCAGTGTCTTTGCAAGGATTGCGCTCTCCAATTGCTGTCCTTTCAGCATAGGTGTTCCTGGCCCAACCCCTGCAGGCCTTTCCCATTTGATCCGGAGTCTCTCACCCATTTGCTGGATGCGAGTGTCCAGGTTCAGATGTGGCCACTGCAGCCAGTGGGGCTGCACAGCTGGCCACCAGCTGCTCTGCTGCACAGAGAGCCCTGCTGACCCAGGGAAGGGGCCAGCAGCCGCTCCCCAGGAGACTGCTGAAACAGCTGCCAGCTTTATGCATCTGGGGTACTGGACACTTCTAGCAAGGACAAGTCTCTTGCTTCATTTAAGTAACTCCTTGTGGGCCAAATGCCTGTTATTAATAAATCGATTTTCTGATTAATTTCCCTGGGATAAGGGAAACAAAAAGCAGGAGAGACTTAATAGAAGGTACTGATCGTAGTGAACTGAAAGAAGAAAATGAGGTAATTCAGCACTCACAGAGCAGTCAAACCCAGCCTCCCAGCTCCATCTGCTCTTGTAAACACTGCAGCATTTTAACACCCCAAGTTTATTCCAAGAGAAGTCCTGAGGACTCTTAAATCTTTTCCTTTTCTTGTTTCCCTGCCACCACCCATTGCTCTTTTCCCCTGAATGGTTGCAGTTCCAACTGAGGTGTTAAGATGTGACTGCTGCACTCAGTAGCTCAGAGCCTGAGCTCTGCAAGAGCTGCTCCCTAATTAACTTCAGTGACTTGTGTCCAGCATGATGCTGGAAAGCAGACCCAGCAAGGCTCTCACTCTGCAAGGCTGCAGATGCTATTTGAGTCAGCAAAGTCTCATTCATGGAAACCCTGCAAGGTGGAACAAAATACTTTCTTCTAAGCAAGTGTGTGCTCAATTACTCTCATGCAGCTTCAACTGAGAGCTGAACAAAGATGCCATCCCAGCCCCCTGAACCTAAAGCAAAACCTACTGGAGCATCACCCTTCATTGGAGGCACTGGAGGAGTTCGTGCCTCACAGAGGAAGTAATGAGCTTAACTCCAGTGGGCATCCTGCACTTCTCCCAGAGAGGTGTCACTGCATGATCTTCAGCTTGAAGTTGGGGGTTTATTCTACCCATCTAGAATTAATCCTAGGCAGGTGACAGGTTTTACCTAGGCTTTTACAATCTGCATTCTCATGAAGAGCCTTAGCTCACATCTCATTTAGCCTTTAGTGTTTGTAGAGGACAGCAAGAGTTTGGAGGTGAAATGCAGTATAGACAAGGCAATGCTAATCATAGAATCTACCAGGTTGGAAGAGACCTCCAAGCTCATCCAGTCCAATCTAGCACTCAGCCCTATCCAGTCAACCAGACCGTGGCACTAAGTGCCTCATCCAGTCTTTCCTTGAACACCTCCAGGGACGGCGACTCCACCACCTCCCTGAGCAGCCCATTCCAATGCCAATCACTCATAACAGTTATGAGCAAAAGCATGTTGAAAATGAAGGCAAAGCATCAGGCCAGAAGAAGTCTCAAACAGGGAATTTCTTCAGGTCTAATCTAGTAGTAAGAGCAAGAGATTATTTGAGACGTGTTAAGAGCATCCCATGGTTCCTTTCTGAGCAAAGACAGACTACTGATGAAACCATTGATGGAATGACTAAATCATCCTAGAAAACTCTGCTTACACAAAACCCCAAAGGCAGCCCCAAAAAAAAGGTGCATTCTGTCTGCTTTCTAATGGCTTTTGTGTGATTGGAGAAGAGAATCTGGGGCTAAGCTGTTGGAAAGCATTGACAAAGCCATTATAGCAGAAACCACAGGGGATGTCTTTGAGTCCCTCGGGCAGTCACCAGTATTCCAGAGAGCCAAGAAGGGAATTGTGTTCTGACTCTTCAGCTTTTCATAACTGGTTTTGTTTCCTTCAGCTCCATAGTGCTGGTGACATCTAAAGGAAAATTCATTTCAAGAGGACCATGGACTAAAGTATTGGAGAAACTTGGAGCGGAAGAAGGTTTTAGGTTAAAAGGTAACCACTGTTTAAAAACTCAGTTCTAGCCCACTTGAGCTATTCTCCAGTGAGAGATGTGTTCTACTTCTATCAGCAGGTGCTCAAACATCCTGGAAGCAGGCATTTGTTTATACAGCAAGCTTGTATCCACCGCAGCTTTGGATAATAGGCCTCAGCTGAACACTGTGGGTGAAAAAAGCACTATCAGGGAGTTAGGTTTTCCACGTTGATTTTAAATGAAAAGGCATTTTAGCAATAGGAATATTGAACTTTTTCCCACTAAGTGCCCCAAACCAGGACTTTTTCACTTGCCTGAATTTATTTTTAGCTGGTTTTCTCTTGAAACAGAATTCCAACTTGGTAGCACAAAGCAGATGGATTTCAGAGCAGCAGACATTGCTCTAGAATGTTGCTGTGTTGTGCACCCTGAGCTGTGAGCAGCTCTAGATGTGAGCTATTGCAGTGCTTTTGTCTGGGTGTTACACTTGCTAACGCAGCTCTTGTCAGCTCCCTCCACCTTTTCCCGAGTAGGAAAGGGTTTGGAGTACCACCATCATCCAGATAGTGATGGCTTCAGCAGATAACTCAAGCTGGCTGCTGGGAAGGGCTTTCCCTTCTCTCTTTCTCCTTTGTTGTGTATCACACATACAACAGAAGCATGCAATGTGTAAACAAAACTTCAAGCATCATTAGAGAATGAAAAATAATATCATGCTAATGATTAGGATCGTGAGTGTAATACCTGGAGAATGCACGATGGGCAAAGCCTTGTGGCCTTGGGCCCCTGCATCCACCCAGCCACTAGGTGCAGCCACAGGCAAGGTTGGGTTTCTGGTGCAGCCCTGGCACCCTGCTAATGCGTTTGCTCTGATTTACAGACAAAATGGCTTTTGCCGGCTTCAAAGGCAGCTTCCGCCCCGTCTGGGTGAAGCTGGTCACTAATGAGGACTCAGCTAAAATCTATCAAGCACTGCCAATTCCTGTGGTGAAGAAAATGAAATTATGAGGACAGGCTGCTGTGCTCTGGCTGCCAGCACTGCCCCGTGGGATGCACTACTGACTGCTCACCGCAGGCACCTGGCCAGCCTGTGCCAGAGGTGCAGCAGCTCCTCCTTGTTGTGTTCCAAAAGAAGTCTTACTGTAAGTAGCTAGAATGGCCCCATGTGACAGAAAGCCTTCCTCTGAGCCCAGCCTGTGTTGTGCCATCACCAGCCTCTCGCTGGCTGACTTGCTCACTGATGCCATGGTGATTCTGGTGTCACTAAGAAGATTTTACCTGCTCTACAAGGTGCTGGTTTTATCAGCACCCCTGGGACAGCCTTACCTGATATGCCACCTCCCAAAGGGAGAGTTCTAGGTCTAAAGACCATGGAGGACTCCTGCTTTGCTCAGCCTCTAAGTTGTCCACACACCGTTTTTTATCTCAACCAGCTGCTCACATAAACATGGAATGGCATTTGGAAGGCTCCTTGGAAATCTAAGCTGGAAGGAGTAGAGCTGAATGGTTACCTCTGTGCTGGAAACATACCTGGGCAATAAGGATTCATCCTACAGAATCTGTGATGTTTGGGATGTGTTGTACACATTAACCCATGGCACATAGGTGGGGAGGAGATGGTGGAAGGAGCAGATAAACTATGCCAGCAGAGACTGATGAAAGCTGATTGCTGCTTGCCCAGAAAGTGGCAGTGTCTGATGGGTCCAGGGATTGTGCTGATTGCTCAGCCAGGAGGCTTTCCCTCGACAAGCAGCTGTAGGCAGAAGGGAAGCTGTGCCAGTCAGCACATACATTTTCTCAGCCAGTCTCTCCACAGAACAATGTTAGGGATCAGGCTAGAGAGTTTATGGTGGCCAGTCTTCAAGGCTCCCAGTTCTAACTGGTAATCCTGCCTAACCCAGCCTCAAATAGTATGAGCAGCCCTCATCTTTCCGGAGAGGTCGGAGAGAGCAGGATCAGGCTTCTGATCCTGTCCTAAGGCTAAAGGGCATGAGTGTCTTGGTCCTTCTGGAGGAGTTACGTGAGATCTGGACAGAAGGTGACAGATGTCTTACCAGGTAGGGGAAAAATGAGAGCTGGATACTTCCTTTCCCTCTTCCTCAAAGCAGCACCTGAGTGATGAAGGCAGGACTCCTACAGGGACCTCCTGAAGCTGGGAATGAAACATTATCTTGTCAAAAATTGTGAGCTCCTCCAGTGCTCAGTGAGTCCTCTTCCTGGTGCTCAGAAGTGCCATGGAGGCATCTCCAGAGCCTGTGGCTACTGTAAGACTCCCAGTGGGGTGTGCAGGTAGAAGATCAGCTGAGGCTGTTCAGAGTGCATAGAATGTTGATTTTGCCAGTATCTGGGTTTCTTTCCTCGTTCTGATTCTGCTTGTCCCCACTGCTACATAAATTATTCTAGGTGCTGATGGTTACTTCATTTTGCTCTGATTTAATTAAATCTTATGCAATTAAGTTGCTCCCCACCCCCAACATCCAAAACACTCTCTTGCAGCTAGAATGAAGGAGTAGGAATTCTGTGCTGGGATTCTGTTACACTCCGTAAGCCTGGTTTGGATCAATTGCTCTGGGAGTCAAAGCAGCCATGAGCACAACTTAGTATTGTGAGTTGCATTTTCCTCTCCTGGGTTTTGAAACTGGAAATGTTCTTATCAGTCTTACTCTGTAGCTGTTGTGAACTGAGTGAATGTCATGTGGATTGCAGTCACAAAAGAAGGGCGAGTCTTTCCCTCCCGTGCTTCTCAACAGGACTCCTGTTGCCCTTTAAGCATCTGTGCTGTACCAGAATCAGTGCCCAGCACTTGTGAAAGGCAAACAAGTTGGGGTTGTTTCCCCCCCAGTGGCTTAGGATTTATTCAAGGACTTCACAAACTATTCCTTGAAAACTTCAGTCCCAGTCTTATCTCAACCATAATTATCCAAGCATCGTTTAGCTGACGTTCTCTGACAGCCAACAGGGAGCCAGATCCCTGGAGCTGAGCAATCAGAAGAGAAAAAAGCCCCTTGAGTGTGTGGGCCTGGGTTGTGTCCTGCAGCTCTGCTGATGTCACTGCACCTGTGCCAGTGGAGGATGCTGACTGGCATCACACTGACTTGGCTCCAGGGAATGGAGCAGAGCAGGACACTTCTTTCATCAGTGCTCAACCAGCAGCAGGCAGGAAAGCTGAGCTCAGAATGCACCTGGTTTGTATGACCCCTAGGGAGGGGTTGCCCTCTATGATGCTCTGCTCCATGGGCCACCAGCTAGTTACCTTCTGCTCTCTGTGAGCAGGTACATGCCCAGGAGGATCATGCCCTAGATTGGTTCATTTAGCTTCTCTGAGCCTGCAGTCTTTGTGCTGAAGGTTAGCTTCTGGTTTATTCTTTTGGGAATTCTCAGGGTGAAATCATAAGACTTGGCTCTAGGAAAAAGTTTTGCTTTTCTTTCCTGAAAAAAATCTCATCTTATTAGGAGAAGAAGCTTTTAAGTCGCTTGTTCTATCATGCAAAGCTTGTCACATGGGGCCCGTTTTGGAGCTAGGGTGGGTCTCACGCTGTGTCTGCAAAGTGCAGGGTCCCTGCAGTCTGAGGGCCAGCAGAGCCTGAGGGCTAACGGAGCATCGAGCTGCTGCCGCGGCTGAAAGGCAAAGGGATGAGGTCAGCCAGGGCTCTGCTCTGCAGGCAGAACCTCGCCTGCCACCAGTGCTGGTCAGTAGTAGTTTTGTGCCATGTGCTTACTTCTTGGTCTTTGACTGTCGTAGAAGCTGTCCATGCACATTTGGGCTGCTGCAGTTCCTGCCTGCTAGTCCTTCGCACGGGTCCTGCACAAGCTGCAGTGCCTCTGCGTAAGGTTTTGTCACTGCAGGTGCTTGCCCTGGGCAGAGTGGGGTCTTACTGACTGCCCTGTGTCTGTCTGTCTGTCTGGTTGTCTAGCTGTTTGGGCCTGCCTCTGCCTGGATGTTGGCTCTCCCTGCTGCAGAAGCAGCTGGACCTCTTTGGGAGTCAGAGGGTTGTGTATTTCCTTAGAGACGTTCCAATGAAAAAAACAAAGATATATTTTCTATTAATTTATTACAGTGGCACTAAGACAACTCTTGCAGACATTTTTCCTGCAGTTGGCATTGCCCAGGTTGTTGAGGTCAGCCACGTGTCCTTTCTGGTACCTGCTTTGCACTTGGAATCTCTGTGCCCACCGACCGCAGCGAGGCATCCACTGTTTCATACGACAAGAGCTCTTGGATGTTGGTTCCAACAGACTGTGGCTTACAACCGTAGTTGTTTGGAGTGCACAATAAATATTCAATGCAAATGTCTTATTTAATCTTTGCCTCTTCAGAGTCTCTCTCTGCAGCAAAGAACCTGTTTGCTGGGGCCACACACACACAAAGCCCAGGAGAGCAGGGCAGGGTGGGAGGGGTGTGTATGTACAAAAGGGGTGGTGTATATGTGTGTGTGATCGCATGTATGTGTGTGTGTACACTTGTGTGTGTGTGTATATACGATGTTTACAGCAGGCTAGACAGGAGCACAGATAATTGCATTGGCTCTAAAACCATGACAGAATTTAGCGGTACTGCGAGGGAATGGTTCAGCAGTAGCCTTGGCAGTGCTAGAGAGGGGTTGGACTGAATGACCTGAAAGGGCTTTTCCAGTCGAAGGGATTCGACGGCTCTGTAAACACAGACGCGTTGTGTCCATGGCTATAAAAGCAACGCGGTGTAGTCTCCTCAGAAGGGTTACTCTGTTGGCAGGATGCCAAGGCACATGCCTGTGGTGACCTCACACCGTGTGAGGCCGGGGACGCGTTTCACGGGCGCCGTGGTCCCTACCCAGGGGCTCCCCTCAGCCCGGGCGCTGCCCGCTGAGCGCTGCGCCCGCCTTGCGCCGCAGGAGCCGCCGTTGCCGCTCCGCGCCCGCCCCCTGGTGGCCGCCGTGGCGCAGCGCCCCTTCGCCTGCTCGCCCTGGGCGGCGCGGGCGGTGCAGGCGGTGACGCCGCGGGCAGCAAGGCTGCAGGCAGCAGGGCTCTGGGCTTCAGCGCTGTCTGCGGGTGACTGGAAAAGAGGGAATGGTTTGGATCACAACTCTAGAAATACCCGGAGCGTTTGGCTCTTACCTTAACGCCTTCTTCTCCCATCATAACATCGTTCCCGGTTGAGTGGCCTCTGAACAGCCATCTCCCGAGCCGTTCACCTGGCACTACTACATCACTGGGGTGTCTTTTGGGCAAGGTCTGTCCCGTCACAACTCCAAAGCTGATTTTCCCTGCCCTTCAACTATTAATGATTTCATGAGCGCTCACTGCTCTCCTTGATGGGTCCTATGGGATTAGTGGGCACACCAGCAAGGCAGAGTCCAGGCTGTTGTCAGACACTATTGGCAACGACCCTCAAAAGCAGCAGTGGCTGTAAGCAGTAAATATGAGCCCACAGCTGCTTAGGAGGTGCCACTGTATTGCAAACGTTTTTTAGAAAAAGGGGTTTAAGACTCATGAATTAGAGCACTCTGGGCCCTGTTCACTGGAAAAATGGCTCCTGTCCTGTCCAGCTGCAACAGGGGCACAATAATTCTAGAGTAAGAGTGAAAAATGTTTGTCTCGGAAGAATGTCAAAAAAGAGCACGTTCTGTCCCCACTCTGTTCCATGTTTAAGCCATGGATGGCACCAGTAGGATTACTGCAGCTTCAGAGTGCACCTCAACACTAAAAACTCCAACACAGGGCACCTCTGTCCTGCTGTTCTAGACACAGAGTACCTGCAGGCATCCTCCTAGGGTGAATTACAGCACTGAAGATCAAGAACAGCCCAAAGTTTCTGGCTAATTTCTGTATTCTCAGTGTTTCATGGGGGTTAACTGGTCTGCTCTCTGGCACAGTGCCCTTGCTCACTGAGCCCTAGTTGACACCAGTCTCACTGCTGCTGTGGTCAGTGGCATTGCACAGGAATGCAAGTGTTTGCCATTTGTCTTTGGCTGAAGGCTGGGGTCCCCTACAATGCTGGATGGTGACCTTACACCAGGCTTTCAAACACTGATCAGCCGCCCCACTGCACAGACCTCTTCTGCTCCAGGTGTCCAGCCCCCCACACACACACTCTCACACCACTCCACTTCTCCAGAAGAGGACAAAAAATCACCACCAGTCTCCTTCATTGAGCCAAACTCCTGGCATTCAAACATGACCTGAATTCAGTGGAGTTTGTCCTTGTTAAAATACCACAGTGTAAGAGACTGAAAACAGCAATAGCTTTTTAGCTGCGAGTCAGAATGAGCAGAGGAAAGCGGCATCCAGAGACAGCTGGGATGGGAATGGTAGAACCAGAAACAGGAGAGCACCAATGAATTTGCAAAACCAGGCACTGCCACACCTCTGACTTGGGCCTGGGCTATGTCAGCTTCCATAAACACCCATGTCAATAAAAGAAAACCTCTGGGAAAGACCAACTCTTCCTCCTTGAACAGAAAACAACTATGGCTAAAGCCTGGCACTGGTTGCAAACCTCAGGAGAGCAGTGGCCACGTATCAGACAGAAGTAGGCTGCTCCCTATCTTAGCAAAACCAGAGTTTGTTATTTCCTTTGCACAAGAAAATGCAGAGTTCAGAAACAGTGACGGGAACTTGAAGTGCTTTTGGTGCCCAGGCTGACCTGGCTGTCCAGAGAAGTGCTGTGACTGCTGCAGTAAAGCCCAGAAATCCTGCTGCAGTTTGCCATGCATCCAAACCAGCTTCAGGAGGGAATTTTAGCAGCGTGCACTTCACTGACTAACAAGTGCAGCAACAAATCCAGAGCCAAGCTAAAGGAGAAGCTGCAAGAGAAATGAGATCCATGACCTCCCAGCCAGCAAATGATGCAGAGAGACTGCAGCAGCAGACTGGCAACTACATCAGGTTACCCAGAGCCCTGTTAAGCCTGACCTTGAGTATCCCCAGGGATGGGGCCCCAGATACCACTCTGGGCAACCTGCTGCAGTGCTCAGCCACCCTGATTGTAAAGAGCTTTTTCCTAACATCCCAAGAACTCTCCCCTGACATTTCATTAACAGTTGATGAGGCTGTTGTTATGAACTCAGCTGTCAGCATTTACTTGTTTACTGCACATGGTAGTTCTGGCTCTTCTGGGCCTTGGTCCTGGTTAATTTCCATAGTGAATCCCCTGCTTTGGTGACGATAAGCCCTCAGACACAGGGGATGCACTTAAACTCTTCTAGCTAGGCACTGACTTGGTGGGGTCTTCTCCAACAAAACAGAGGAAGCAAACAGCACACATCAGGATTCTCTTTAAAAGCAAACAACAAAACCCATCTGGCTGTTTGTTACAGTGTTTTATTACATAAAAAGTTGATTGTCCATCAGAAATGTCTCACGAAGTGCAATCACATTGTGTGCACTGTCATTGGCAAAGGGGCTCTGCTGAGGACAGCTGGGTTACAAAGATACCTTAGAAAACTTTGTTATGGCACTGGGACAGAGAAAGCACTGAGCTGAGTGAAGAAAGGCAACAGAACATTCAGCTGTCATGAAAGCAGATCATTTGCCATGGACCTCTGTGCAGCACTGACATGAGCCACAATCACTACCCTGCCTCCTGAAATGAAGTTTTAAAGGCTGTATCTGAACTGCCTGTACTTAGAGCCAAAACTCTTGTACTGGAGGGCTGGTGAGACCCTAATGAACACCAGGTGGAAAGCAGAGCCCAGCATCTGCTGAGTACCTCTAGAATATTAATGGCCTTAAGGAATTTTGTGGAGATTGGCGGGGTTTTTTAATAGATAAAAGTGAGCGTCCAGGCCTTTCGTTAGTGCAAAACAGCCTCTGCATAGGCAGCACTGCAAGGGTCTCAAAGGCTTAAAGCCTTCAAAGGCAGCAGAAGTTATGAACTGTGATAGCTGAAGACTGGCTGGTGATGAAGCATCCTGCTAGACTGCCTCATTCTCTTTACTAAACATTTAATTATCTGTTGACTGGAAAGCATGAAAATGAGAGAAGAAAACTGGAAGACAAAAAAAAATCCTCAACTGAAGGCAGTATTTTGTATCAAAAAGCAGCCCTCTGGTCACTACTACTAATAACAAAACCTCCTACAAACAAGCAAGGCCAAACACCTGTAGATGTAAATATATTCTGTAGCATAAAACCAGTCTGAGTGTAGTACAGGCAATGCCAGCATGAGTTTAACTGGGCAACACCAAAGCTTGCTACCAAATCTGGGCTAAGCATAGTAATTGTTCCTCCTCCTTGGCTCATTTGTTTTCATATTATTTGGATGCTACTTTTCATTGCTTAATTACTTAGTTCAGGAAAAAGCCAATCAAAGAGAAATGGTGTTTAAGCCTGGTAACTTTGGGAGCAATACAGAAACTGCACTTTCACACTTCTGATCATGGCCTCAACTGTCACAGCACAGCTCTAGGTTGCAAAAAGAAAACTCCCTTATTAAGAGTTCTCATTTTTACAGCTTAGCCTGGCCTCTGTTGTCTCTTGAGGTAAGAAGCACCATCTTCTAGCAAGAACACCTGGCAAACCGCTGTGCAAGTTATGAACAAGAGATGGGTTGCACATCCTCCTCCATGCAATTCCATATCCAAACACCTGCACAGACCCTTCAACTTCACTCCTGGTTCAGATTTACAGGTTTAGCTTTTACAGCCTTTGTACTCCACTGTAAATTCTGTGTTTCCCCATTTTTCCCAACAGGCAGGGGTTTGTTTTAATAGTGTGGCCAAAAGGCTTTAATTCTAAATTCATACAAATATCAAAACCGATCACCTGGAACCTTCCTATCTACAAGCTACATATCTAACTGTAGTTTTACTACTCAGTGAGGCAGTGAGTTTAGTGACAGCTTTTATTTCAGAAGCAGCAGTCAGAGTCAGTTTCCCACTTCTGACACTGGCGCTTCCCCAGGACCAACCATTACGGTTCAGTTAGGACCTTTAATCCAAGACACTTGGAATTTAGCACCTGAAAGACTCAAAGAAACATCTTGGTATCAAATGAAGAGTTTGCTCTGCTCTTTCCCTCTGGAAAATGCTGTGGACTGCACAGACAAGGTGGATTTAGTCCTTAGCAGAGAGCAAGGCAGAAATGAAACAGCTTTGAGCAATGCATGTAACTGAGCACAGCCTGAACAGTTACAAAGCCTGCCCAGGTCTCTCCAGGAGAAATGGTGTTTGTTCCCACACACCACACATCAAATGTCCATTCACCAGCCAATGTGGCAGTGGGGAACCTGTACCCAAAGCCCCAGGCTGCTTATTAACCCTTAGGAGGGGCTATGTCTGAGTTCCACTCTGTACTGTAAGCAGGAGTCTTCCAAACATTTGAACACAGAAACCAGGAAAACAAATTAATGTCCAAGTGAAAGCTTGCTGCTAGCTCAGTCTAGGTAACAGACCACACACAACACCTGCTTCCACAGGCACCTGCTTCTTTGGCAGAGGCAGCAACCACAATGGCATCAGCCTGACTCTTCTCATCACTCACACACAGCCAGTGTGGGCACTGTGTAATTCATGAACATCCTGGCACCACTTCTGAGGGGTACAGAACCTCCTTCCTGCAAAGGTTTGGAATCCATTAGCCAACTATCTACCTAGCTTCTGCCATACCTCTAAGTACTTCCATGTAATTCTGGGGACACACGGAATGGGTTTTGTTTTAAAGAAATATGCAGGATAACCAGACAAGCACTAAACAGCATCACCTCAGCCATCTTTGGCCAATGTTCTTCATCATTCCAGGCAGTTTTACCAAGTGAGCCCAGCAAAGTGGCCTTCCAGAGAATCCTTTAGCAGCGTACTCTGCTAACAGCAGCTGTTGGTACCTGCAGGGCTCCTGCAGATGAAGGTGACACATTCTGAGATTGCACTTCTTCTTTTCCATGTTGTGATGTTAGACACACACACTTCTATGTTAATTTTAATCAACAAAGGCATACAAAAAACAAAACTGAAAGCAGGGAGTTGCTGCCATTAACCATTACCTTTCCTGTAACTAAACATATGGCCAATGTTAATAAGTAACCTGGTGAATTTCAGCACACTAGTCTTTGAACCTCAGGAATCTCTGCTTTCTTCCTTCCCCCAGGTAAAGCCAGCAATTGTATGGAGAATGAGTTTCCCTTCCAGAGGCAGCAGAGCAGCACTCAGTTTGATTCATGCCTCCATCATAGATCCTCTCTCTGTTTGGTGGCCCTGTTGTCCTCTTTGATGCTATTGGATTTCTTGTCTGCATCTTTCTTCTTTGCTTTTTCCGGTTTGGTTTTGTTTCTGCCTTTCTCATTTTCTTCTGCTCCTTTGCCAGGATAAACCTGACCTTCCAGAGTAACATCTGCACACCTTTCCTGATTGATCAGGAAGTCTTTGATCTCCCAGGCGTAGCCACCATCACGCAGCATGAAGATGGCTCGATTGGACCCAACAATAAACCTAGAGGACAGAGAGAGATTTCCCCAGTTAGCTCTGTCTTTCAAGTGCTTTGCTTAATGCAGAGCACCACCACAGCTGAGGGATCAAGAGCAAGGAGCTGGTCTTGCCGTTGCTGCCTGGCGATGGCAACAAGAGAACAGTTCTCTAGCAATGCAAGAATAAAATGTATGAAGTTTAAAAATTACCAAGCAGGAGGAGGAATATGGGGAAGCTGAAGACCTGATTTGGCACAATGTAAAATCCAATGATAGCCATTAAATTGGCTTTACACACTGCAGCCCTTCCCAGCCTCAACACAAGAGCACAACATTCTGCCATTTCACAATGACCCTCCCTCTCTGAAAGAAAAAAAAAAAAATCACATTTCCAAGCCAGGGGCACAAAAAGCCTTTTGTGGTGACAAATCACAAGTGTGAAGCTTTCCATCAAGCACGTAAAGGCCAACTGCTGCAGCTAGACCTAATCAATGGCTGCAGCATAATGAAAGAAACAGAGAGAAGCTATGCAGGCTTCATGCACCAGTGTTAAGGAGCTGGGAGCAGCACACCAGCATTTTCAGTGTGACTCAGAACAAACCGTCACAGAAACAAGGAAATGGTGATGGAGGTGTGGAAGGGCCCAGGACCAACAGCTGCAAAGATTTTCATGAAAAGGAAACGAGGCCTCTGTAACATCAAGAACTCGATCCCTGCACACCACAGCTTACCTTTGCACATCATAGTTGGCATTGAAGAGACTGCCCTGCCAGAGGCTGGTGATCTCCTCGGTCTCCTTTTCTGTAGGGTTCCCTGACACTGTGACAAACATCATCAAGGTCTTCCCCTTTTTTGTCAGCTTCAGGATACTTTCAGGCTTGCCTGGATCAATTTTTGAGAAATCTATTGGTGCTGGAGGCCTCTTGTGTTCGGGAAGATCACCCTCTTCAATGTCATCATCCTTCTGTTTTGAAAAGGAAAAGAAGGCTTTAAAATTCAACTGTTCCACAAACTGTCCCTTTTTGGAAGTCCCCATTGCTTAGAGAATAACTCTGCAATGATAAAGCAGAAGCATTCTGTAGTTTAAGGAAGGAGATTAACTCAAAAGAGTGAGCTTCGTCTGAAGATGCTCCTCCCTCCCTACAAAATGATGTACACACTGATGCCAACCAGTAGGATCTCACTTTGCCATGTAGTGAGGAATAGTTCAGGCTCAAGGCTGATTCAGCACATCTCAGTACTCCATAAATTACACTTTTTTTCCCTTCACAGTTTGACACACATTTTTATAAGCATACAAGAGTGACTGAGAAAGATGCACTAAAAAGCCTCAATACATACAGATATAAACCAAGTCACCCATCTTCATACTGCTTCCAGAGGTCAAAACTCATTTCTGGGAATCATGGGATGACTTGGGGGACTTCACTTCTCTTACTTTGTGTCTTTAAATAAATAATCCAGAATTTAAGTGTTCATGCCACAGGAAAAGTTTTAACGGTTTCAGGACTTTCCTAATGCAGAGATGAAGAGCATCTCACATTGTGACAACACAACCATCAAGAGGAAATAGCTGTTAAGAAACAAAGCCCCTCCCTACTGCATCTGCTGGGGCTGACAGGCATTTAAATATTTGGAAAGGCAGAATTCATCTGCTGCCCCTTTAAACAGCTCCCAGCAGAGAAGAGTGAATACAGCAATAGCTTACATAGTGCTAGAACTTCATTTCTTGCACAGTATTTGTGTAACAGAATTAAAAAGGAAAGGCAGAGAAAACCCCTGAAGCCTTTCCCTGGCAGCAGAACTAAGGCAGATATTTTAGGCATTGAGTTCAAACACATATTGCAAATATGCATCAATCCATTAAGAACATAAACTGCAGCAACAGCTAAAAACACTCCTTTCAGAAGCCTCAGGTCAGCAGTAGAAGCTGATTTTTGGCTCTGAGCATGCATTGCCCTCTCATCTCTGCATGCACAACAGATACTAAAGTCACCCTTACAACACCCCACTGCAGACAGGGTCCCACGGCCTTTAAAGCCTAAGGCTTCATACAGGTGACCTTTCCTCTCTTCCCTTCTCAGTTGCATTGTTTGCTCTTTCTGACAGGAGTTTAAGACGTAGTTATGACAGAATCGAAGTTGCAGAAGCCTTAGATTTCATCCTTTCTTGTTAACTCAATTTTGCAAGCCCGAGGCAGTCTGCATGCCATTAAAAATTCCATCCTGTACAAACTACCCTGCAAAAGGCTGCAAGACAAGCATCAGCTTTGCTTTTAACTGGCTAGCAGAGTCATTCATCCAAAGAGCAACACGAGGCTCTGGAGGGCGGGCGATCCACAGACGCAGTAGCAACTGCATATTCCTTCTCTTTTGCCTTCCTTCAGCTCCCATCTTCATGTGTTTCTCATCAATGCCTGGGATTTGTAGTTTTAAAAATATCATCCCCATATGTCGGCTAATTCCTCCGCAGTCCAGAGGCAAGCCTGAGAACCCTGTGCTTCTAACAGCAGCGGCCTATGAAAAGACAACGACCTTTCAGTAACAGACCTCCGGACCAGATTCTCAGTTCCACCTCCAGCTCCTCCGGCATCAGGGCTGCTGCAGAGTCCCTTTCCGTGAGGGAAAACCCCTAGGGGGCTTCCCACAAGCTCCCTTTCTGTGCAAGAAGCTGAGGTGAAGAAACCTCTCTTTTCCCTCTTCGTTCTGCTCCTTTTCCACTAGGTCGCTCCCGGTTCACCGGGCAGCTGTGCGCACCGGCAGGGTGCGAGGGGCAGCAAGAGCCTGAAGAGAAGGAGCTGCTGGACCCACAGCCTCGGCCACAAGGATGGCACAACGACCATCCTCCAATGCTTTTAGGCTAACTACCAGGGAAACAAAAACTATTAGGAGTCGTCTCTCTCAGCTGAAAAAAAAGGCCCTTGATTCTGCACAGATCTGTGCCTAAGGCTCTCCTTCCCGAGCAGAATTCCTGCTCTTAGACAATTCACAACAGTCTCTTTGTTTCTCATCCCACCCCACTGGTTGCATTCATTCTCTTTCTTCTTCTCTACCCTCCACCCACACCCTCTTTAGTCTTTCATGTTCCATGGTGCCCTGACCACCATCAGGCCAAATGCCACTGACCAGCCCAAGACCAAACAACAGTTGACTGTGGAGCCCCTGCTTCAGTCCCTCTCTTTTAGGGCTCTGGCTGCCTGTGCAATGCCAGCAGCCAGCTCTCCATCTGCTCAGCCCCATTTGCAGCCAACATGGCTGCAAGTATTTGTGCAGCACATGCCAACTGGATCGGAGACCTGCTCCAGCTAGAAGGAAAGCCCTCAGCAGCCACACGGCCCTGCCTGCCACATGGCTGGCGCAGAATATACAGCCAAGGTCTCAGGGCAGCACGGGCTGCAGTCTCCCTCTCATCCAAGCAGCCAACTCAAGCCCAGAAATGCTCCAAATTTGGCTGAACTTGGCCATTATAATATTAAAGCCTTTATTTTTCAGCAGCTGGGACTTCCTGGTACTTGGCTAACACCACTAAGGGAGATGAACTTGGACAAAACCTGCTTCTCCACCTCGACTCGCAGCTGCAGCTGGTGTCAGAGGATTTTCACTCTATTCTTTTCTCCACCTTTTGTGCAAGATATTCTGGGAAGAGCCCTCACAGGAAAGAACAAAAGATAGTGATGAGTGCTCTGCCATTTATCAGATGATGGAAGACAAAAGTAGCGAACTGAACAGTGGCTGTCAACCACACGGAGAGCAGAGTGAGGAGGAACTGCCGGAGAAAGTCAAGGCAGCAGGCTGAGGGGGATGAAGGGGGACAAGAGCTGGAATTGGAAGGCACTAACATGAGGAATGGCAAGGAAGGAAACTCCAAACTGAAAAAAAACTACACAGCTACCCTGTAAAGATGAAAT
The DNA here is from genome assembly GCF_015220805.1 of Pogoniulus pusillus. NCBI lineage: Eukaryota > Metazoa > Chordata > Aves > Piciformes > Lybiidae > Pogoniulus > Pogoniulus pusillus. The sequence goes on from NC_087280.1 coordinate 24,844,789, forward strand.
GAGTATTTCTCCTGCTGTCTGTGCTTTGGGCACAAAGCATATACCCCTCAGTATCTCAAGAGAGCAGACATTCAAGGCAAACCAGGCTGCTGGCCTGCAACAACTGCGCATCTTGGGGGCTGAGGCACTAGGAGAGGGCAAGGGGGTAAAATGCAGGCCCTAGGGATGAGAGCAGCAGACTCAGGAGCCCCATCTATGCCCGCCCGCCCCGATATTATAGCCTCCCCAAGATCAGGTAGCCAGAGCCTCACTGGAAGGCAACGTGCACCCACCACCCGAACGCCAAGCTCCATAGAGCCCCTGCCAGGCCCGGGGCAAACACAACCGGACCTCAGGTGCCAAGCCTCTCAGCGGAGGCGCGACGGGGCTGGGCAGAGCGACCGCCCGATCGCGGGCAGCCGGCAGGGCTGGCCTCAGCCGGGTGCGCAGCCGCCGCCTCCCCCTGTCTCCGCGCCTGCCGTGGGGGCCCCACCGCGGGTCCCCGGGCCCTGCCCGCACCTCCCACTGCTCCAGCAGCCGAGCCATGTCCGCGTCGTTGTAGTCTCGAATGTCCTTCTTCTTGGCTGGCCCCGCTCGCCGCTTCCCCTCCGGCTCGCCTGCCCCGGCTGCCGCGCACAGCCACAGCGCCAGGCCCAGCAAGGCCCAGCCGGCAACCGCCGCCATCTTCTCCCAGCCCTCGCCGCCGCTGGAAGAAGCCCCGACCGCCTTAAGGGGCGGGGGCAGCGGCGGCACGGCGCCGGGGGAGGGAGGAGCTGGGAAGGCCGAAAGGGCAGCGGCAGCGCTGCGGAGGGAGCTGCGCGGCAGCGGGAGCAGGGACCGGGGGCGGGACGCGGTGGGGGCAGCCGCCGCCCGAAGCGTGCCCGAGCGGGAGCTGATGGCGAGCTGCCCCCGCGGTGTCGCACCCCGGCCTGTGGCGCTGTCCCGCGGGGCACAAAGCGCCGCTTCAGGAAACTGCCGCCCGGCCCCAAGCGGCCGCACCGGGCGTGGTCCCTGCAGGTCTCGGCCCAGGCCCTGCAATGAAAGGTGGACATTGTCGGGTGGCTTCTTCTTAAGAGAAGCTCCGGCAGCATTACCGATGTAGTTTCTTGGTTTTTTGAAGCAGCATGACAAGTCTCTGCGTTCGCTCATCTATGTGACAGGAGCTGCGTCCCTGCAACTGAGTCTTCAGCTTTTAACTACGATCCCAGCAATGCTAGGGTCTTGGAGATACCTTCTGAAAGCAAAGCTGTTTGTTACACTCTGGAACATCTTAGTACCACAAGAAACGAACGATACGTATGGGTCTTTGTACGGACTTGTGTTACTGAAAACAAACCACTCATACCGGCTGATACACACTGCTTTACTGCAGCCTTTTTTTTCCTCCTGGAAGCTTATGTTTATTTGTGATTATAAATAGCACCATCTTCTCTCTTGCCTTTTAGATCTGGCCTCCCAGCTGTTGAGGAATTCAAGGAAGGAGCACAGTAACTGCTACTGGTAGCTGTTGCTCGTGGCCAGGCTGCCCAGTGAGCAGAGGGCTGTAACGCTGCCCTGGAGGCACCGAGGGGGGCGCAGGTTCAGAGCAGAGGAGCCAACGCCATGGGGCGAACTCCTCAGCCGCCGTTCTGTGACTGGGGAGTCCTGTGACGGACCAGCAGCCCTCCGCTGGGGCACAGCGGGCACATGCAAACAGAAGCAGACAGGGACGTGGGCTCGGAAGGCTTTCCGAAGCCTGAGCTGCCTCTTGAAATGACAAGGCGACGAAGGGCTAAGCAGCTTGTGAGCACCAGGGCCACATGAGGGATCAGCTTGCCAAGTGCACACACAGCATGAGAAACGGCAGAGGAGGATGTGGGATCCCAGATTTCAGCATGCTGATAAACACCCAGCCTGGTGTGCAGCCTCCGAACTGAGGTTATCGTTTTATAACATTTCAGACTTGCTGCCAGAGCGCCTGAGAAACAGGAAGCAGGCAGCCCGTAGCTATTCGGGCACAGTAACTGACTCGGGGGCTCCAGTGAGCTCCTTGCGGGGAGCTGGTGGGTGAGCCACTAACGAGCACGTTTTCTCACCGATTCCTCATTAACTCTCCTGTCCTTACACTGCTAGACTACAGCAGACTGCCCGAACTTATGAGGTTTCTGGCAATTTCTGTTATTACTGGATCATGCATGGGGAAAAATAAAGCCTAAAGATTCAATCTGGGAATGCTAAACCTGCAGCATAAAGTATTTTCATTGAATTTCTACTGGGAAAGATTTTCTTCAACTTTCTCTCGTTAGAACAAACCAAGCTGGCTTTGACTTCTGGTACTATGGTCAAGTGTGGATCTCCAAAGTAATCCGGTTCCCTTTGGTCATCCAGTACATCCAGCACTGCACCAAACAGCACTATACATTTCTTTGTCATGCATAGAGAAGCTTCCATTTGAAAGAGAGATAGCTTTCGTGCTTGGCCCTGACCTTGCAGCTATGTCTGTTCAGGCTGCTGTCTGTGTTCAAAGCATGCTCTGTGTGGAGTCAGCTGCAGGACAAACACCTATTCAGCCTCTGTGCTCTGCCGGTCTTTCCCATGCAAGAAACAAAAGCAATGCAGCTAGAAATACAGAGCAAATGAAATTGTGTTTTGTTTTTATTGAAGCACACTGAGTGTCTCCAGCATCATCCAGACATGCTGTCAATGGCTAGAGCAGCTTCATATTCCATCAGTTATCCTAGCAGTTTCCACTACTATGATTACAGCCCAGAACACAGCTAATAATTCATGTCTGCTTTCATTGCAGGCTGCAAGATTAAGGTGGCTAAGGCTCTAGCTTCCAGCTAGCCATCTGCACACGCCAACGGCCGTTATTTGTACTTCTGCAACACACAAATGTCCTGAGCAGTACCTTCAGTTACAAAGTTACACTATCTGAAAGGCAAATCTACCTCCCTTGCTTGCCTAAACTGCTTTCATTATTGAGCAGGGCTGGGTCAGGCTGTAACAGGAGAGGACCCAGCCTGTTCTCAATTATTGGTAATGGGGTTTGGGATTTTTTAGTGGGTTGTTTTTGTTTTGTGGTTTGTTTTTTTTTTAATAACCTGTATTCTTGGAACTATATTTGTGCACAGTCCGTTTCCTGAACCATTATTTCTTATGATGAGGAGAACATGCACATATTTTTTTAGCTGCCAAAAGCTCTCTCAAGGCTTTGCTGGTGGTAGGGTTCTGTGTGCAGTTTCCTGTTCTGAAGTGGTTTCTCATTCATTGTTTTACATACACAGTACAGCAGGGTCTTAAAGCTTCTCCCTTGACATTCCTTGGTAAGAACAAGGATCTTGACTTCATCAAGGGAACGACAGTGCCTTCTTGGAAGGACAAGAAGATGAGTTCTAAGCTTTTAGAAGTGAACATGCAAGGGCTACCTACTACCAACACCTGCTGTGTCCGAAGGAATGAATTCATTTCAAGAACTACACCAGTATAAAAGGATTACATGAATGAGGCGTTGTGAAAGGCAGCCTTTTAATGATTACTCTGATTATCTGGAGTCACCATCCCTGGAGGAGTTAAAAAAAAACATAGATATGGCACCTGGGGACACGGTTTAGTGGCCGTGATGGAGCTGGGTTGATAGTTGGACTCCATGATCTTCTTCTCTTTTCCAACCCAAACAATTCCCTGATTCTATCCTTGAGGTCTGCTGTACAGTTGTGCTCTTTATATAGCCTGACAGAGCTCTTTCAGCACCTGCCAGCTGAGCGAGGGAGCAGGATCACACTGTTAAACCATCCAGAAGATGTGCTGAGTAACAAAGCCCAGAAAACCTGCAACAGGTTATGAGAGAAACCCGCTTTCAGAGTATCCTTACCCTCTTTGAAGGCACTGTCACCCATTTCACAGAACTCAGGCTGCTTTGAGTTACTCTCAGCGAAGCACCCACAGCTACTGTGTTCACAGGCCAAGTTGAGTGCCCTGCGTGTTCCCCTGCAGAGCTGCCATGCAAAGACCGCACAGGAGTTAGTCCAGCCCTCTGAGTGCCAGGACAGCCAGAGACAGCCTGAAGACTCCTGCTGCCTTTGAAAACAAGGCTATTGCTGAAGCTCGAGAAGAGAAAGAGTGCTGTGGAATACTGCACATCAAGCACACTCTGCTGTCATCTGGAACAGCAGCATCTGAATGAATCATTTCAGTCTTCAGGTTAATTTCATGCATAAACCAGGCACACTCACTGCTAGGAGAGTCATGTGCAACAGTCAGGCAGGGCTTAAGGCAGATCTGAAAAATTAAGTATTTAATTCAAAATTCTCCCAAATTAGGGGTTAATTAGTGAGATCTGGACATGAAATGTACAAACCACTGAAGCACCTCTGCTGTGAGGACAGGATGAGGGAGCCGCAGGTGTTCAGCCTGGAGAAGACTCTGGGGGCACCTCAGAGCTGCCTTCCAGAAACTGAAGGGATCCTGCAGGAAGGCTGCAGAGAGACTTTTGCTCAGGGTGTCCAGAGACAGGCTGAGAAGGAATGGTTTGAAGCTCAGGCAGAGCAGGGTTAGACTGGAGCTGAGGAAGAAGTTCTTCAGCAGGAGGGTGCTGAGACTCTGGCATAGGCTGCCCAGCGAGGCTGTGGCTGCCTGGGGGTGTTGAAGGCCAGGCTGGATGAGACCTTGAGCACTTGAGTGTAGCTCAGAGCTGTCCCTGGGCATGGTGGGGAGGTTGGAGCAGATGAGCTCTGAGGTCCTTCCAACATGAGCCATTCTAGAATTCTGTGATTCTATGAAATTCTGATTCTGCTACAAACCTTGAAATTCAGATTCTGAATTCAGTTTTGACCATGAAATGTGGCATTGTCCTAACTTTGTTACCCTGTGCATGTGCAGTTTATTAATGAAAATCCCCTGTCTGACTGAAGATGTTTCACACATGAGATGTTAGCTCTGGTCAGGTCAGGAAGGGAGCATGATGCAGACTGTCAGCTATTCACTGTAATCCTCACATTCAGAACCATCACAGGATGTTCTTCTTAATATCTACTGCAAGATTAGTTATAAATCTGTGCTGGTTACACAATTGAAAGCTACCCTATTAAGAAAAGATTTCCATTCAATCAATGTCAAAGGTTTACACAGCTCCCACAGAAGTTCCATTTATAGTCTAATTTCCACACTCTAAGTGAAATTAATTTTGTTGTTCAAATTTTATTTTAGGTTTACAGGCTGGTGCTGGCACCTACATCTAAGCAATACATTACTCCAACTTCTGTTGAATCAAAGGTGCTAAACTGGTAGTGATAAAGAGCCCTCCTCAGAAAACACCCTGGACAGTGAGAGAAGTGCAGGCTCAGAGCCTCCTACCAAACATCTGCTAAATTCCTTCTATTATCTGTGTTACAACAAAGGGAGGTGAGGGGAGCAAGCCCTTCTGCAGCCTTTCAGGGCTGCAGGACATAACACTCTGCCAGAAGCGCAGTTCAGGAAGGGTGGGTCTTTTGTTCAAGATGCTGCCTTCTCCTTCGATCTCCAAAGACCCCCCTAGACCTTAAGATTCCTGTTTATGCTAGACCATTCTAATCAGCAGCATTTCCCATTCTTCCCTTAAGTGCTTCTGAGCTTCAAGCCAACTGACCTACAAACCTGGCCCACAAACCTGGCCCTCCTTGCCTGCTCTGGGGAGGGCAGGAGCTGTCTGTGCTGCACTTGACACTCCCCTCGGCACTAGCCTGGCAAGACCCCAGTGTAGGATGGGTGGCCACGTGCAGATGGCAGATAAGAACAAGAAACACAACACCATCACTGCCTGCACCAACGTCAGGTACAGCACAGCCTCCCATCTTGTGCCAGGAGTCTGTGGCTGCCTCTTCCTTTTGACAAAGGTGTGTCTCTTTGCCGTGTCAGTGTATTAAACGTCCATGGTAACAGCAGAGGAGAACACATCAATTATCCATGGGAAGTGGTGAAAATGACAGTACAAGAAATGGTGAATAAAACTAAATCTACCCACTTTGGCTGTGCTATCTCTCAGCTGAGCAAGAGGAGCTGGCTAGTGTTTTGAAATGGAAATATTTACATTACTGCCAGCTATGGAATGCATTTTCCCCTTTGATACTGTGTTTTTGAGAATGCCACATTATAAAATCCCAACCCATGAAAACTCAGACAGCCCACCCATTATTCCAAAAGCTCCTCACGGATACACACAGTACATTTCACAGAAGAAAAAACAATGCCTTTGGCAAGTGAGCAGTTAAGTGCTCCTCCAGATCTCTAGCTGCCATCTTCAGTTGCACACTGATCGGTTCTCAGGTTGCACCCCCAGCGTATCACCCATGATCACCTCTGCAGACCTGAGACAGACCCAGACCTCACAGCTTTAGTGTCTCATGAAGCAATGATTCTAAATACTGACCACAAAACACTTACTTAGCACCAAACCATTTAATGCAAACTAGACCTTAAAGTAATAAACCAGTCAGCACACTTGCTCTCCTTCTGTGTGCGCTACCACTTCCCTGTTCCAGAGAGAGAGGCCCAGCTTCTTCCAGGCTCTTCTGCAAAGTCTGCCTCTGCGTTAAATTATTTCTTCCACCACTTTCTGCCAACTCTCCTCTGATTTTCAGATCTCAACCTGACAAACCAGCTGCATCCCTGGGAACCGGTGCTATCATTCTTGTAATTACCACCTCATGGGTTTAGTCACATAGAGTGGACACAAGGGAACCACTGAATTGCCTTTTATCCCCTCATCAGCTAGCTCCCTATTAGGTTGGATCGATACAGCTACACAGGACAGAACTATCAAACAGGAGAGCCCTGTGCTCGGCAGCTTCCTCCTACCTGCCTGGCCACATACAGCGCTCAGAAAATTATCACAACCTGCAACTCTGCAGCTATTACTCAACACTGACTACACTGGAAAAAATCAATTCCTCCTTCACAAAAAGAGATTTTACTAAGCAATAAAAGGACCAAGCCCTGTCAGATGATTCAGGGAAGAAGGCTTCATGCCCCCGTTCTGTTGTACTAAGCACAATGCAAAATAGAGACGGATGTGACGAGAGAGGAGCTCCCACAAGTAAGCCCAGGTTCTGTAATCTGCTGAGCCACACTGAAAAGCCTTTAACCCTCCTGGAGCTCGCAATGCCTGCTGCTCTGAACCCCACAGACTCCGTTTATTCAGACTCTGTCAGTGAAACCTTCCTAAAGCCAAGCATGGCCACCTGATTTTCATGTCTTTTAAGTCTGTGTACCAATTCACAGAGCTGCCCAAGTCCTGCAGGTCACCTTCAGCCCTCAAATAAATGGGTATGCTCCTTGAGGGAAATGTGCAAGGCTTATGAAGTAAATATCCACCCCAAACCACGAAGTAAAGGTTCCTCAGGAACCACATATACACCTACAGGACCTTCGAGGTACATACTCAGTCCTACTCAAATTACTGGACTCAAGAGCATTTGACTTCAGGCCAAGAATCCATCCTTCTGGTCAATAAGGATGGTAAAAAAATCCAGCCAGGCCAGTTGTGCTTGCAAAACAGCAACATAATCTGCAGGAGGGCTCCACCAGGCAGCTGCTCCAAGAAATCCCTCCTCCATGGTGCAAACAACCAATTAAGGTGGTACCTGGGGACAAATGCACAAATCATATAGAACACCACGGCATGCAACAGCACCTAAAAATGGAAACTGCTGTTAGGTCACTTAGCACCTCTTCCAGCCAGGGGTAAGACCCACATTTTATAAGAGAAATCTTTCAAACTCTAATTAAATGTAGTCAGTCCTCATTAACAATAAACTAGGTTAATGAGAGGCATTCCTCTTGCTACCTATCATCTCACTGCCTCATTTCATAGCAGAGCTAGATATATTTTGATATACAATTCACCTCGCTGCTTCTGCCCATCGCTCTTCATTTTTCAGAGCACTCTGAAATCATTCCTACTTGCAGTTCGGAAATTGAGTTGCTGGCAGTAAGCCAGAACTGTTTAGGCCCAAATCATGACCTTCCTTTAAACTGCTCTGATTTGACTCACGTCACCATAACTTCCCTCATGCCGTACCCGTGAGGTGGGATGGGCAGAGAGCTATCCTATTTTGGATACACACAAAGGCCACTAACTGCCCCTTTCCTCAAGCCGGGCTCTGTGGCCAGGGCTTCCCCCCACCCCTGTCACACAGCCTCCACTTTCACATCTGTATTCATTCTGCTCTTGTCCTTCTTGTCAAGTCCAAGGGCTCCTCTATCTACAGTGCTAGAGTCTGGAGAAGTGAACCTGTCTGCAGCTCTGTCACTGTACAGGCTTCCTTGGCACAGGGACATCATCGGCTCTGGCTTGCAGGTGAGGAGTCTGGTTAAATCCCCACCTTTTTCAAGGTCACTTACACCCCTGCAGCAATACGAATGTAGCTGGGAATTGGGACAAACGTCCTTCTGGATGCCTGCAGCCTGCTAAACGCATTGTAAGTGCCCAGAATGAAGAGGCTAACTTGAAAGGGGAAATATGGCTGAAAGGAGCAAAAGCAGGTTGCTATTATTTAGCTGCACCTTAAGCCACAGCAAAACATGTAATAAATACAAGACGTGGCTCCAACACAGGTTCTAAGTATTTAGCATTGCATCGCTGGGGAGACTGCATAACAGGAGAATCTGGTACATGAACATAAATATTCTCATCACCACCATTTACCAAACTATATTGCCTTTGGAAGCATCCTTGGCAGCATTAAACCCATCTTCTTATAACTTGTTCCAGTCCAATTAGTAATTTTAATTTTATTACTGTTTAATGTCATTTACCTGAATGTTCAGATTTACAGAGCATAGCATCTAGCTTCTGACAGGAATAGTCTAACAAAGTTCTTGGTATGCTGCAGAATGGACACAGGCCAGACTGGGTGAGCTCAGCAGGTTTACATTGTCTCTCATGAACTCCGAGGAGTGGTAACCCGTGCAGAAAAACAAGGGCAGAACCGGGCAAGACATATGCGAGACACACACCAAGTTCATCTCCATTGGTTTAAAAAATGGGCCAGTGCCGAGGGAACACTTATATGTAAATAAAGGTGCAGTCCCAGCTCGCACCGTGTGCGCAGCACCACTCAGCGCTAGCAGCAGCTTGGGCTAACTCAACCAGCGCAGCCAGCCCGAGCCCTGCTGCGGCAGGGAAGGCCCCGCTGGCTTCACCCTTGTGAAGCTGTCTTTGATGCACCGCCGTACAGGCGGAAACGGGCAGTGAAGGCTCTTACCTAAACCCGCTGCTCCGCGGAGCCCTGCCGGTGCTGTCCGGGGCGGGCGCGGTGGCCAGGACGCCGCACTCACCTGGCGGGCTGCCCGGAGCAGTGGGCCCGGCGGGAAGCGGCACCGAGACGCCTGTGCCCCAGCGGCTTGGGGCGGGGGCGGTTTCTCAGCTGCCCCCTCGGCAGCTCCTCCGTCTCCGGTATCCGACTGCACGACGCACTCCCGCCCAGTCGGGGCCGCGGCGGCCCACTCGCGCTGAGCTCATCCGACGGCCCCGCTTCTCTCCCTCTCACTTTCCTCCCACCGCCCTCTCCTTCCCTGCGCTCCCCCTACACCGTCATTTTTTCACTCCCCAGGCCCCCGCCCGGCGGGGCCTGCGCTCGCCTCACGTCCGCGGAGCAGTGCACCCGCAGGGGCCGCTGGGGCCAGCTGCCCGCGGCCGCCGGACGGGCGATGCCGACCGCAGCACGGCGCTGCTGCCCCCTCCGCCGGGGAGGAGCGAGAGGCGGCGGGCGTGGAGCGGGGCGGCGGGGGGAGGGCAGGATTTAAACGAAGGGCGGTGACACCGCACAAAAGATTTCGATAGGCTTAAGTGAGGTTACAGCAAAGGCAACGGGGAGGGGGGAACCTCCCTGAGAGCCATGCAGCGTCTGGCTGGCAGATCCGCCGCAGCCGCCTCTTCCCAATAGTTTGCCTGAAAGCCTGAGAAAGGGAATTTAAAAGAAGATTTCCTTCCCCTATTTCTTTCCTTTTTTTTTTTTCTTTCTTTTTCGTGTTGTTTGTTTTTTTTTTTTTTCACTGGGAGTTGGCGGCTCAGCCAGAAAACATGGCAGGAGGAGCGCAAGGCCGGGCGGGTCGCAGCACCCGCGGCTGCAGCCTGGAGCCCCCACCCTTGTTTGCGGGAAGAGCCTAAGTTGGTGCGGCGGAGGTCACAGCGGGAGCCGGGCGAGGAGGGAGCGGCGGCGCGGAGTCTGCGGGGCTCTGGATGAAGAGGCATGGACCGCGGCGGCGGGGAGCGAGCTTGCAGCGGCCGCGTGAATGATCGAGGCAGGAAGGAGTGAGGCAGCAGCAGAAGGAAGGGGAACGGATCCCGCCCGCCCCCAGCACCCGGAACCGGTGGATTTCCCCCCCTCCCCCCCGGCCTTCTATTTAATTTTTGCCTTCTCCGCAGTGGCCCCCCCACTCCATCTCCTGGCGGTGCCTCTGCTCCCCGGCCCGGCGGCGGGCTGCGCGGCGGGACTGTGGCGGCGGGTGGGCCACACCCTCCGCGGCGCTTCCTGCGAGCCGCCGGCGCGGGGCCGCGGCGGGCGCGCCGGGGGCGGCACATGGTGCGCAGCCGCCGCCCCTCCGGCCCTTGCGAGCTGCGCCCGGCTGGCGCTGGCCGACCGGAGGAGCTGGGGACACGGTAGCAACTTGGAGGGCTGCGCCCTTGCCCCAACTCCGTGCGACTGCTGGGCGTCTCTGAGGTATTCCGTCTGGTAAAGGGAACTTTGCGCAGGATCCCGCACGGCCAGGAAGCCAGGGAGGAGGTGGCGAAGGGAGGGAAACCACCGTGCGAAACGGAAAAAAAAAAAAAAAAAAAACCCACAGAAAAAAAAAATTAACATATATTTAGCTAAACGATGCCGGAACGGGGCCGGAGGGCTCCCGGCGAGCTCCGACCCGCCGCGGGAGCGTCGTAGTAGCCGGAGGCTGGCTCCGGATTGGGGTGGGCGTCCCGGCGGAGCTCGATCTCTGCAGCAGCGGCAGCCCCGGCGCCCAGAGCCTTTTCTTGCCTCCCGGCGATTAATGGAATGATGTTGCGGAAAAGGCAGAGCGATCCTGCCGGGCTCAGTCGGGACTGCTCGGGCGGCGGTGGCAGAGGCGGTGGCGGCAGCGGGGTAGCGAGCGGCATGCGAGTGCCCCCTCGGCGCTATGGCTAGCGGTGGCTCTGGCAAGTCCAGCAGCGAGGTGTCTGGCGGCGGCATCCCCAGCAGCAGTTCCCTGCAGAGGAAGAAGCTCATCTCTATCTGCGACCACTGCAAGATCAAGATGCAACTGGTGGCTGATCTGCTGCTGCTGTCGAGCGAGACCAGGCCGGTGAACACGGAGAGCCTGTCTGTCTTCGGTGAGTCCTTTGAGAAGTGCAGGGACACGATCATTGCCAGGACCAAAGGACTTTCCATCTTGACCCACGACGTCCAGAGCCAGCTCAACATGGGACGCTTCGGGGAGGTGGGGGAAAGCCTGATGGAGATGGGGGAGCTGGTGGTCTCCCTGACTGAATGCTCTGCCCATGCTGCCTACCTGGCTGCAGTGGAGACTCCGGGAGCCCAGCCTGCTATGCCTGGCTTGGTGGATCGCTACAAGGTGACCCGATGCAGGCATGAGGTGGAGCATGGCTGTGGGGTCTTAAAGACCACCCCTTTGGCTGATATGAGCCCTCAACTCCTGTTGGAGGTTTCCCAGAACATGTCCAAGAACTTGAAATTCCTGACAGATGCTTGTGTGCTGGCCAGTGAAAAATCCAAGGACAAATTTGCTAAGGAGCAGTTCAAACTCAGTGTCAAATGCATGAGCACCAGCGCCTCAGCCCTCTTGGCATGTGTCAAGGAGGTCAAGACTTCACCCAGCGAGCTGACCAGGAACCGCTGCGTCCTGTTCAGTGGACCTTTGGTGCAGTCTGTCTACGCTCTGGTGGGCTTTGCCACTGAGCCCCAGTTTTTGGGTAAAGCTGCCACCATTAATCCAGAGGGCAAAGCTGTGCAAACTGCCATCCTAGGAGGAGCCATGAGTGTGGTATCTGCTTGTGTGCTCTTGACCCAATGCCTCAGGGATATCGCCCAACACCCCGAAAGTAGCACCAAAATGAGTGATTACAGGGAAAGGTTGAGGAATTCGGCTTGCGCCGTCTCGGATGGCTGCAACCTGCTATCTCAGGCACTAAGAGAAAGGTCTTCACCCAGGACTTTACCGCCAGTCAACTCCAATTCTGTGAATTAATCCCCCACATCTTCTGTTTAAATCCCAGTCATTGCTAAAGGAAAATAATATCCCACCTCCTCACCCCCTTTTGTATACCAAAGAAGTTGCTTGGATGAGCCCAGTCCTTTGATTCTGTGTGGTGGAGGAGCAGAACCTCTTCAGACTTGATGTACTAACAGGGGTAGCCAGTTGGGGCTGCTTTTGTGTTTAATGCCAAGCAAGTATCTGCAGATAAATTTGTCCTTGTTCAGCAAGGTCTTCACACAAGTGGTAATAACAGCTGATGAAGAGTTTTTATATTTGGGGAGGTGGGGATACCTTAAAGAAAAAACCACAAAGCTTTAATCGCGCTGGGTGCGGTTCGTAAAGTTTGTCTTCCGAGATTGCCCCTCTAAATGTCACTGTTTGGTTGCGCAGGAAAAAGGTTACCTCAACTCTCGCTTTAAAACGTGACAAAACCCAACACCACCTGGAGGACGGATGTAGCTTCGATTTAGTTTGGTTTTGTCCAACTCTTTGTTTTGCATCAAGTGTTAGGTCAGGAGTGCTTTGGGTGTGTAGGAGTGGCAGGGCTGGAGGTTGTGGTTAAGTTTGCCATGTGTCGATTTCCAAACTGGGGGAAAAGCTACTGTGAGTAAACAAACAAGAAATTACACTATAACAAAACTGATTTTCCATTTTTTCCCAATGTCAGTTTTTATCTTGCATGTACTGGAGTATTTATTTCATCTATTAAAATGTTATGTTTCTCAGATGTCCTTCTGTCAATCTCTCCGTACTGGAATCCCGGAGCAGCCAGGCCTGTTTGCATTGTATGTCATTTCCCCCAGGGAATGGGTGGTACAAGTGGAGCTGTGGTTCTAGGCAGCAGCATGCAGGCTTCAGTTCAGTTCTGTGTCTTTCCTGAATGCTGTCCCTCCCCCTGAGCCCCCTTGCTCCTCAGGGCCCCTCTCTAGCTGTGTCTGTGGGAAGCTGGACAGTGCTGTGCCTTGAGATGGCTCTGCAGAGCTGGGCATGGACTGCCTCGGGTTGTCTTTATCAGCATTCTGTGATAGCTTGTCAGGTTTTGTGGTCTGGCTCTTGCAGATGTTATGGGCCATCTGAGTTAAATTTGTGAGTTTCTATCTTAATTTATTAAGGGATTTTGGAAGAAGTTTGCTGGCTAGCCCTGCTCATTCTGTCTGTCTGCTTAGCACTCTGAAGGTCTGCTGAAGTGTGCCCTTTTGATGCCTTGGAGGTTTGCAGCGGAGCTCCTCAGTGCAGGTTTCTGTCAAAGCAGTAAGAGTTTGATGTTGCAGATAACAGGAAAAATCAATTCACTTCTGAGGCCTGGTCCACCTCCACTTGGATTCCCTGGGAACTGTGAGTGGACTGTAGGGCATACTGCAGTAGTTCCCCTAATTGCAACGATTACTTTCTTTTTCAGACTCTTTTATTTGTGGCCCTGTGGGATCTGTGCCTTCTGTATGTTCCATGAAGGGTAAATAGAGGAGCAAGTCTTCTGGCCAGGAGGCTTTGTTTGTCTTCCCAGCTCTGTTGCATAATTGGCTGTTTCTTCCATAGGTCTGCCAATGGAACAACATTGACAGTGGTGGAGAATGTGCCTTTAAGATGTTGTTACCATGATTTGACCATCTGCTGTGAAGTGCTATCCTGTTTGTCCTTTGAAGAGGCAAACCTTTTGGGTTTGGATGTGGCCCAGCCCTGGAGTAGTGGGAGGCCTTCCTTTGACTGGCTTATTGTTTGTCTTGCACATGATGCTTTGGCTTAGTTTGGCAGGGAAGTGACCGTTGCCATGTAGTGGGCAGACACCGCCTGTTGAAGAAGGCATAAGATAAGCTGTCATATCGGTTTCTTCAGAGGGAGGAACAAATCATTCCTTGACCCCACCTACAGTGGACCTCGGCTTTGGGTTGTGTTTTGTTTTTCACTGGAGCTTTTCTGACTTGAGTGAGTTGTGCAATGAGTACTTCTCTGCGTGGAGCATCGGTCCAAGCTGCGTTGCTGTGGGCTGCGACGTTCACTCGGTGGTGTCTCAGAGTGTGCCTCGCAGCGGCACACCTGTCTGCATCTGTGTGGCCTGCTGGGGAAATTCCCTTGCTGTTCCTTCAGAAAGAACTCGGTGTACACAGGCTGTGCTGACCTGGGCCCGATGCCCCCTCAGGTATCTCCTCAGAGGCTCTCCTGCACATACAGAGTTTTCCCATGGGGATGGCAGGAACAGCTGTAGGACTCCTGAAGGATTCCTAGGAGGCCAAGGCCATCTACACCCAGGGAGGTCCTGTGGCTCTGGAGTGTTTGCTGTTGTCTGCTCCACTGCCCTTTGTAACTCCCTCCTTTGCAGCATGCCTTTGGAAGCCAAGTGCCCACCCCAGTCCCCCCTTCCCTCTTCCGCAGCTGCACTGAGGGGAAGGAGGAAAAGGGGACTGAGCAAACGGAATGCTTTCAGGATGTGCTATCTTCTGTGGCTGCAGACAGGAGGTGAGGAACTGGCTCCACCCTTCCTAGATGGTGCAGAACTTCGTGTGGAACGTGCAGAGATGGTGCTGAGGAGGCTGCAGGGCAGTGCTGCTTGGGGAGGGTCCAGGTGCAGGGCAGCATCCTTCAGCTGCAGTTCTTTTCAGTGGCCATGACCTACATTTGCAAGGGCTGCTGCCAGATATAAACCAGAGGGTTCCAAGGGGCAGCTCTGCAGTGTGTCTGCTAATGTCCCACTGGCTCTTTTGACATTCCTACTTAATTTTTGGTGCTGCTGAACTCATTAGATTCTTTTTGATTGGTTTATATGTTCTGGAGGTTGTATGGATCGCAGTGCAGCCACCTTCTTGCCTATGCATAGGAAAGGCAATCTCTTACCAATGGGGGTGCCAATTTCTCTGCAGTGAGAGCTTTAATGCTGGCTTTGTTTTTGGAAGGATACTGCAGATTATCTCTTTCTGGTGATATGTTGAGGTGAACCACGTGCATGTGTATAGGTACAAAAATAAGTATGGATCCTGGGGCTCCTTTTGGAGACTGGAGGAAAGCAAACCGCTCTAGAACTCTCTTTGCATTTGGAGCCTGTGGGCTCTGGCGGGATGTATCCAGGCCTTGAAACAGGCTGCTTAGGTACATAAATATATCCATACATGCATGGCCTGGCAGAGCTCCTGAGCGTGGACACACAGCTGTCTGCAAGGCTCTGGTGCCGCTCCAGAGGCAGAGTATGTGGTGAGCATTCCTTCAGGCTGTGTTCCTGTGGCATGTTCATTCTGTAAGGCATTCCATCAGTAGCTTTGTTCATGTCTGTTCACTTGGTGCTCTCTAGGGCAGGCACGATCCCTGCTGGCCTGGTTCTTGGGGGCAGTTGCAGGCCACAGTGAGGTCACTGGTGGTCAGCTGGCATTGTACATCAGGCCCTTGTTGCCCCAGTACTCAGCCCACTCAGGGCAGCAGGTAGTGTCACTGAGCACAGGCAGCTGCAGACATGTCTTGCAAGCTGCAACCTTGGTGACCTGGACAAAAGAAGAGAGTGTTTGGGGGTGCTACATCACAAGTGAGCTGCTCCAGCAGTGTTTAACCAGAGGGTTAACTCACTGCCAAACAACTCGGGCAGTGCACATCTGTAGGCAAACCCAACACGACCCCCATTGAAAGAGAACTGAGCTGCTTTTCCAAGCATACCGATTTTTTAACAGGGAAGAAGTTGTCACTTCTGTGTAGCCCAGAGGTAACACCAAACTCAAGACTGTGGCTTCATCCCAGCAGCGTTCCCTGTTGCTTCCACACAGCAGCTGGATCTCCAGAGTTGAGATGGGAGCAGTGTTTGTGGGCACCTAAAAGAAAACTATTTTGTATAAAGCAACCAGTAAAGTGGCAGCAAAATGCTGCTGAAAAGCAAGTACACTACTCAGAGGAACTTGCAAACGTAAATCCTTGTTATTGCTCAAAACTAAGGAAAAAAAAGACCATGGGTCGGATAATTCCCTTCACTTCTTACCACAGGAAATGATCAAAGTAGCAGAAAATCTGCTCTTTTTGGCCAAGCTTCTGTCAGAGACAGAAGGGGTCGAGCCAACACATGGTGTATGCAGCCTTGCAGCAAGAGGGGATGTGGCTGATGGGAAAGGAGGTGGAAGCAGGGAGAATCTGCAGGGTGATACCTCCTGTTAAACAGGAACTTTCCTGCTCTAGATAAAACAGAGGCTGATCCGGTAAAGAAATCCCAGGCAACACAAGGTGTCTCTGCAGGCTGTTAGATGCTTGTGAATGAAGGCATGGGGCTAGGAGAGTTTGGGATGCTCAGCATCAAGCAGCTCTGTTGCTGCAGGGAACCAAGGGCCTCTGGGCTTGCCCTAAGGTGTGCAAGCAAAGAGCTGGACCTGCCAGGAGGGGCTGGTGGGGAATGGAAGGGCTGGGGGCTCTGTTTGGTTTGTTGGGGGATTGGTTTTGTTTTTTCTTCTCTATGAAGCTCTTTCTAGACTTTCCAAGCAGAAGCAGATGGTAGGAACCAGTACATTTTAGTTCTTTGTTCTTGCTGTCTGTGAAAGGTGCCAGATGGGCAGTGACAAAGAGATTCTCTTCCTGTAGCCTAGGGAGAGTGAAAATGCGGAGCTGGAAGGCTGCCTTGTCCTCACAGGATCGCTGTAACATGTTTTGTGGGTGCCCACTGGTTTCACTTCTTGGCTTTTTGAAATCCTAGTGGCAGTGTGACAGGGTCATCAAGACCATCAATATATTTCATTCAGGACAGCAAACCACTGCTGGTTTTGGGTCGTTCACAAACAGGCCAGGCATGAGGTGCAGGGTCAGAGCCTCACAGGAATGACTTGGGAAATGAAAATCTGTGTGCTCCAAGAGGCGTTTATTTACTTGGGAATGATGAACTGCCACATTTTAATACAAGAATGGGTGAAATACACACTTGATTAATATAATTAGCAGCATTTTGATCCTTTTTCTTAATGAAGATGGACATCTCTGGATGTGAAGGGCCTCAGTCATGGCCCAGTGCAGTCTGTGTCAGTAGATACTAAACTTTTCCAGGAGCAATAGTAAAATGTTAGTGGGTTTGTGTTCCAAAGCAAGGTTTTATAGGTTGATTTTTGTCAGTCTGCATCTTTGTCTAGAGCTGGTTTTATTGCCTTAGGAAGTCCTTTGAGCCTGGGGAGGTTGTTTGGTTTTTTAAACCCACAGAGTGTCTGATGCTATATTCCAGCAAAGTGAAAAGCAGCATTGCAGGATTAATGGAGATTCCTGGGGTCTTTTGTCAGCTTGCCAGGCTCTTGTTGCTGTTCTAACTTAATTTTGTGTAATTTCTTTCATGTTACTAAAGGCTGCTTGTGGCTGTAGAGGTGGAAGCTGCCTTGCTGCACAGCCAGCCTGGTTCCTATGCAGATACTGTTTGGATTCTTTAGAAATCCTGCTGGCTGCCAGATGGAGCTCTCGCAGGCTTTATGTTAACTACTTGGAAAGCCAAGTCGCTTGAGTTTTCTCTCCTCCCCTCCCCTCCTCCCCCAACAAAATAAATAAATACTTGAGAAGTGATTACTAACAAGTTGCTTCACTTCAGTTTTAAAATCAAATTAGTCTGAGGTGAAGCAACTGCAAGTCCCAGATACCTCTGAGCAGCTAGCTTTTGGCAAGACTTGACTCACTACCAAGGTTTTAAAGCAGCAGTTTTTCTCCAGGTTTGTCTGAGCAGTGAGCACCAGAGAATCCTAAAAAGCAGAGAACATGGCCCTGAGTCCTGCAGCAGCATTTCTGACAGGGTCTGGGCTTCAGATGGAAAGTCCAAGGCGCTCGGAGGTTGCAGTGGCTGCGAGGACTGCTGGAAATAGCTTGCAGGGTGTGGTTCAGTGGTATGTGGGCTGCTGCGAGCTGCTCCTAGCCCTGAATGGGTTCACCCAGCCTTGGGGTGAGCCAGAGGCTGTGCAGCAGCTCCTGTGCTCAGCACTGAGGTGAGCCAGTGAGGAGAGGTTGGACTCCAGGCTCTCCTATCAGCAGCATGGAGCCCCAGGCTGTGTGCAAACCATCCCTCTGGCACTGGGAGCCCATGCATATGCTGGGGTGGGTTGAAATGGCTTCTCTTGCCCTGACCTTGGGCTTGCTTTGCTCTTCATCCCACTCAGCTGAGTTCACAAGGCTTGCATTAGTGAGCAGAGCAGCAGCAGCACCTGGTCAGGTCTGGTTGGCCTTGGTCTGGATTTTAGCAATTGTGAGGCTTCATGTGGTTGAAATTCAGCGAACTGCTGGGTCTAGGAATGCTTCCCAAAGCAGCCGTGCCTGTGGGGCACTGTGGCACTGATGAACTGAGGGACCGTCTGTTTCATGCTCAGTGCATACCCATTAGCAAATACATCCAAGGTGTTCCTCTGGTTCGTGCAGAAGCTGCTTGGAAAACACTGCAGGTCAGCGTCCCACTAATCACAATTCTGTTGGCATCAGTTGCCAGGTGGTCAAGACAGTAACTGTCCTCTGAGGATAGCTCTCTGAAGTACAGGGTGAAAAAAACCCCAAGCCCAACGCCCTTCCCATAGTCCTTTTTTTCCAGCAGGCGCCGATTGCGTCTGCTTCACATGGAGTGTGAAAAGTGCCTTGAATTAGCAGGCACTGTTAGGGCTGCCCAGGTGTGCTCTGGGCCCTCTGTGCTTTCTCAACATGCACATGAGAAAAGTTAGACCCTTCTGTGCAGTGTGACAGATGACAGGCACTGTACCACCTCTGAACAGGCATGCAGTTAGTGCTCTGCTCTAAGTGCTTTGGATTTAACTGATGTTTAAAAATTCAGTATGGTATCAAACCTTTCTGCAGTGCTAGAACCAGAGTTTTCATAGTTCAAAAACTTTATCCCCTTTTACCATATTAAAGCAGCCATTAGTCAGAAACTTTTCAATCTGTGTGTCTGGATTAAAAAATAAAAGGGATCGTGAGCCCTGTGCTTCAGTCTGAATACCTGAGAGAGTTTTAAAGCTAATGGGTTGACCTATTTTTAAATTACAGAGCAGGGAAACCTGTGGGTGTGTCCTTTTTCATGTTGAAACGAGCTATTGTTTTTCTGCTCATAATTAAAAGCTCCCTCTTTAGGAACTCAGGTTGGTTCAGTACTTTGTGAGATCACTGAGCAGTGCTATCTGCATAAAATTTCCTTAGTCCTGACTTCAGGCATGAGCTCATTCAGAATCTGTCTTCTCTCGTGACTGTCCCAACAGTCTGCAAATGGAGCTGGAGGCATCAGGACGGCTGAAGAACACTCAAGTGAATGGTACGAGCCTCAGAGACACTTGAGTGGTGTCTTTGAATCTTCACAGCCAGGTGCTGCTGGCCAGGGCACTGCAGGCTGCAGCATTCCTGAAGAGAGACAGTGAAATACAGCCTAAAAATCAGCTGTGAGCAAGAGAGGGCTTTTTCCAAGTGGGGGTGAAGTTTATGGTTTTAGTGAAAGAAAAGCTCATAAAATGTTTGGTCAGAGCTGTAAGAGCATTTAAAGGCTTAACTCCCCTTGATTTTCAGTGGGAGCTACATGTCTGGATGTTTGGTGGAGCTGGTCATTTGTGGTGGACTTTGAGTGCCTATGGTTTCAAAATCAACTCTTAAGACGTCGTAGTGGAGTTCTCCTAAAGCTCTGTACAGCCAGGAATGGGCAGTTCAAGTATGCACAGCAGCCCTATCTTCGCAGTGGCCATTCTGACCTCTCTGTATGGGGTAGAAGTGCTTGCTGGCCCTACAAATGCCCTGGCTGGCAAGCTGTCAGAGTCCCAGCTCCACCTCACTTGTGTTATGGTTGCCAGATGCCAGCATCCACATCCAGCACTTCGCCTTCACAGCAGCATCACAGACTTCACCTCCCTCCACACAGCTCCTGGTGCAACACTCAGCCATGGAACAGAGCTCCTTTTGTGCTCTGTGCCTATTATCCTCACCTAGGCAGGGCACATAAAGATAGGTGGAGTGCAGCTCACATCAGAGACATCTCTGTTCCCCCTGTGCAGACACCAGCTTCCTCAGTGCCATAGCCAAAGTGGGGCTAGAGGAGCTGCCTGCAATCCCTGTTCCCTGAGCCTGCATTACACAGTTTGTCAGAGCCCTGCTGCTCTCCTGAAGGGGTAATGTGACTTCAGGTATTTGAGAGGTGGTTTTGATTTGGAGGAGTGGTGAGTGAGATGTAGGTTAGTGGTTAGCTTCAAGTGGTAGCAGCTCTAGGTTCCATTTTGGGCTTTGTGTGGCATCTTTTGTCCCTTAATTCATTGTCCTGTCCTGCTAACATTGTGCATTCAGTTATCTGTAGCTTTTGAGTTGGAGAACAGAGTGGGCATCTGGGTTTACATTGCTATGTAGAATCTATGCATTGATGAGTCTCCTACAACGTTTCCATACTGCACTCTGAGCCATCTTCAAATTTTTTTGGCTTGTCACAGATTTTTATTTGTTCATCAAAAAATATCTTAATTTCCTCTCCAGAAAAAAACAACAAAACAAAAGAAGAAAGCAAAAGTAACTAAAGCCCTGTACTTGGTTCTCTGCCTCTCTGCCTTTTATGGACAGTTGCAAGATAATTAGATGAAAGTAGCTGGTTTTGACAAATAATTTTACTCCTAAATCTCAAAGTGCTAGTCTGCAACTTGTGTGCATTGCATTTTGGTTTGTGATTGGAGCCACACCTGTTCACTGGGCTAGAGGAGAGGAAGAAGCCTGCTTTTCTGTCCAGGAGATGCCAAAAGGGCAAATGGTCTCCTTGGGTTCACTGACAGGTTTGTGCTGGAGCACACAGAAGTGTCTGGCTGCATCCCTACTGCTACTGTGGACACGAGCAGCTTTTGGTTTACCTGCCCAGCACTTCACTGTCACTGCTGCTAGGGGAAGGAAAGTAAAAGCTGTCAAAGGACCCTATTAGTACAGCTGAATGTTCTGCTTGATGTTTGGTTCTGTTCCAGACAGGAAAGCTCCAATCAGAATCCTCTGCCAGTTCGTTTTAAGGCCTCACTTACCTGGCAAAGGAGTCGCATTAATTCTATCTTGTTTCCTGTACTGTGTCATCACAGAGGGGAGAGCAGAGGCTGCACTTGTGAGGGGCTGAAATCATTCACTCACATCTTTGAAGCCTTTCTTCTGAAAATGACTGGGGGCTGCAGGAGGCTTCCCCGGAGTGCTGAATATCCTCTGCTAATGGTGAGTGGTGCTGAGAAGCTGGAGGAAAGCACTGCTGGCAACGAGCCAGTCTGACAGACACACCGTAAAAAGCCAAGTTTTGCAAAGCTTTGTTTTGGCTTTCAGTGGAGTTTTACCTGGTTTTGCTGCTCCATTCATTCCACGTTACTGTTGGCCACATCCTCCTGTAAGAGACAACTGGAGAAAGGGGACTGATGTCTCTCAGGAGGATGCAATTGGTCTCAGGAAAGGAAAAGGCTCTTCCCTTGTCAGCGTTAAGCTGTTGTAGAGGGAGCTGCACCGCTCTGGTGATGAAGGGATTTGTAGAGCACTGTGACCAACGGGACCTGCTAGGGGCACTTGGGACCAGTCTACTTCCAGTGTGCCTTTCTTCATCAGGATGAAAGCTTTATTATCCCTCTTGGGCTGTGACATATCCTCACCTTTCCAGATGTAGAGCGGTGCCCTGTCTGAAGCCAGAGATGAAGAGCAGTGCACCTCTTGCCCCCGAGGTATGTCCCAGCAGCCATCACCTCCTTGCTTGGCCTAAGCATGGCCCTGTCAGGGACAGTGCTTTTGCCTTGCCTTCCGCACCGTTGCTCTTATGCTCCTCGGTGTATGCCATCAGTCATTCCTCACCTCTGCCTCTGCTTCTCCTCTGGTGCTGGCTTACAGCTGGAACTGCACCACCACTCCATTTTAAGCTCTGTGTTGTGTTAGCCATTACACTGGTTCCACATGCTGCTTGGGTGGAGATAGCTCTTAGAATTCCCAGCAGGGCCACTCAGGCCAGCAACTGCAGCCCTTTGTAAGCAGTGGTGACTTTCTAATTCTTGATTACGTTATGCTGGAGAAGAGGATTGTTCCCAGAGCAATTTACCAGGAGGGGAAAGCTGGGAATGCTGCTCCAGGATGACCTTCCACCCCAGTGATCTGTTTGGCTGGCGTCTGCTGTTGCTCAGCTTCTCGGTCACGGGTTTGCAGTAGCTCAGTGCTTTGTCACTGCTACCAGGTGGAGAACTCCGGGCACACGGAGCGCTCTGAGGGCTCTGGGTCAAGGCAGGGTCTGCAGTCCAGCTGAGCACCAACTGCTCCCAAAGGTGTGAGAAAGCAGACCTTTAACGCATTGCTTCTAAAGATGTCTTCAAGCTGAAGTGCCCTTCTGAATCCCAAGATCCTGAGACAGATAAGGAGAGAGGAAGAAGTGGGGAATGACGGTGCAGCACTCGGCAGCGCTGCTGCGCTCCCAGGGAGGCAGTGCTCTGACCCTGTTTCAGTTTCCTACGCAGCACTTGGAAAGATTTTTCCTAGAAATGTGTAATGGGCTGTCAGGACCAGACCACTCCCCTTCCCAGGAGCTTCCTGCTGAAGTCATTCCAGGCCTCCGCTTTCATCTGTGTAGGCACTGAGAGCTCCGGGGCCAAGTTTTTGGGTTTTCAATGGAATACAAGCAGAAATGAAGCATTTCAGAAACGTTCTTAGCAAAGAAGGTTGGAAGTTGGCATGTGTGAGGCTGGCTCCAGGCTCAGGCAGCTCCTTGCTTGGTGTGGTCCCCACCAGCCCGAGCAGCGGCTCCAGGTGCTTTTCTTGCCTTAGGTACTGCTGGAACATGCCTGTGAGCTGCCCAGAGGGGTGGAGAGAAGCTGCTCCTTCCCTCACTGCTGGGACTGTCTGTGCAGGGCTTTCCACAGGAGGTGACTTGGAAGGGCTGGTGGATTCCACTGGCTGCACTTGGAGCTGCTGATGGCGGCAGGCTGAGCACACAGAACCCACTCTGCAGGCAGCAGCCCCAGAGCAGTAGCTGCTCTAAAAACGTTTCTTATGGAGCTGGCAGACAGCCTGCCTTCAGCAAGATGGCAATCTGTGTTGGTGTCTGTGCCATGCTTAGCACCAATGATCAGGGCAAGATGCTTCTGAAGAAGCCATTACTGCCCTGAGTCCATGGATGCTTCTCAGCTTCTCTCGTTTTCTGCCTGGATTGCTCTCAAGTCTCCCCTCTTGAAATGGATAGCTTCTCTGGATTGCGCTCCCTTGTCTCTCAGATAAATCTGTGGGGTGGATTTGTTCCGTGGATGAATGATGCACATTTCATCCAGGTTCTTTCAGAATGAACTCTCCCTGGCACAGGAA
Source organism: Pogoniulus pusillus (assembly GCF_015220805.1). Lineage (NCBI taxonomy): Eukaryota > Metazoa > Chordata > Aves > Piciformes > Lybiidae > Pogoniulus > Pogoniulus pusillus. The sequence continues at coordinate 24,868,201 of NC_087280.1, forward strand.
CGATGAACCTTTTTTTCTCTCTTCTTCTGTCTAGAGGCCCACATTCTGCTGTGAAAGGTGAACTTCATTCCCAGGACAGATGAACTGCATTCAGAGGTGACTTCACTGATGCACATCTGTAATGCTCCAGCAGTGCTGCAGGCAGCTCAGACAGACGTTGTGGTAGTGTTGAGCCTTAGTCACACACCAGGTGTCTGCCCCTTCGTAAAGCCTTCCTTGGAAGTTAGCTGCCCTTAAGGCCTGGAGGACTCTTCTCTGTAGGCAGCGAATTTTCCTACTCTCTTTTCCTGTTGATCTTTGAGGGTGGTGATGTACAGACAAGTATTCCATGAAGCCTTGGAGCCTGAAGAGCTGCACTGGTCTAGGTAACCATTATAAATTGCACATGCATTTAAGGAAAGACAATGCAAGTGCCTAAGCAGCATGCTATGGCCACGAGCCACTGCGCTGCTGTGACACTCAACATCTATCATTTGGTCACAGGCTCACTCAGAAGGCATGTGCTGGATGTAAAACTGCCGTAAGATGAAGAGCAGCCACAAAGGGACATACTGGTACAGACCGCTCTTCACAGATGTTGAAAAATATAAACACAGAGCTTGGAAAGAAAAGGCCAGGGCCCTGAAAGCAATTGGCCAGAGTCATGGAAACTGTTAAAAGAATGAATGGGAGCAGCCACAGCCATCGCCAGAGTCATTACAGTCATCAAGCTGAAAAACGAGCCTGGCAGCAATCCCAGCAGATGGCCAAACAAGACCTGGTGGTAACCCATCCCTGTGCCTGAGGGGAACCCTACACACCCACCAGCTCAGGGAGAAATTCCAAAGTAGTGCCGGGGGGGGCTCCCAGAATGGCAGGCACTGAGGGCTTCTTGGTCTGTGAGAAGGACTTGGCCTCTTCAGCTGCTGCAGCCGCTGCACCACCACTGCAGCCCTGGCACGGTGATGCTCTCAGCACGCAGAGCCTGCATCCATCTGGCAGGGCTGGACTGCTCTGTGCTGCCAGAGTGGCTCAAGGTGCCAGCAGTTAAGCAGCCCAGCTGCAGAGGCTGGTGTGGTGTGCTCTGTGGCGTGGCTTTGCCAGCAGAAGACGGCTGCTGCTCTGTGGAAGACAGCTTTGCTCTGCACATCCTGAGCACCCTTCTCTCCCAAGGGGCTTGACCAGTGTAATCAGATTAAAGCAAGAGGAATTGGGCCTAGCCTTGTCTCTGCCCTGGCTTCTGCCACTCCTTCTCAGAAAGCACTTTGAGACACAAAGCCTGCCTCTTCTCTCCAGTGATACTAACCTCTCTAATAAAACGCTTGGGTGTCTGTTCTCCGCTTACAACCTCTGCTTCTCTCTGCCACAGGACCAGGATTGGCTCCATCCTGGAATGATTGGCACATCTGCACATCAAAATAAAGGGATTTGACCTCACCCATTAGCTAAGTTAAACCCCTCAAACAACAGAGAAGCCAAAGCTGCTGCAGGTTAGTGTCTGAGCTCCGGGAGCCCTTAGCCATCTGAGGAAGAAGCCCCCTCCCCAGCAGCTGAGCACTAGGCTGAGGGCCTGCCCTGCCCATCGCACAGAGGCTGTGGGAGGGCACAGAGCTTGAACCCACCCTTGTCAGCCAGCCTCTGGCTGTAACTGCCGTGGAATTTGCAGCTTTTTGTTACCAGCATTAGGAACGGTGTGGAAGCAGACCTAGTTCTACTTTCCAGACAGAACTTGAGAAGACTGAAAGGAGTCCTGGAGTCATGATGCAAAAATGCTGGGTTCACAAGGCAGAGGGTTTGAGTTCTTCCTCTGAAAGCTGTCATTAATGTGGCAGTGGGGTTTAATACAGTTAAAGGCCACGTCCAGGTGGCTACCATTATATTTTTACCCTCTCCACAGTTCACTAATCCTCTTAAAGAGACAAGTTTCTCCATAAAGCATCTGCTTTATTTTTAGACAAACCTGGAGGTATTTATTATCCACCTCCTCTTAAAAACTACTAGCAAAGGAGACCAGTTTGACAGCGACCCTACAGCAACCCTATTCTTTTCCTTTCTTTGTAACCTTCCCTATGATACCAACATTACAGTGTTTCTGACCAGCATCCTGACAACCAACTGCAAAGACTTGATGTGGTGACAATAAACACTAGAGTAACCAAAACTGTCCTAGATGTCACTACGAGGTGAGGTGTGTGTCAGCTGCAGTGGCAAAGCAGAAGTGCCAGGGACTAGTGGCTTCCTCTCCTAAGTAAACCTCTAAAAGACAAACTAACATCCCCTTCAGCATGGAACTGAAATGCACTGCAGAATGGTTCACAGCAACTGAAGAAATGCTCCTCAGTAGCAGTCATGCCCTGCTGAGTGAGCTGAAGTGGTGGTGTGCTGCTTTCACCTCACCACAGCCAAACCAAAAGAAACTATTTTAATGCTTTAGGAGGGGAAACTGCAGCTAGCACAGAGCATCCAGCCAAAGCACCAGGAATCATTTCACGATGGCTGGGCTCAAATCTATGCCAGTTTATATCTTCCACTCCAATTAATTTCATTTCTCCACTTCATTCCTGAAAAGTCTAACCCACCTGAATTCAGGTAAACCTGAATCATTTCATCCACCTGCATTTTCCCTGCTAGATCCTGCTGAAGAGCTTAAAACACAGACCCCCTTCCCAGTTTCATCTGCCACCAGCTCCTATCCATGAGCTCAAAACATAGACCTCTTCTGCCACCAGCTCCTATCCATGAGCTCAAAACACAGACCCCTTCTGCAACCAGCTTCTATCCATGAGCTCAAAACACAGACCCATTCTGCAGTTTAATCTGATTGCCACTAGCTCCTGTCCACCTCCCTTTTTCCTGCCAGGAGCAACACCAATCCACCTGGAAGGCTATCGGTGAACCCATGCAGAAACCCTTCAGCTGGTCATCTTGGGCACAAGTGCATGCATAGGAACACTGCTCACCTGCCACAGCAACGAAGCCATCTCTGTGGTGAGCAGCAGAAGTAAGGCAGCATAATTTCCTCCTCAGCCTAATAATTTCTGAGCTATTTCCTCCTTAGCCTAAGAGCAAAGCTGAAGCAGTGGGAAGGATGTGTTGGGAACACAATTCTGTCGTGACACAGAAACCCTTTTGACTGCAAACAGCCAGGCCCTTTTCCTGCGTTACTGCTGATGGCACAGAGGTGGATTTCTAGCCTTATTCCAAGTGTAGAGTTTCACCCTAGAATCAATGGAAAGTTTTTCCTTAATAAAGAGAAGCAAACAAAAAATGTTCATTTTCCCAGTCATGCTCGTTACTGACCTGACACCAAACTGCCACCACATTGCAGGAAGTTAAACACTCTGGAAACTTGATTTAGCAAGCAAAAGGTACAATTCAGATAGGTAAGAACAGAGAATAGGCACAACACCTGAACTATATGGTCAGTCTGAAAGATTTCTTAATGTACTTTAATAAATTTAAGAACACCACCTTATCCTTGTACTCATGTATACTACCAGATTATCTGAATTCAGCTCTATCAATGTAGCTCCCTTCTGCTTGGAAAAAGTCCTGATTAAACCACTGTAATTATTGCAACTTTCATTTTTCATTCAGCTGGGAGACTGCGCAGAATTAGTTGCAAATATAAACCTTCCAGATCAAACAGCTGAGCTGCAATCCCATAAACACATGTGTGTATAACATCAGCCCTGCTGAGAAGTCTGATTGGAGCAGCTCTCATGCCAGACAGGTTTGGGTTCGGTTGTCTTTATAGAAGCACAGAATCACCCAGGTTGGAAGAGAGCTCCAAGCTCATCCAGCCCAACCTAGCACCCAGCCCTAGCCAATCAACCAGACCATGGCACTAAGTGCCTCATCCAGGCTTTGCTTCAACACCTCCAGGGATGGAGACTCCACCACCTCCCTGAGCCCATTCCAATGTCAATCACTCTCTCTGCCAACAACTTCCTCCTAACATCCAGCCTAGACCTCCCCTGGCACAGCTTGAGGCTGTGTCCCCTTGTTCTGTTGCTGCTTGCCTGGCAGCAGAGCCCAATCCCAACTTCAGGTAGCTGCAGACAGCAATGAGCTCTGCCCTGAGCCTCCTCTGCTGCAGGCTGCACACCCCCAGCTCCCTCAGCCTCTCCTCACAGGGCTGTGCTCCAGGCCCCTCCTCAGCCTTGCTGCCCTTCTCTCGACAGCTTCCAGCACCTCAACATCTCTCTTGACTTGAGGAGCCCAGAACTGGACACAGCACTCAAGGTGTGGCCTTGAGCAATGCTGAGCACAGGAGCAGAAGAACCTCCCTTGTGCTGCTGGCCACACTGCTCCTGAGCCAGCCCAGGATGCCATTGGCTCTGCTGTCCACCTGGGCACACTGCTGGCTCATCTTCAGCTCCTCTCTCCCAGCACCCCCAGCTCCCTCTCTGCCTGGCTGCTCTCAGCCACTCTGTCCCCAGCCTGTAGTTGTTCAGCAGTAGGTGCGCTCACCTCTCTGCTACAAAGCAGCAGATTGAATTCCTGCAGTTCTCTTTGTAATTCTCCTCCAAGTCCTTCTGAAGCCAGTGGAAAGTTCTATATCAGGACAGCTTTTTAGGTGTTCATTTCAGACATGCTTTTCTCCCCGAGATGAGTGCTCATTTCAGCTCGTTATTTCAGGGCTCCCAGTTTCAGCTCTCCAGTCTGTAAAGAGTTGGTTTTGTCCTTGAGACAGTGTAGTAAAGAGGCTGCTATTGGCTAGCAACAGACATTTGGTCCTGATCCGTGGCAAGGTTCCAGACCATGCCAATTCTAAGAATATCCTTTCAATAAACGTTGAGGTAACAAATCCTACTGACCACAAAGAATGTCCTTAGGTGACTCCAGGAACCAAGGAGAGTCGCTTCTGACAGGCAGGCCTCGCTCTTGCAGGTGCGCTCTCAGAAGGCTGGGAAGCTCTTTGGTTTTGGGAGTTTCCATGGTGATGCTGGCAGTGCTAAATGGAAACAAAAGTATTTAGAAGGAGATGTAAAAAGGGGAAAAAAGGCATGATGGAAATGTGAGCTGAAGATTGTATTTTTCTGGGAGGAGAAAGGACAAGTGTTGCTCTACGTGGCTTTGAGAATGCTAGCTAGGGTAAACCCAACCAGAAAGGCAGGCACAGACTGCTGTGGCCTTGGCACCACTGAAAAGCACCAAGGAAAGCTTTTTAAGAACAGGCAAACACAAAGGGACTCCTTTCGTGGCCTGTTCCCTGCAGTAGGCAGCCCTCTGCTACAACCTGAACCTCCATGCACTCGAACTCACCTTCGCGAGGCCGGGGCTGGCTGCTGCCCACAGGACACACACTGAAGTCCAAGCAAGCTTCGCTGGTTTGGGCCTCTAAACCCGATGAGATTCACACTGCCAGCTTCAGGAGAGGTCTGCAGCATGGAAAAGAGAGCTTTGACTCCACTCTCTTAAATCCCGAGAGTGAAACCCTGCAGGAAACCACTCCTGCACCGCACAGGACAGAGAGCTTCAGCGTATGCCAGCGCCCAGCATGGCCTCTGCACCTTGGAGCAGGCCCAAGGCCCAGGTCAGTGCTGTGCTGTGCAGGGCCCTCCAGCACGGCAGCCACAACCACTGATGCCAGTGTGAGGGCAGTGCTGGCAGGGCACGAGCAAGCCTGTGAAGGTGCCACAGGTCCCCAGAGACATCAGGAATAGGTGAGGGGAAGCCACCTCATTTCTGCTCTCACAACAGGCTGGGAAAGAGGCCTGGGGTAGGCAGATGTGGCTGTGCCATTCCCTTTGCCAGCCTCAGCTTCCAGTGGCAGGGGAGCAGCCAGGTGGCCTAGTGCTGAGGCATTTTCAGGGACCTGCTGGCAGTGCTATTTATACTCCGAGGCTGACAAACAGCCCTGGGAAGTGCCTCTGTTAGGAGGTCCTGGCTGAGAGAAGCCTATGCCACGTCCGTGCGGCCTCCCAGAGTGGCTTTCCTGGTGCAGAGCCTGGATGTGCATTTGCTGAACCAGGCTCTTAATGAGGCAGGGTAGGAAGGGCTGCCTGCCCCCAGCGTGCCTCCAGCTCAGCAGCGGGCACCCCTGCAGAAATGCCATGCCGCTGCCCACAGGGACACAGCTGCCATTGGCAGCTCATCCCCTTCCTGCCCCCTTTTAATCTCCAATCTGCTTTTCAGGCCAAACTTCTCCTGGCCTTCTCGGGCTGGTCCTGCCATTGAAACAAGTTCTTCAGATGACCCCCAATCGTTTGCCCTTCCTGTGCATTCTTGGTCATGTCAAAGCTGTGAGTTCACAACAGGAAACCAATGGCTTGTGCTATCAGGAGACGTTTCCTTCGCAGCACAAAACCTCTGAATAGTAATTTCAAGCAAGGCTTCACCCATTTCCTGTGAGAGGAGGGAAGTTTGCCTATCCCAGTCCCTCAGAGCTCTTTGTTTCCATCCCCTCATGACGTAATGCTTTCTGCAGAGGGAAGATGGATCATTTGCCCTTAGCAGCACTAAAGCCAATATCCTGTCTGAAGTTTTGGTGCTGCCTTCAGCAGTGGAAGCCATAACACCGCTCTGAACAGCCGTGCTCCTACCTGCACTTGTGGCACTTCTTTCAGGAGAAGAAACTAAGCTTTGGTGTCTGGGAAAGAACGAAAACAAGCAGGCTAAAGACAGCCTGGTTTGGTGACTCCTTTAACTGCAGGCTCTTTAGCACTACAACTCTAACTACTGCACATCCAGCAGATGGGAGAGCCTGCCCGCTGTCAGCTCTTGCGTGGCCCAGCCTCAAATGTCCCTTGTGCAGTTGGCAGATGAGCTGCCCCAGGCACCAGCCCGGCACACACACACTGAACTCCATCCCTTCACAGCACAGCACTGGGGAGTGCCTGACTTCCTACAGCACTATGCTGCACTGCAGCCCTAAGGCAATGGCAATGCCAAGCGGTTGCACAGGGTACTGTGCAGCAGGGTGCCTTAGCCCCGCAGTGCCTGAACCTTTAGGGATGTTCAGGATGCACACTTTTAAGCACAAAACGTGTTAAGCTGTCCTGTATCCAAACAAAGTAGGCACAGAAATTGCTATGTATTGACTGCTTTTTCCATCAAACCTTACTGTGGGGTTTCTTAACCTATTTTTGTTCAGTGATGGAGCCTGGAATCAGGATTTGTGCTTTAATTTTTTGATTCTTGGGGTGTTTCTGCCAAGCTTACTGAGGGCTTGTGAATGTGATGTTTTTTAATCTCCTGTTGCAGGAAATAAGAAAGCTTAAAAGAAGAATCTGCCAAGGAGTTTGAAGACCTTAAAAATAGTTATTGTCAGAATTGTTATTATAGTTCAGTCTTAATTACATCATTCTTTGTCACACAAACCCCACAATAAATCTCTTTCTCCATTATTCTGAAGACAATAAAAATTTTATGACACTTGTGGCCTCTGTGCCTTTGTCATGTAAAATGTTTGAGCCAACATGAAATCCTGCAGCTCCTATTCTGGTTCACTCTTTCCAGTCAAGAGGACCAGCAGAATCAGCTTTCTGTTCTCTCCCCTCCTCTAAGAGGCATCAAATGCATTTCCTGCTCTCTGTCTGCTCAGCTGGGATGCCCCAGGTGTAGGCATCTTTCCTCACACAGATTCCAGTCATGCTTGTGTTAGCCAAACCATCTGAGCTCCTCTCCTCTAAGAGCTGTCCTCAGTAGCTTTGTGTTTCAGTGTATTTGCTCAAAAGCCACACGTGGACACAGTTTCTTGCTGAGGGTCAGCAGGACCTCTGCATTTCCTATTTCCCAGTCCATTTTCAGAAGTACATTTGGCAGCTATGGACCCAGGCAGCAGAGTCTGCATTAGGCAGGTTTCACTCACACTTACCCCCTCCATCCTGTTCCCATCAGTGACTTTAAGACACAGTGTCAGTCTGAGCATTTAAGGGAACTGTAGACATTTGTTATGTGTCTCTTCATGTGGTGCTCAGGAGAGCACTTCCAGAGTGTCCTTCACAGGTTTTGAAGAGAAGAAACCTGTAAGGTGTCACTCATTGCTTTTTCCAACTGCTGAACCTGAAGCTGGCACACCTTGTTGAAAACCTGCTGTGAGGGCAGTACCCCAAAGCACCTCATGTTTCTTTTTTTCCCTTCTTATCTTTGAATCTCATTTCATCTGGGCATTTAACTGTGTGGCCAAACCCCACCTGGTTGTTCATTTGATGGTTTGTGAGGCCACATGTGGAAAGCTCTACCCCATTCTGACCACCTGCCTCCACAGCAGAGTAACAGGTGAGCTGGAGGATGTCCTGGGCTAAGCAATGCAAAGAAGTGATGCCCGAAGAGATGAGCTGCAGTAGGACTGGCCATGCAGTAGGGCATGCCTCCTTGTGCCTGCTGCCAACAGAAGCTAATGACTGTGATTCTGTTGGCTACTAGAGGAACACAGATGCCAAGGTATAGACATCCACACTTGAGGAAAAATCAAATCAGGCCAATCATCAGAGAAAGCTTCCTTTCAGTTCTAAGCTTTGATATCACAGAAAGATTTCTGATAGCAACTGTGGCACCAAAATATCCTTCTCAGCTTGTAAAAACGACACTTGCAAAGCCCTGTGCAAAGGGCTGTGGGTAATGCCACAAACTGGCTCCCAGTGGCATCTAAGTCCCCTGCTTCCTATTATGGACTTGTGTGATGCTGTGCATGCTGCAGCAACCTTCACTACAAGGCCCACCAGAACAAGGCCTGTGCAGAGCACAGAACAGATCAGAGAATTCTGTCCATCCAGCAAAACCTTGGAGTGCGTTGTGCTTAATTCTCTGGTTGGTGAGCTCAGACTGAGAAAAAATAGGAAAGGCCACACAGGAACGAGCGGGAAAGAAGCAGCTGATGTAGCAGAGGCCACGGCTGCTTGTACCAGCTTCTGTGGCAAGTCGGCAGTGCTGGGCTGCAGCTGCCTCTAGACTGATCTGTTGTACAGACTCAGATCAGCACAGCAGCCATGTCCTCACTGCTCAGAAACCAGTCTTGTCAGTCTTCTGTTACTTCTGAAACATTTACCTCATGCCTTTTAGAGCCCAGACAACTGCTGGTGGGCAGCAGACGCTGTTTGAAATGTGGTAAGGTGAAAAGGAGAAGGTCCTGTCCTAGCAGGGTACCCGAGAGCAGCCATTGCCATACCTGACCAGGACAGTAGTCTCCTGAGCTAGCAGGAGATCCCAGACTCTCCCACTGCGGGGCCATGGTTCAGTACTCCAGCAACAGTCAGGGCTGGCTTCTCTGGTTGGGGGGATGTGAGTTTGTCTCCTGTGGAAACGAGAGGCAATAATGAGCTGCAACATTTACAGAAGCTTCAGCTGGGAGAAGTGTTAAGAATCCATGAAGCCAACAAAGCTTTGTGCTCCCCAAGGAGAACTGCCCCACGTGCCTGAGCAGGGCAAAGGGACTGTACTGCTGTGTCAGCCCCTGGTTGTGTAAATCCTGGTAGTGCAAGCAAAGACCCTGTACTCACTTGCTCAGGGCACGGCCTCACAGGGTGCCAGCACACTGCTGTTACTGTCAGGCAAAATCGCACTGAGACAGCTGCACTGCTCTGCAGGGTGCTTGCTTGCAGCCAGAACAGGTACTTGGCACACCCTCAGAGCCACTGTGAGCAGGTGACAGCAGCCTGGATGCACCTCAGAGGGCTAAGGCAATGTTTCTTTCTGTGATTCACAAAAGACAGGCAGCAACAGTCAGTCTGCAAGTGCCAGTCCTACCTAAGCCTCGACTGACTGAGGGTTTCAGACAAGGGATAAGCTCTTGCCACGCTACAGCCTTGTCTAGGTGCTTACCTGCTCTCTCCTGGAGGATTCACTGCAGAAACTGTCAGTGGGCTTTCCCTGGCAGGAGTGATGAGCAGAGCACCATATGGCACTGCCCATACCACAGGTCTTGTACATGTTTACTGTCCTTCACCGTGGGCTGAGCCCAACCTCAGGCTAACCTTGAACCTTGCCAACGAAATACAGCTCTGCTAGGGCAGCCACAGCAGGTGGAGTGCCAGATAACAGAGAAAGAGCTCAACCACAGGCTGTGAGCAAGAGAAAGGAAAAATTACTCCTTGACCTGTGTGCTGCCAGAGCTACCTTCTTTGCTACACTGGCAACACACCACCCTGGCAATCCTCTGAAGGCTGTCCCCCACCATATCCCGTGGAGCTGAATGTAAAACTTTCAGCGTTATCACCCAAACTGTGCAGGATGCTGATACCCTAAGGACAGAGCAAGCCTGCTGCCTCACCCCCCTCGCCTCCAGCTGAGCAGCAGCCTTGGGGAGCTACGGAGCGGCAAAGCCATTGTGTGGCTGCGCTCCTGCTCCGGACTCCGCCTGCAGAGAGCAAACAGTATTCCCTTCCTGGCCCTGGCTGGGGTCTCCTGGCAGCAGCGCTAACGCTGTCCACCTCCCACGGAGCCACAGCTAGGCTGGAGCTCCCAGGGCAGCTGCTGCCCCAGCTGTAGCACCTGGGGGAACGCTGTGCTGCAGATCCCAGGAGCAGGCTCGCCTGGGAAGCTGTGGGCTGGGATCCTGGCCCTGAGCCCTCACACAGCAGTTTTGTTTCAGCGAGGTAATTAGCGCTGTAAATGAATTGGCAAGAACCGTTTTGCACAAAAGACCAATAAAGCAGTTCCTAACTCTTACCACGTCCTCTAAGGCTCGGACCATAAAGCAGAGGTTGTACAGAATCTCTATTGGTTTAATTAGCTTCATTTTTAAACAAACAGACCTCCCCTCCCCACTGCCCTGGCAACACAGGGCACTGCTTGTGAAGCATCCTGGCAGAAGACTCAGACTGCTGTATTTATTAGTGACATCAGAACGAATTACAGTGAAAGAGCTATCAGAACGGGGTCAAATTGAAGCCATTTCTCCGGGGGGAGGTTCGGGTTTGAAGTGATTTTTCAAAAGAGGTTTTACAGTCACAAAATTTAATGAGGTTAATTTGGAACTGAAGGAGCTAATCACTGGTTTGATACCCCAGATACTGCGAATGTGACACTTCCCTTACAGTCACTATGGTCTTGATCTTCTGTTCTCTGACATGCTGTCAAAGGCATGGTTTCAATCCCAGAGGCTCTGCCTGCCAGCTCTCTGGAAGCTTGTGCTGCTCCATTCCCTCACCACCTCTGGAAGCAGCTGGTAAGGGTGGAAGATGGGATGCTGCCAGCATCCACACCCCCATCCAGGGTCATTCTGCTTAGGCTGGGAGTCCTTCAGGAGAACTGAGCACGAACTCTACCTCTTCTGAGTTTTCAGTTGTTTGGTTGGTTGTGTTTTTGTCTCTTTCTGTGGCCCTTCTGGCCTCAGAGAACAACTCCCCAGAGGTGCTCAGTTTGAGTATTTCCAAAATGGGCAGGCTCTGCCCTGTGGCTCTGAAGCACAAATAAACTCGACAGGCAGAAGGAGTGATGTTCATGGCTTGCCTTCCACCTACAGGCCACCGAGCTGAGCCAGGCTGCCTTGTAAGACTTGCTCAGTGGCATATTTAAGTGGTGCTTACAGTTTAAGTCCCAGATACAAGCTCCCCTCCTCTTTATCCATACACAGCTGGGGCCCTCTGGCAGAACTTGAAGAGAGAGTGGAAACTGAAAGGGGCAGCAGCCCTAATGCAGATGTTTACTATTCAATTAATCATCTCTCTGCTGATACTAATCACTTGCACATTCAACTCACAGAGAAGATACATACAGGAGGGAGCCAACATACCAGACAAGAATGAAACACAAGCACACACACAAATCCATTTTGGTATTGATTGAAAGCGAGGGAGGGAAGGACAAATTTAAACCCTGACCCCCTGTGCTCTGCCCAGGCTGCAGAATTGCTGGGTTCCCTCTTCGCACTGCAAACCGGCACATACGCAGGCATTACCATGGAGAAGCCCTGTAAAGACCCACCGTGAAGTCCCACCTCCACCCAGTTCACACAGCTCAGGGCATGTTCCTTATCACAAGGCCTCACCACTACACAATTTCCCCCTTTTCCCATTTGTGTTCAACACACAGGGCCCTACGACCACTCTTGAACTAGCCAAGATCCCTTTCAACCCACCTCTTTCCAGAAGCCTGGTAAGAGACATGTGCCCACACGGAGGAACTGATTTGCTGTAGGGTATTTATTTCACTGCTTGCACCAAAATGTTTGGAGCTGCTGTGTCTTACCCTGTGAGAAAAGAGCAGACTAACACAACGGCTGTCCCCACCCTGCAGCCTGTGGTTTCCCAAAGCCACAGACTGCCTACACAGCAGCCAAGTTCCCGTCTCTTTTGGTATGCATTTACCCAGAGGTGTACCTATTTCTGTTTCTAGCTGCACACATGCTCAGAGCAGTCACACTTCTTTGGAGAGGAATGGATTCAGTTCTCATTCTGCCTTGCACACAGAAGGTGTCAGCGCAGGCCGGTTCGGGTGCAGGCTGTTGCACAGCTAAGCACACTGACCCAGCTCTGCCCGTCCAGCCACTCCTGAGCACCGCCGTGCAACCGCAGCTGCAAGCTGTGCAAGGGAAATGACGACAGGGTGAACAGGACTGGGGAATATTGAGTATTTGCTAAACAAAGGCCTTAGCTTCAGCGCGTGTCCAGTCATACCACAAGTATGTGACAGAGCAGCTCCGTGTGCTTGGACAGTTTGGAAGGTTGGTGCTGCAGTTCTGAAGTGCTCATGCAATAAATCACCTTGCATTAGTCTACTTGCAGTAGCTGAATTTTTCCTCCCCTCCTAAATGATGAATTCAAGCTAGAAAGACTCCAGCAAGCCAAAAAGCCTTGACAAATACTGGAACAAACCCTGAAACCTTGAGAGACCCATGGGCAGTTTGGAGGAGTCTGTTTCATGCTGTGGTTGTACAAAGGAACTCTCTCACAAGAGGCATTCCCAGGCTCCTGACCTCATGTTAAAATCACATCAACTAGCTGAAATGGATCTAAAGCCTTCTCTGACTTCTGGGGTGACAAAAGAGCAGTCCAGAACATTTGTAGTATTACCAGAAGAGAGCTGATCCTTTAACACAATGAGTTGTGCCTTCTCCTTGGGAGCTGGAAAGTGCCATTGCAAATCGTAGTTGCTGATGGACTCCGGTCTGACCAGATGACCATGCAAGGGGCCCCAGGGCTGGTCACGCTGCGCAGAGCCCAGGCACTGCCACACTCGGTCTGCAGAGACAACAGAGGCAAAAGGTGGGATATCATCAGCCCCATATTGGAATATCCCAAAGTGATTAAATTATTTGCCCAGCTTCTGAGGGTGAAAGCTGTGGTAGAGCAGGAAACAGCTCAGATTTCCCGAGGCCTCTGGCTGCAGCCCTGCTCTGCTGTGGCTAGAAAGCGGTGTGCATTTCAGTCCCCAGGCATCACCCATCTCCTCTGCACTAAGTTTCTGAGATCATCTCAGTGGGCACGTTTAACTGGCATCCCTGTCTGCAGAAATTGCTGTTGAAGCCCAGCTACCTGAGCACCTGCGGACACCTTGGGGCACAAGGGATGAAGAGCTGCAATTTCATGCCACTCCTCTGAGAGAGTCACAAGCACACAGCAGTGCCAGCTCTACTAAGAGACATTTGACAAGACCTTTGATGTGCTGCTTGTTAATTCAGGGCAGCTGCAAACACTTTCCAGTTAGTTCTTGACAAGAATAAGAGCTATAGCCTTAAATAATTACTTGCTAACACATTCCAAGTGATGATGGACTTCTGCCGGCAGGTCTTCTGCTCTGATTTAGCCTGATCCTCTGCCATGACTGCATTTCTTGAACTTTACCAGCATTGATTTACATTTGTTCAGTTGTGTCCTGTCCCTGCTTCTTTTCTCAGGTCCTACTTATGAAACAGTCTGAACAAACTGACAAGCAAACCTGTGCTGGATCAGTGCTTAATCCCCAGTTAGCAATGCGGGTGCCGAATGGGAGATAAACCACAGAGACACAGCGGCAGTAAGTCAAGCCTTTGCACCTTTTGAATATCCTTGAAATACAGCTTGTTCTCCTTCTACCTTCCTACTCCAACTAATAATGAACTCTGATGCAGGTCTCATGACAAGCCTGGCTCCTCTCTTATGTAACAACCTTATACCCCTGCACTTACCATTCAGTCCAGAGCCACTGGAAACTAAGCTATCTGCAGACGTTTTTCCTTCCCCCTCTAGGGAGCTGCAGGAACAAAAAGTACGATTTGGTTTCCCGGCAAATCTCTTAGTGCTGCTTATCTCTGGAGAGGGGTTTGATCTTCTCCTGCTGCGATCAGCAGATGACACAGCTGGGGACGTTAGCAGCACTGCCGATATTTGCAAGCTGGCAGCCCAAGGCCGCGTGAAGAGCCTTTCGCAGGAGGCCCTTGGGGTCTTTTTCAGCACCTGTGCAAAGTATGGAGACAACAGAAACACACCATTGGGCAAACGCTAACCAAGGCAGTGAGTTGGGCTGTGTTCGATGCTGCTGCGCAGGGAACGCAGCCATCACCCGCTCCTTCAGCGCTCTTCTCTGAGCTCAGTTTTCCTTGTAACTGCGAGCAGAAGAGCTCTGCTCGAACCTACACACTTGTTCCAGAGTCAGAGGAGATTACTTCACTACTGAACAACACAACAACATGTTGGGGGGAAGAAATGAAATGGCTCTGTGGAATCAGCTTGGGAAGAAATGAGACAAAAATCTTTTTTCCATGTGCTGAATGAGCCCAGACACAATCTGTCAGGACTAGGCTCACTATAACCTTCTGGAGCATTTTTGGAGGAGTCTCATGGCAGGCACTCAACCATGCTACACACTCTGAAAAAAATTCCCTTTTCTCAGAATAAAATCCTTCCTAGCTAGATAAGACAGAGTGGAAGTTATTTGTTAGCGTCTCTGGAACAGCAAAGCACATGAGCTGTGGCTTTGCACAGCACTGATAGTTTTTCCTTAGGTTCTAACTCCTCTTGAGTCAGAACTAAACGAATAAACCCCAATAAAAGGAGAAGTCAAGAAATCAAGAGCCTGTTCCAGGTGACCTCATATGTTGGAGAGCAAGTTCTGGGTGACTGGGGGTTGCTGGAAGTCTGTTCTGAGTAGATGTGCTTCGTTTTTCCAGGACTAGGATGCCTCTCGTTTCTACTGACCTGGTTTCAGGTAAATACATATTACTTAGACCTCAAAGTTTCAGTTCACAGCAACCTCAGACTACCACTTTCTAATTAAAAACAAACTCAAATCAATAGATCAAAACAACATCAACAAGCACAAAAAAAAGCCAACAACAGGGAGGATCACCCCTGGAGAAGACCTGCACTGTCTCTCTGACCTACCCACATCCCTGTCAGTCTCCTTTACTGTCAAAGGGGAGCGGCAGCATCCTCTGTACCCAGCAGCCTGGGGGTCCCGCTTTAAACACTGTCTCAGTATCAAAGTACAGCAAGCTGAGTACCAAGAAGGAATTCTTAGGATAAGAGGATAAGCTTTGTGTGCTCAGCCTCACGGTGTCCTTGGGGGAACAAAGGCAGGCTGAGGAGAGTAAACGTCTGATTGCTTCTTTACCATGCCGGCAGCAATTCTTGAGGCTCCATTCACAACTTCTCACCCATTAACACCAACGCTTGCTCCGCGGCTACACTCCAAGGCCCAGCACCGCAGGAGCTGAAGGCACCACCCCCTCTGCGTGTCCCCGGCCACAGTGGCTGCTGCCAGCCGTGCTCCCTGCCAGGGCGGTGGAGGTGGTGAGCTGGCAGCATTCCCACCCTGCCCTTCTCCCCCACACCGGACGAGCCACGGCCTGGCCGCGGCCGCACCCTGCTTCTTGTCGCTGCAGTCAAACCTCAAAGCTGGGGGCTTCTCCCTCGCCTTAGCTGAGCTCCGACAGCCCGCAGGGATGCGCGCCCGGCGGCACGACGCCCGCGGGGAGCCGCTGCCTACCGGAAGGGCGCTGCGGGCCGCGGGGCTCGGCTCGGCTCCGCCCGCGGCGGGCTGGGGGCACGGCTGCGCCCTCCGGTCGCCGTGGCCTGGCTGCTGGTGCGGCAGGGCCTGCGTTTGTCTTCCTTTCGAAGCAATGTGCATAAGGTGCAAACAAAACTGAGAGGCAAGACTGCCCCATCTGCTAGGAGGCGCTGGCAAACTGACCACGGCCAAATGCAGAGCGGCTCCTCCACTGCTGCACTTGCAGTTTTTAAAGGTGGTGGTGGTTCAAAGTGTGGCTTCTAGTTTCTGTTAGCTGCTTTTCAGCTTTAAAATGGGGCTAACAACACTCAACAGGTTCACTCAAGCGCTGTGATGGTTAAAACACTCATGTGAGCAAAGTACATTGAGGTTCTCTAAATGGGCCAGCACAAGACAGGAATTAGTTCAGTTGCAGACATTTGGCAGGTGAAGGAGCAAGGTAAACACCAGCACATTTTCTTCTGTTTTCACAAGGAACTAAATGTGAGCTCTAGAAAAGAGAGGCCAAACACTGGCAGCCCTACAGCAACAGCTGCCCAAGCATGCGCTCCAGCACAGCAGCCATAGCTCATGCAGCCCTCACCTGGCTTGCTAGGGGCTGCCCAAGCGCTAGGCACAGCTGCGGAGGCTGTGTGCAGCCAGGCCTCCGAAGCCAGCCAGCTAGCTCAGCCTAGCTGGAATGGGGGAATCAGTGCAGCGAGGGCCGTCTAACTGAAGCGAGCAACACGTCAAAACCTAACACGTGGAGAGAAACAGGGACAAGAACGTCAAAAGAGAGAGGAAGTGGTAACAGAGATGGTGTCACCAGGAGAGCCTAGTAGCAGAAAGCAGGTTACGAAAGGAAACTTTAGAGCTGATTAGAATACTGTAGCTTATAGATAGGAGATTTGACTTCTATTCAAGTTCAGATGTCTGCTTGGAAACTGGACCCTGAGCTCCAACAATGCAATACTGCAGCAAGCAAGCTGGTTTCTGAAGGAGAGGTGGATAATGAGGGTATCTAAGTCTTACTATGCCCCAGACTCTTCAAAGCAGGCTCAAAACACTCAGCAGTTTGCTCACGTCTTTGTTTACAAAATACTTCAATAATCTCACCCTTAGAACACATTTGCATAGCAAAGCCTGGGAAATTGCAATCAAGAATGATCAGAGAACAAACCAAGAAATATCTTTTTGCCACCATCTGAATCCGTGCCTCATCCACAACCTGCACAGTGCCTGCTGCTGCGGTCCCCTCCTTTCAGAAAGCTGTGTTTGAGCTGGCAAATATTCTGAGAAAGGGAGGAAGGACATAGAAATATTTGCAAGAGCTTTCACACAGACAATTACCAGGCAGGCTGGGAAACGTCTGAGTGAATGAAGAGAGGGCTCCAAAATCATTAATGACAGAAAGGAGTCAGATAAGGAATGGCTCTTGGCTGTCTCATTCAACACAAGAACTAGACATAAACAAATGAAGATGCAAAGAGCCAGGTTCAAAAGTGTGGATTTTCTTCATGCAGCAGGCACTACGGAAACTTCTTTTTAAAGGATGTCGTGGATGCAGGAAACTCGTGTGAGTTTTTGACAAGCATGAACAAGTACCTCGAAAAGAAATCCTTCAGGGTTCCTCTACAGACAAACCACTACAAGTTCTGGAAATGCCCTGAAGTAAAAGCAGCCGAAACACAGAGGAGCACAGAGCTGTCAGATATTCTTGCTCCATTCTTATGATTCCCTGATCTTTTTATTTCAGCAGGTCTCTGTTGCTGGCACTTGGCACACTGATATGCCGTCTCCTGAAGCAGTAATGTTCTCCACACTCCTGGGTATTCTCTTGCTGTTTCAACTCCAGCAGTTTATTGTCTACCCTACTGGTTGCAGTCTTGTTGCTTCTGCCAGCCCTCTTCCTGACAAGAGTGTGCTGCTGGGGAAGACCTGCTCCTCCCTATCTTCTGTCAGCTGCCCTGCTCTCTTGGCCAGGCCTTTTGCCTTCAGTACCATGTGCCTGGCATCAGCCCACCACCTTGGATGGCAAAATGGTTCTATGCCAGCTTTTGCTACTGCTGATTTGCAGATCCAGAAGTCGCAGCAGGTTTATCTGTAACGCTCCACTTTTGGGCAAGGTTGGCCCAGGTGCACCCAAGGTCTCTAAGGCCATTCTCATTTTCTAGGGAATCAGCTCACCTTTACACCAAGAGAGTGCAAATGCAAACATGCTGTGTTAGCAAAGGTTCATCCTTGGATAGATTCCAAAGAAAGAGCTTCACACCTACCACACCTCTACAGCGTAAGGTGCCTGCGACCAAGCATGCCACACCAGCAGGTTAACTCTCTCAAAACACTGAGAGCGTCCAAAGTGCATCCCAAAGGCTGTATTTCATCTGCAGCTCTGTGCCTGTTCTAAAGGTAGGTGCTGAAAGACCTCAGATGTGCCACAGCTAAATAAGCTGGACTGGTGCAAAACAGTTCAAGAGAAGCCACAATACTTCTTGAGACACATCATTAAGGGGGTAAGGTTTCAGCCAACCCTGTCACATGGCAAAGAGCAAGAATATGCAAAACAAAAAAAATCCGAAGTGCAGTTGCAGGAGGCATTCACTACGTTAGACATTCCATAACTAGGGAATTGCCACAGCTTAAAAGGCTACAGCAGAAACCACCTCTTTGAAAGAGCAATTCCAACATCTCAGGCTGCATTTAGTGCTCATAAAACTCGCTGCAGTGCATGGACCTGTTTCTTCCATCAGTTCAATTCATGCTACTTTCAAATAATGACTCCCTCTTCTTGGTTTTCATAACCCTGGGTTTGTGCTAACTGCACCTGCAGTCAAACAGAGCAGGCTCTGAGAGCAGCCTGGCACAGACCCTTCTTTGCATTAACATCTTCATTCTCCTGTTCTGCTGCTTCACACACAGGCTTCTCTTGATTCATTTTTTTCCACTCTTACTCAGCTCTGCCTCCATTTTCATTGATTTTTTTTTTTATTGCCATCTCTCTGGAACACAATGAAATCTTGCTGCATTAAAGCAGGCTTGGAAAGAGCACAACAGGATTGCTCATCTCAAATCTAAACACATTCCTTTTCCTGCAGGTATCTGACACCTCCTCCTTTCTAAATAAAAAAAAGAACAGAACTCCTTTAAAACCCCAAGCACACAGATGGGAACAGAGCCCTGCAGAGTGCCTGGCACTGTGGCCAAGCAGCTTTAACGGCTGACAACCTTGCTGCAGAATGGACCTTCCCTGTACACACAGAACGTTTATTTCTGTGCTCCTATCTCAAGTCACAGACACACAAACACACACAGGTGCATTGGTAGCTCCTTGTGAACTGTATCTGTAGCTGCTACAATGCCAAGTCAACACAAACTATTGCTAAAGAACGAAGCTGACAAGCTCAGAGTCTTCCCACAGGCTTAACACAAGTTGCAGGTGCTTGCGACA
This sequence comes from Pogoniulus pusillus, assembly GCF_015220805.1. Taxonomy (NCBI): domain Eukaryota; kingdom Metazoa; phylum Chordata; class Aves; order Piciformes; family Lybiidae; genus Pogoniulus; species Pogoniulus pusillus. Next base: position 24,887,480 of record NC_087280.1, read on the forward strand.
AGCTCTTCAGACCAAGTGCATCCCCATGGCAGCAGGGACATTTCCAGTGCACTGCTCGGTCAGTGGCCTGCACAGATCTTTTCATTAATGCATTTCTAATACTGTTAGAAAGAGCTTTTTAACAGAATTTGGAATGCTCACAACTTAATGCAAACCAGCCTTTGTTGTCGAGCGAGGACAAAAGCTGATGGTCTGCAGATGTACAGATTTTCTGGTCAAAGATAACAGGGTTAGCTGAACATCTGACTCTTGTTCTTTTACCAGGGTCAGAAATTTATGTCTGCATTTCAGCGAGGTTGCCCAGCCTGTTACAGATCTTACTGCACACAGGACAGACAGATTTAGCAAAAGGAATGATGTGATTGCTCTTGACAGGGCAGCCAGGTTGGGATACCAGACAAACATGCAACTCTGGCCTCAGGAGCAGTGTCAGATCATTCTAAGCTGCAATCACACTTACATCAGAAGGAAAATACACCAGTGACATAACTATGGTTGGGGCACATTTATTTAGCCTACTTACATCGAGTATGCCTTTGAGTGTTCCAGCAGACAGGATTTCATTCATCGTGTGTCCCTGACTCCAGCACTGAAGATTCTCAGATGACGTCCACTGCTCATGCATAAATACAGTTTCTGATGGCCTTGCTGGTGTTACACAGCCTTATCTGCAGCCTAACTGCTGGGCACATGCCGGCCACTTCCCAGCTGCATCCCAACACACTCACAAGCCAGCACCAGCTCATCTTGGAACTGCAGCAAAACACTAATTCAAATAAAAGCACACAGAGCTCAGCTAGTGTTTGTCAGCCTCGCAAAAACAAGAGGCTTTTCAGAGAGTGCTCTGAAGAGTAACAAAGCAGTAATGGTCCTTTGAATACTGAACATCAGCAGTGTCTGCTCTTGCTCCATCTTCTGCTTCTCCCACAGGAAAAGTGAAACCCTGCTGCCATAACTGCAGACCCTCTTTTCTCTCCCATCTGGATCCAGCTCTGGCAGAAGGTGAATGGGGTTTTGGACTGTGTCAGAGTGGTGTGCAGGGAGGAAGTGACAGCAGCCCTTCTACCTCATTCACTGAGCTTCCTATAGGAAGGGCCAAGAGCCAGTTTTTCTTAAACAAGGTGATCTGCCCCCCAAAAGCCTGGCACTTAGCAGCTAACCTGCAGGCAGCCAAGTCAAACACCAGTGTGCCAGGTGAGAGCAGCTGCCCGTGCCTCTGCCAACCCATCTGCTCCCTTTGCCTGCTCCTAGCAGGCTGAGCTCTTTCAGTGCATGCACAGTTCAGACACAAGGCTGGGGCTTGTTCCCTCTTATCTCCCTTAAAACATCCGTTTGCAAGGCACCAGCTGATCAATGACAATGCTCACACAACCTTCGCTATCACCAGCAGCCTGACACCAACTCTCTTTTCATTGGCTACCACAGAGAGTAGGTAACACAGACACTGAAGGAGTTACCTTTAACCTGCTGTCCCCTTCATCACCTGCACACACCCACAGCGCTGCTCGCTTCTGCCAAAAGACTTAGCAATTTAGGGTAAGATTAAGCTTAGAATAAGTTACTTTTACAAAGGATTCAAGAAGGGATTCTACAAGGGACTTCTTAGAACGTTCTCTGGGCTGTGTCCAGCATTAAGTCAAACAGTACCTCAGGAAATGAAAATAAAAGTAGTTTGGCTTCTGCTGTAGCACACATTTGTTTCAGAAGGGGTTGTACAGCCGCTGGACTTCAGGAAAGGAAAGGGAAAGAAACTGCAATTGCCTTTCACTGCAGCTCCACAGTTCCATCGACAGTGGGCACCAACCGTGGCAGAAGCTGAATCTGTATTCAGGGGAGAAGTGCCACCCCTGCTCCCTTTCAGCACTGAGCTTTCCAAGCCCAACCTCACAAAACCAATTTTGTCCAAGTAGGAGCAGAAAAAGGTTCTTGTATTGCTTAGTGACATGGCAGCTGTAGAGAACCCCCAAAAAAGTGCCACCAAGCTGAATCCTGTGAGCAGTTTCTGCTGCCAGGCCTGCCCGTGCCCAGCTGCTGTTCTAAATACACATCGCCATTTGTTTCCCCCTCCTTGCCTAAACACTCACCTTCTCCACAGCTCCCAGGTTAGTTTCTCCTCCATTTTGGGGGCGTATGTGAAGGGAGTAATTTAGGAAGACAATTTATAGTGCCTTTCACCTCTCACCCCACTCTTTGCTGTGCCACTATTGCTGAGGAGGAGGGGACATTACATTTGTACCACAAGAGCAGTGACCAGGTTGTGGCTGAAGAGAAGGGACTATGGTGCATGCATGTCTGAAGTGTCCCTCACAGCTTTGCTCCCCTGGTGCAGGAAGGCTTCTTTCCACAGTGAATTCTCTATTCCCTCTGCTCAGACAGACTCTCTGGTAACGCTCCACTCGTGCTGCTTGGGATGTATCTGACCAGGAAAGCTATCAGCAAGCAGCAGGACACTGATGGCACTGTGCACACTCCCTCTCCCTGCTGCTGGGGGAAGCATTTAGATGGTTTACTTTTCTAAAACATATAAGCAAAGTACAGAAATGACTTGAAAAAACATCCTTCCAGCCAGGAAGTGTTTGCTGTGAAGTCTGTGGCTGTCCAAGAAGTGCAATTTAAGGAGGGAACTCTGCCCTTCATTTTAGATCAGCCGATGCTTATTTACAGCCAGACAAGGTTAGGAAGAAGCAGCATCGACTTCAGGTTCAGTTTGGCTCTTAGTGATGGTCGAGCAGCCACCCGGCACATCAAGGAGGAAGGACAGCAGCCGTTCCCCTGTGAGCTGTGCCCCCATTTTAACACCTTGTGCTGACTTGGATGCTCTTTCTAAGCCTGGCCACACAATCCTTTGTCTTCCTTTTGGTGCTGTTATTTTTAAGGAAAAATGTTTGATGAATACCTGCATAGGAACAACTTAAGTTAGTGGTACAGCACTGCACTACGTGCTCCCACCAGACAGCCACTGGCAGAACCTTTCAGAGTCAGGCACTTGGGGAAGTTCTGCTATCTTTAACTACAGCCTAACCAGAGGTAAAAAGCACCTGATTTTCAGCTGGGACTCAACACAACTGTGCTCTGGATTCAATCCAGAGGTGTGACTGCCCTCTGCTCACAGAACACATGAGTAGAATGGTTCTGAGCAGGAAGCTACATCTCAAGCTCCACTCTATTTTTAAGTAATGTTCACCCTATTTACAATGGTCAGGGTGGGAAGAGCTAAACCAGAATAGCCACATCGGGGTCGGAGCACACCCCTTGACTACTGATTTGTGTGAGGGAATGTGAAGAATTTGAGGCAGGCTGCAAGTGGTTCCATTTCCCTCGATTCTTTTCTCTGTGTCAGATGCAGTTCTTTGGTGGGTGTTTGTTTTTGCAACCATAGTGATGAGAGATATTTGCTGGCTGGGGCCAAAATAATTCCAAACAGTTATCTACTGGCATAATTTTTTGGTCAGCAAAACCAGACATTTGCCTGCTTCACACCCAAAGGGTTGGAATCTGGAGTCTAGGCTCCCAAAATAGCTCTGGAATTATTTTTCTAAAGCAGAGCAATAGTTGAGGCTTTTGGTACATTCCCACCCAAAGCAGGGGTGCTGCTCACACCAGCTCAGCCCTGCAGCCACTCCAACTTCTCTTATTGTTCCAGTTTTATGAAAAATAACCTGGATGACGTCACTGGGGTCAGGGATAAAAAAGGTGCCCAGAGCGACCTCCCTGACAACACAGCTGCAACAAAGCACATTCCCCACAGACTGCTCTGCTACCAGCTCTGGCTGTGTGACACAGCCAGCCCAACCAGCGCCAGGCAGGAACCAAAGCTTCACTGGCAGGTGCCAGCTGCCTGGCAGCAGGGTGTGCACGCAAACACACACTGGCTGGGTGACTTCGCTGACCACCTGAGCCAGGACTTTGGTAGGTCCACACTGCTCACAGCTTTGAAGAAAACTTTAGGCCCTGCAATTAGGTTGGAGGCTGACTGCAATTTTTGCTGGAGTTACAAGTGGTAGTAGCCCATGAGGGACAATAACTTTTCCAGCTTCTGAACTCGAAATCCACTAAGGACCATGGAAACTGACCTTCGTGGCAGCTTGTTCTGCTCCACCAGACTGCAGCCCTCAGGACAGGAACTCTGTCTAGCTGGCCTCCCCTCCCGCTGGCCAGAGAGCATCTAGCAGGAGGATGGGCAGAGAGCTGGAAGCAGGAATCTCTTTAGCCATGCCAGCAGGACTTGGCAGAGCTTGGAATTCCAAGCACATACTCACATGAGCAGCCTCACTCCCAGAGCTGGAACAGCCCCCTTGATTCAGTGCATCCAGAGTAACTGCACTGTGAAACAGAAGTAAATCCTATCCGTCCTCCTGTTCTCTCTACATCACTTCCTGGTGCTGTGCAGTGCTTTGGGCTCTGTTTCCAGAAAGGAGGCCATGGCTGCAGTCTGAGCAGACCCAGAGTGTGGCCAGCCAGTCAGCAGTGCTGGGAAGCCTGTGATGGTTGAGAGCTGAGTTGTGCTGGTAGGAAAGGACCGAGCGACCTGGCTGGGGAGCCCTCAGTAGCTAATCTTGTGTCAAGTGAGTCTGGGCAACTACCCAGCTACTGTGATCTTCAGAACAGTCACAGAGCATGCAGTCATCTCCTTAACACTCACTGGGCACCCCCAGGAGCTGCTCTAAGCCAGTACTGGGAGCAGCAGAGAACTAAAGGTTCATTTCATTGTGGCCAAATTACAAAATGAGATTAATTGTTGAAAGAAAATTAAGGCAGAATCTTGCTCCCATAATCAGCAAACCACTTTTTGTCTCCAGTGCATAGGCTGAATCCAATCTAAGGCCAGAGATGATTTTAGGGGCTTCAGCCTGTCCCCTGACTGACAGCTTTCCAACATACTCACTGTCCATCATGAAGAACTCGTTGTCACAGTGACTGTAAGAACCCTTTGTGCTGGCCCGAGTTTAACAGGGCAGCATTGTCAGAGCAGTTTGTTTCCCTGTCATTAATGAAGATGTGCAGGACGTGAAGTGCTTTCCCTCCTTGCTGTTAGCAGAGATGGCATCTGCTGCTCCCAGATGCAGCAGGAGCTGGGAGGCTGTCAGAGCAGTTGATGACCTCCAGGATGGGTGTTGCTAGTGAGCATTATTGTTCTAAAATAAAAATAGTGTCTAAACAAAATGTTGTGGGAGGATGAAAGCTCAGCTAGAGCTGGGCAGCGGCCAGCCTGCGCTTCATGCAGTAATTGCTAATTGTGTAAGCCCTGCCCAGCGCTCTGTTTACCAAGGATGTTTTGCCCATTTTAGCTGAGGTGGGGCTCGTTTCCTTAACAGACACAGAGCAGAGCTGCAGGCTGCCTTGTATCCTGCTAACAGAGCATGCTCAGATCCTAGGGCAGTCACAAAAAGTAAGAGCAACTTGCCGCCTTTCTTGCTACGTGGTGGACTGGGGGAAAAGCATCAGGATGCCACTCATGTTCCAGCTTTACCTTCTCTGGCTTGGATATTTCTGAGATGTTAAAGGCCAAGTGCAACTCAGGGCTCGATGCTCCTTGCCAGCCTCAGTTTCTGTGCAGCTTTCCCACTGTTCTGCTGTGATCACTCAGTGCAGGGGAACAGTGGAAGGAGCTGAGCCCACAGTCCCTGCTCGAGCTGGTGCAGCAGCTCCTGCTCAGTCAGTACCAGTACCACACTGTAGTGCGCTGGCACTGGTGAGGCTCAGTGCTGGCTGTGGGCAGAAGCAAGCTAGGACTTAGGTACTGCAGAAGCTGGCGTGGCTCTAAGCCCTGCAGTGGGCATCAGTGCATCCGTGTGAGGGATTCAGCTCTGGTCAAAGCTACTAGCTGGAAAGGCAGAGCGTGACAGCACTGCAGCTTCTGCTAACGAGCTCTTTTTGCGTTGCTTATCAATTGACCTCAGACTGAATAAAAAAGTGTTTTTCATCAGCTAAAACTTAGCAGCAGCTGGCATCTGACTGAAAGAAGGAGTTCAGGATGCACAGAATTCTCTGCCAAGGGCTCGGCAACAACCGCTGTAATACTGCTGTGAACCAGTGCCAGAGCAGAGGATTATAATGATCATTTTACTGCGATTACTCTTCTCAAGCCACATTACACTGGTAATTCCTGCTACAGTGGCACTTAGGGCACCCACTGCTTTGCTATCCTGGAAATGCCACGTTCTTAGCCCTGTGCCGGGTATTTCAGGTGAAGCTTTACAAGCTCATGCTCAAAGTAAGCTTCTGAGTCCGTCACATGGAACGGGGTAGGCACCAGAGGGCTCTGTGGAGCTGTGGTGCTGCAGTACATGGCACACCACTGGTGTTAGCTGTGTGCCACAGCAGCCTCAGCTTTGCCAAGTTACATCTAGAACATGGAAAACTGGCACGGCTGTTTCACAGAAGTGTAAGCCACAAACCTCACCCTTAAACAGAAGAATAAATGCCCTGAGCGTGTCAGTCTTTCACTTTTCACAATGACACTGCTCTGGGGCAGGCAACAGATGCCAAATAAAGCAATTCCTTGCACCCTGTCCCGAATCTGAGTCATGGCCCTCGGGACCTTAAGACCTCTGAACAGTATTTCCTTTGCCTGTTGTCTTTAGCTTGTTAGTACACCCATCCGACTGAGACTGCTACCGATCATACACCACCTCCAGCAGCGAGACAGGGCGGCTCCTCGGGGGAAGGATGTGTGAAATGCCATGGAACAGAAACTGTGCGGCAAAGACTCCCAGCAGTGCTGTTCCCCAGGGTCTGGGACACCCTCAACTGCACACCAGCTCCTGAGGATATGGTGCACCTGCTGAGAAGAGGCAATTGGGCAAAACCTATGGAAAAGTGGGAAAACTCCTGCCTTCCAGGACAAGCTGCTTTCTGTCAACTGCTGAGAGCCCTCACGTGCCCCTGGCAAATTCTGTGTACAGAGAGAGGCAGATTTTGTGCCCTGCCCTGGTGGCTCTCTGCACACACCAACACTGCGAGTTTTGTTTCCACTCTTCCCACTGCTGCCTGCTGCATTCCCACAAGTCTCTACAGAGGGCCTGGCTGGCAGGTTTCACAAAGTCTAACGGACAGCAAATGCTGCAAGCTCCTTAGAAAACACTAATGTCAGCCCAGTGCTTCTGGAGGGTGTTGGAACGACCCAGAAGACTCACATTAGCCCCACAGCAGGCTGCCAGAGGCTGCCCAGCACCCATCTGGCTTGCTATAGATGCGCTCTGCCTCTGTTCTGAACATGCTCCAGGCTGCACAGTGTCTGTGCCTGACCTGCTGAACATCCATAAATCCTGCACAAATGTAGGAATGGATCAAATGCCTCCAGCCAGCAAATTTCCAGATGGAAAAAGAAGGCATAGACAGGGAGATCAGAGCACCTTGCAATCCCAGTGCTCTTCGCTGTCAGGAAGGATGTGGACACACATCCTCCTCCTTTTCCGAGCCAGCCTTCTGATCTTCCAGTGCTATCCAACACTGCCACGGGTGGCAGAAGAGACCTTGCCTAATTAGCTTGGGCACCTATTTAAAAGGTTTCTTTACTATAAGCAGGACAAGCAAGAGACACCCAGGCCGAGACATCTTCCCTGCTTTTCCAGTGCCTCCTGCTTTCCCTTGACCACCAGAGTATTTTCCAGGTAGCTGCATTTACCCTTCTGCTTCCCTTCCCCATAAAAAAAAATCAAGTCAGGAGCAGCCACATCTCATGGTGCAGTTTCACAAGAACCTCAGTAAAACTAGGAACAGAGGAAAGCTCCTCTCATGTAATTTCTTCCACTTCTGCCACAGTCCCACTCTTGCCCCTTGCACCACCCACAGCACTACTCAAATATTTGCAAGAAGGAATTCAGTTTGTTAACTCAGGAAAATCCTGCCCTCTCCGTGTCCAGGTGAACAGCTTAAGTGCCTCACAGAGGAGTCTGGCAAGGGCTGGATGAGAGGCAAGTTAAGCACTGGGTGTGGTGGGCTGGGAGCAAAGGAACGAGTTTATCCTTTCAGCTGTGGTAAAGTACCAGAGCAGCTCATTTTGCCCCACGGAATTGCAAGCTAAGAGGCTTCCCTCTGAACATCTGCAGCCATGCAGGTAATCCACCCAGAGTCTTTGCAGGGACTGTGAGGGAAGAAAGTGCTCAGCCAAAGGATCAGACTGCATAGACCCAGGGAATTTACCAGCCACACAGAGCTCCCTTCTCTGCCACTGAAGGAGCTGGACACCATCCTGGCACTGTCCTCTCACCTAGACCTGCAGGCAGGACTGCACTGACATTCCGGTATTATTGGGGACTGCTCCTTGGTCAGCCATCTAGGAGGAGGCAGAGGAGAAAGAACAAAAGAAGGAACCAAATGAGAAACTAAAGTATATCTGTGCTTCTTTGCTTACTTTCTCTTTAGCTCTATTCAGTGAAAGAGGGGCAGTTTAGAGCAATACTTCACTGATAGCTGCTCTCTGGTTCTCTCACCCTGTTCAGCTGTCTCTTCTCAAATCAGGTAATGATGCACATACACAAGCATGGCCACAGAGAAGCTGCTGTTGTTTCATGGTTGTTGGACATGAGCAATAGCTGAAATCATAACCAAAACCCAGGGAACAGAAGTTCTCCTGACATTTGGGTGAATCAGCCTTGTAACAGATCAGTATGAAGTAGACACAGTTCAGTATGAAACGTTGGAGCAAGTCTTCATGTTTCTGGTACCACTTTGTTGCTGGTGGTTTGTGCAGAGCAGCGGCAAGCCTAGGTCAGCACACACTGCTGACTGCCTTGCTCCTTATCATTTCTAACCCAACGGTCCATAATTAAGCCAAACAAAGCTGTTCTAGAAGGGCATTAGTTCTAATGAAAAACCACTTACATAGCAGCATTCAGCTTCATTTGCTCTTCGCAGAGCCCAGAAATAAAGGGATTAGCCACTGCAAATCCTCCTGGTGCTTTACATTTCATCACAAGAAATTTATGATAATTTATTCTACATGTCTGATACCAGTGAAGAAGCCTGCAAGCAAAGCTGGCTGGTGCCCGAGGACACGAGCTGGTAGCAGGCTACAGCACTGCAATGCCCAACGCTCACTCCTGACCCCTACCCGGGGCGCCACCCTTTTATGCGCCTATGAAACCAGCAAGGGGCTGAGGCCGTCTGGCACATGAGTACTGAAGGACCATCAAGAACTGAAGAAGAAACTCTGCTGGTGTTTCAATCCAGTAGTAGAGTACCAGCATTGATCTGCTTCTGTTTTCTGTATTGAAGGAGGTCTCAAAGCGAGAAGGTCCTGCAAAGGGCAGCATCCATTTGACGTCTGCCCTTCTCCATGTCTCAAGTGCCCAGCCTGGGGGCCTTCTCTTTCTGATTATAAACTTTGCTTTAGCCAGCTACCTTTGTGAGCAGCAAAGCTGGAGTGGAGGGGCTGACTTCCAAGGCTCTGTCACCACCGACTGGTGAACACACTGCTTGTATGGCAGCCAGGGCTGTGCAGCTGCTGCTGACTCTGACCACGAAATGCTGTGGACTCACTGGTTAGCTCTACCTGGACTCTGGGTGAGGCCAGGCCACCTGGCTCTCCCTCAATTTACAGTTCAGGATTAACCAGGAAACCTGCTACTGGCCCACTCAGCTTCTAATTTTGGAAAGGAAAGCAGTGCCTGGCAAGCTTGCAAGGCTGTTGGCCCTGCTCTGCTCCCTGAGCTGTTCCCTCAGCTTGCACAAAGCCTTTCAAAGGGCTCTGTGTGAAGAGGAATCCACATGAGATGACTCCTCATCATCCTCTGTCCAGCTTTAGGCATGGGTATGGGACATTCTGACAGGACTTGTTTTTCCCAGATGTTGCTTTGCTTCCATGTGAAAGCACAACACAGAAGTGCATGCAGCAATATTGGAAGCTCTCAGGTTCTGTAAGGCAAGGTAGCACTCACCAGGAAACACAGGCATGACAGCGTCTGTCTAGCAGCTGCCTCAGTGGCCTCCAGTTCTTGTCAGAAGCCAAAATACAGTGGAAGTGAGCAGATGCAGAAGGAAGCCAGGCTGGCTTTTATACTTAGTTATTAATTAAGCTGACCAATTAATGGCTATATTTCCTTTGTCCATTTTCCCCTTCTTCTAGACAAACGTGTTCTGTGTTCCTAATCATCAATCTGCCCTGAAGGCTGCAAAGCTAATAGTGAGAGAACGAGAAGAGTGGATTCCTTTCCCAGCAGCACCATTCTGCTGTCACCATGTGCATGGCATTAAGCAATGGCTGGGCTTCTCACCTTGCTGTCTTTTTAAACCCATACTGCAGCCTGTAGGAACTGACAGGCATTGGGCACAAAGGGTACCACTGACCTTAAAATTCAGATGACTAATTCCCTTCCCACACTTGTTGTGAGCCATGTTCTTGAGATGCTACATCTTGCTGCATGCGGTGGTAGGATCCAAGCTGGCAACATTCAGAGAAGTCCTGCATCCTTAAGTGCCTGCAGTCATGAAGAGGTAGCTAAGCTGCTTGTTGAAATGAAGACCACAGCACAGAGCAGAGGCACTTGGGGGATCGAAGCATGAATGCAGAAAAACTGAAAAGCTCACTTGGATTTTCCTCTTTACACAGACAGCAAACAGCAGAACACAGACAGTGCTGGAGGCTTGGCTTTCTCCACAGTAGTTCTTACTCACATGGGCAATTGGGCCTATGAAAACTGAACTCTTACAGGAGATCTCCCAGGTAGAACTCAGTCACAGTGGAATTTGCAGACCTTTGGCTGACCCATGCACAGCTCAGGTGTGATTCTGGGCAATTCCTTGATTTCCCCACTCCAGGATATTAATTTCCAGATTTGGGGTGGGGTTTTTTTCCCTTCTTGTCATCTGTCACCCAGAGGGTTCACACAGTGCAGAGATTCCTGCTGTACTCACCAGAAGAGGCAGAGTGCTACTAACAGTATACTGTTATTAACGGTGCCAGGAAAGGGCTGTGATGAGTGAGTTCAGGGTTGCCCTAGAACAGAAAGAGAAGCAGAACTTTGATTATTTAATAAAAATGAATGGCATCTACTAAGTGCTTCAATTAGTACCCAGAGACAGCAGGAATTGGAATGAACAATTTGAACTTCTGCCCACACTGTTGCTGCTGTTCTGACACAAAGAGCCTGCACACAGCAATAGAGGAAACAGAGAAGTAAATAATTCTTTTTGGGAGTGAGCCCCTTTGGAGCTGCCATGCCTCTGTTCCGCGGGGCTCTGAAAATCAGAAGTGCTGTTACCCCTCTGCCTAGGGAATATTACAGTCCAGTAGGAGGTGGTTCCTGGAGCCCCTGCAAGCATAGTAGGCAGCATTTTATTTCAGCTTTTAAACTAAAATTCCTGCTATTTTTGCCAGCAGAGGAAGCTCTCAAGAGCTGTAAATCAGCAAGGCTGCCCCACATTTCAGCAGAATCCAGGCCATGTTTATAAACAAATATGAAATCAGGAAATCCTTCCTAGATACAAAAGCTGCAGCTGCTGCCTGCTGCTTTGCCCAGATCCAAGCACCATTCCCAATTACACACCAGGGTCTTTAATGTTAATCCGCTAGCGAGATGCCATTTGTGTGGCACTCCCAAGAGTTCAGGTGATAGCACGTTGATTACTTACGCAGCTCTTAGCTTTGAAGCAGCTCCCGTTTCCTCTGAACTCCAAAGTATCCAGCAGGAATTCCAGGAGCACGCTCACCCTCTGCTGTCATGTGCATGATGATCTCTGAACACGTTTCAGGAACATGTGTGTGCCTTGCTGAACAGCTTCCAGAATAGCTTCTGTGCAGGCAGGCTGACTGCTGCCCAGGGCTACGCTGTTCTCCTCAGTGGATCACCTGTGCGCCAGCAGGCATGGGGGAAGTGGGACGATGAGGAGGGGGCGTGTGGCATTCCTCAGCATGACACAGTTCCGCTCTGTCTTTGCGGCGTCCACCTTTCCCAGCTGCAAAGTGGCAACACACTCAAGTCCAGGATTTCAGGGCAGGTTCAGTGTGCCCCTGCTGACACCCATGGCTCAGTGAGACTGAGAAGCCTCTGTGCTGGAGACTTTCTGGTGAGACAGAGCAAGTGCCTGGCGGCCAATCTGTCTGCAGAAGCAGAGGCAGCCAATGCTTTGCTACTGGAAGAATTAAAGCAGAGGTTTGGGGTAATGCTTCCCAACTCTGAAAGATTACACATCTCCCTGGTATGTTATTGTCAGAGGAAGACACAAGAAAGGAGATGTTATGAAATACATAGGGGAAATGTTTGGGTAGAGATATAAAGGCACAGAACTAGAGTGAAGTATCTATTAGTGAGGGAAGGAAAACTGGGAGAATGATTAAAACGTCAATGATACGTTTATGCTTCCATAGGCACTTGGACATCTGTTCTGTCCTGCTGCAGCTCAGCGTAACAGTGATGTGAGGTGTTGCTGCAGTTACTCTGGACTGCTTTTAGCACTGAGCATACCGAGAGGCCAGAGAATTTCTGTTAGCTGCAGAGGCGTCAGAACTTACTTGGACTTTGCATTTGGAACACAGGCCCTCAGAGCTCATGATAAACTTGCAACACGTAGCTGTTCACTCTACCTGTACAGCACAGACACTACTTCAGTTTCTCTGTACCCTGCTTTAATTCCTTAGAGCAGAGACAAACTGCTGTTTGTCTTCCTCAACTGAAGTTCCTCTTAGCTACTCTTGAGCACGCTTTGCAGTAACCACAGGTCTACATTACAAGCAGATCATTATTAGATGTATCTGTCTTTAAAGGGAGAAGGATATCATAGAGCAGTTAAATATCCTTTTGAAGAACAATCTATTTTAATTTTGGGCAGATTTGCTAGGATTAGCAGCTCACCTCAGCATTAGTTGAACTACTGCTTCTCTCCCACAGCTCAGAGAACAACTGCCAACTAAAAAGTGCTATTTTACTATGCAGCACCAACAAAGAAACACCAAGATGTCCAGAGTCTCAGACTGGAACAGTTGCCAGGCTATTCAGACGTATAAAATACTTTCTGTAGGCCACGCTGTCTGGTATAAACACAGTGCCAGAATAAGGTCATGCCAACTGCAGCCGTGAATAGCAGGGTGGTGGCAGAACACGATCGCGACAGTTACAATGCACGTGTTCTTTTCCCTCAGGACAAAAGGTCCTCCTCGTGTTCCATTTTGTTATGCCAGGGGTATTTAACTGGTTCACATTCTGTGCAGACACACCTAGGCCAGTTTCTGTTCCTGTTTCTCAGAAGAAACACACAGAGTGAGCTGTACAAACACAAAGTGCTCTGATCTCTGCCATCTCTTCATCTCTGCACCTGTCTCCCACAGATAAACTTATGCTGTGGGTCCAAAGGGACACAGCTTCTCCCAAGTGCATTTCACAAAGGTTTGCAGGTGGCTGCCACATCTCTCCTGTCCTTTGCCACTGCTCTGCATCAGGAGCCTGAAGCACTTATTTCCACTATGGAAAACCCAGGGAACAGGCTGTTTGCTGCCTTAGCACTATCCTCAAAGGGGAGCAAAATCGAAAAGGAAAGCAGTGACACAGCAGGGCCATGTCTGATGCACACAGTTCTCAGCAGAAGGATGAGTGGCAGGCAAGGCTGCACAGGGCAGCAAAAACAGCTGTGAACTGTGTGTGACTGGGCTTGCAGAGGGGTGACAGAGACTGGTCTGGGTTCATGCAGAGATGGCATAACTTTGCAGCTCAGCAAACGCAATGCACTCCCTGTATTGGAAGTAGGGTGGGACGTCACTCAACAGGAGTCTCTTCCAGTAGGTGCTGGAGAAGCAGTACTTCAAGGAAGTCAGCCAAGATCATACCACGGACATTAGGTACAGAAAATGCACTACAAAGCTCACCTGGCTGGTGGCGTGGTCAGCCTCGTTGTTCTGGCCATGACGCCTCAGACACGCGCTCCATAGCTAAAAAAGCCAGGGGCTCTGAATTGCCTGGGGGTAGCCATGAATCCTGCATGGTCCTGTGAAGAGAAACACAAGCAGAATACAACTTGGTTAGCAGTGGTCCTGGCTGCTAGCAAACAGAGCCATTCTCAGCTGAACTGTTTCTTACCAGTGGAGGTATGCTAGCTTCTTTAGAGTGAAACCAGGGCTCTTTGCACAGTGCAAGGTTATTCCTTGGAGACATACTTTAACACTTCTAGATCCTTTCAGAAGTTACTGCTCTTGAAATGACAACACCATTCTGAGAGGTGCAGAGCTCCAGGGGGTTTTCAAGCACACCTCTTGAATAAGAGTCAGCCAGGACAAAAACCTCCGAACAGACAGCGTGCTCAGTCAGGATGAAACGGCTCAATGCGGAGAGGAAATGTTCCGCTGGACAGCGATTTCTCATGCGGGCAATCTCTGTGCAAGTCTGAATTAGAGACCAGTGGACCAGCTCAACCCAAACTTTACCAGGCAAGCATTTGGTGGTCTTAAACACATTACAAACGATCCTCTCCCCTATCCCTCTCTCTCTAGCAGAATCTTTTGGTTCTAAAACACCACATGTGCAATAGCAGCAGTTTTGGATGCCTTCAACCAAATCTAGTGTCAAGAAAACTTCCACCTGTCTTCCTCTTCCTACTTCTGTGGCAAACTTATTGCCAACACAAGACATGCGTGCCCTACTCCCCTTTCCTGGAGAAGGTAGACTGAGGTCTCTTTAATGGTTCAATAAATTTCAGAAACTGCCACAGATGGACAGGTTGATTGCTCCTCAGCAATAAGCAGTACAGGAGAACTCCACACTGAAATTCGCAGCCAAAATGGGAGATATCAGCACAAGGACCTGGCAGAAAAACAATCCCTACATCTTATCCATAAGCTGATGAATTCCTTCTCTGCTGCAAACAGATCACTGCTTGGGGAATAGGTTAGAATGAGAAACTGAGCTGTATCATTAACTAGCAGATTAATCATTTTAATAGCCAGAAACCTAATAACAGCAAAGAAAAATGAGAGCTGTGCTCTGATTCATAGCATGTGTCAGAATAATCTCAGTGTGAAATAACAAAATGAAAAAGGAGACAAATTGTCCCAGAGAACATTTCACTCCCATGCAGTGTTACTTAGTCTGTTAGTCAAACTGGGCACATTCGTGATTTCCAACAGGAAAAACAAAAGCAAGCAGGAACGCCCCCACAGATACCTTCCCAAGCCATTAAATGCAGGTATCAAAAATATTCTCATCCAGCCTGCATGTGGTGAAGCATTATCTGAGTGGATTTTTGCCATGTGAATAGAATCCCATCTCTCGAGAAGCAGCAGCCACACAAGCAAAACCCTGGCTGTCACCTGAAACCAGATGACACTCAAGTGGGAGAGCTCACAGGAACACTGCTCTTCCACCTCCCCTCGACGCAGATGACATACCTTGGTCTTGGACTTAATCTCGGTGTTCACATCCCTTCAGAGCTTGCCCTTTCTGCCAGATCTGAACAAATTGGGACATCTGTACTAGTGCATTTCTGCAGTCAAGTGTTTTAAACATGCTTCATCTCACAGGCTGCTGAGGATCTTAAAGCAGTAAAGAGCCTAACCAGCCTTTCACGTCAGCTCATGGCTCAGTATGGCATCTTGGATCTTCTCAGCCACCTTGTTCTCCTTCACTGAAAAAGAGAAAGAACAGTAAGGGAGGAATCTGTGGAAGTAAACTGACTGCCATCCCATTTAACAAAGGCTTGCAGATGAAAAGAGCAATGCTAATGTTCGCAGTAAACCACAGCTACCTTTAAACCCGATTCATTTATGTACACAAAACACAGAGCAGCTCTTTCACAAGTACAGCTGGTCCACACACCACTCAATAATGCAAACTGCCAGAAGCTAAATAGATTTTATCTGCTCAAAAGGACCCTGAGCAGAGTTGAACAGTCCTGTAGCCTGTCCTGCAGGAAAGCTGCTCCCTTCGCTAACATGTTCCCAGAAACCTCTCTTTGAGGTTTCTGGGAACACTGCAATCCAAAAGGAAAGCTTTCAGGTGACAAGGACAGGCACAACACACAAGGCTGGCAGCTGGACCTGATGATCCAAAAGACCTTTTCCAGCCAAAACAGTTCTGTGAGTCTCTAAACCTACCAAGTGATGCATGGAGATAATTCTGTAGACAGTTACATCTTGAGTAGAAATACCTCCTTCTGTGTAATTGCATTGGAATCTGTAACTAAGCCCAGATGGTCCATAAGGCTACAAGGCATGCGATCTTTCAGTGCTTTCTATATATTAGCTACATACACAGCAAGATGGAGTGGATGTGTCCTTCTTAATATCAGAGTGAGTAGAATATGTTGGTTTATACCAATGATTTATTAATGGATATTGAGTTAATCCTGAAACAAGAAAAGTCAAGATATTAGAAACTTTCTAGCTGCACATGAAGATAAACAAACCCAAGCATCTGGTGCAGTTGTGAACAAAAGCGTATTAAAGCCTGGTTATCGTTCGCACAGAGGTGTGATTAACCAGTCAGCCTAAGCAACACTTCAGCTCTGTGAAAAGCATGAACAGCATCTTAACTGCTAAATAGATGCTACTGCCAACAGAAGAAATTAATTACTTCGGATGTTGACTTCTGAAGACACTTCGGATTTCAAATCACACCTGATGATTCCACAGGTTGCTTGGCTTTCGATATTGGGCCAAGATAAAGTTTTTTCCCCATCTTAGTAAATTTCAGGCCTGGTCCTAACAGGGCAGGGGCAGGAGAGCGTCACTTAGCTGATGTGCCCACGAGGTGGCGCTGTTGGAGCACGGCAGGGTTGCGTTCGCTCCTCCGGCGCTCTGGTGAGGAACTTGGAGTCTACGAAAACAAACACAAAGGGACGAGGTTCGGTGCGACTTGCTGTCAAAACTGGCTGGTAACACCGAGCCAAACTGTCCGTACAGAAAACACCTTCTGTTAAGCTTTTTATGTTGTAGAGCATCGAAACCTTACAACAGTAATCCTGCAAGAACAGCATTGCAGTTGTAAAGGGAAGTGTCCAAGGGCAGGTTGGAGGGGACTTTGAGCAACCTGGTTTAGTGGGAGGTGCCCCTGCCCATGGCAGGAGGTAGGTACTAGATGCTCTTTAAGGTCTTCTCCAACCCAAGTAACTCAATGAATCTACAACTGACAATATGCAGCAACACTGTAGTGCTGATTTCAGCTAGTACATCCTGGCCACTAGAGAGTGGGAAAAGCTACCTGATTGTAAAGCAAGCCCCATGCTAAAGCTGTAACTTGGCTCAAATTCTAGTATTTCAGCACCTTGCCCTTGTGCAACTGTACCATCGTACAGCCGGACCGGGCACTGAACTACTTTCACCTACAATGGCTCCTGGAAAGGCGTCAGCGTCCCCCCAGATAATCCAAATCCCCTCAGGCAGGAGTGAGGAGGGGGAGAGCTGCCCAGCTACTGACCTCTCAGCACACGGCTGCAGGAGACGAGGGGCGCAGTGGAAGGGGCGCGGGAGCCAGCAGGAGCGGCGCCAGCTCTGCCAGGCTGCGCAAGGCAGCACCGCACCCACGCGGCGCTTCTAACGCCCTCGCCCCGCCTCCGGGCAGAGCCCACCCCCGCGGTCCCGCTCGCCGCCACCCATTGGTGGGCCGCGCTCCGCCCCTGCAGCCGCTAGCCAATCGCGAGCCAGGTGATCGCCACGGCGACGCCGCCGCAGCGCTGCGCAGCCATGGCCGGCTACAGGCCTGCGGTGCTCGTCGGCCGCTGGGGCGAGGAGGCGCAGCTGCAGGAGGTACGGGGGCACCCCGCCGGCTCCTAGCGCCGGCCGGCCGCGACCCGCCTCCGGGGCTCCCCCGAATGCTTTCGCTGAAAGCACCGGTTGTGAGGGCCGGTAACGCGTCTGCTCTCTCTCCGCAAGCAGGAACGCGTGAGGGACTTCATGCGTAGGAGAGAACGCGGAGAGCTCTTAATACAGAAAATAAAGAGCCTGCAAGAGAGTCTTTTACAGAAGGTAATGCCTAAGGGAGATTGTGGCAGCCTTTTATGGCTCCACACAGAATGGCACAGCCGCGACTGGTGCTCTTTATGCACTAAGAATACTATGGGTTAGCATCTCCTGCGAAAACGCTGCTGCTGCTAGGCTGAGATCATTCTGTCCGTTTGAATCCAGACAGAGCTGTCCGTGTGCAAGGACGGATGCGTTCACTTCGGAGACACTGTGCTGCTGCTGAACCCAGCCCCCGCGGAGCCCGGCCCCGGGGCGTGCGGCAGCCTGGCGCTGGCCGTGCCGCTGGAGGACAGCTCCGCTTATTCGGCCGCGCCGCTGCGAGCCCCCTGCGGAGTCAGTGCAGTCCAGGGGGTGGACCCTGTGGGCCGAAATACTTTTCATGTTTTAAGGTTTGGCCCTTTATGAACCTTTTTGTTTGTTCGGGCTTTTGTCTTAATGCAGCAAGTTGCTTCCAGTTACTCTTGGCTTGCGCTATCTACTTGTGAGAAATACGCAGTGAAGCTTCCTGATAGACAAGTGAATTTGAGTAAGATTAGTTTACTCAAGAGGGATTTTAGCTTGGGTGACACATTAAGCTTGATTCTGCTCTGCCTATTGCTGTGAGTAATTCCAAGGAAGTTTAAATCAGCGTAGAAGTGGTGTGAAAGCAGAACTGAGTTCACCATGATTCGGTAAGATGCAGGCCATGGTTTTAGCTGCAGAGCACAAAACGTGTCCCAACATCACTTAACACTATTAAAAAACATCAGATCAAGACAACGACAAAGAATAAAGCAGCAATAGTAAAGCTGATCATTTGAATGTCTTTTTGTTTTCTTCCCTTTTTACACTCTGAACAGTGTGGATGGAACTGCAGTGGATGAACCTATTAGATTTGGGCAAAAATTTGGTCTTGGGACAACCGGAGGCTTTTCTGCCCAAATGGTGAGGCTACAGAGTTGCAAATGGCAATGGCAGCTCATACTGATTGTGTGCCTTTAATGACTGCATGTATAAAGCTGTAGAGGGGTCCAGCACTTTAGCTTTCCAGAACAGATTCACAATCATTTATAAACTGAGACAAACAATACCTGTTTAGAGCCTTTGTGCAGGTGGCCTGAGATCAGGTGCACAGGCCAAGGAGGCTGTCAGCTGGAGGGACCTAATAAAGGAGACTTTAGAAAAAGAAAAGGAAAAAGGAAATGTAAATTAGCTTATGAATCAGGAGAGAGAAGTCATCATTAGAAGAAATCTGTTTTAAATAGGTTCAAAAAGAGAAGATTTAATGTCTCGTGAAGCTATGTCTATAGTAAATATATGAAGCAATAAACTGTCCTTCTCAGATGATGTCTGTTAAATGTTGGTGCTGCTTCCCTCTGCCAGTTAGAAGCCAGTAAGACATCAGATCTCATACAGACTCAAATCGCCACGACCTGTCAGACATTCTCCCTCTCAGCCACCAATTTGGTGAGAGAGAATCTTTGGCATGTAAAGTTGTGATCCATCAGCCTGCGTACAGAATAGCTACTGAATGAGCTTATCAAGCTAGAGAAGCCGTGTTATGGGTTTGCTCTGTGTGGCTTTAGTTTGGCAGCCAGAAATGTTGTGTTTAAAAACATTTTCTACAATTACACATCTTCTTCTTTTTAATTTATTCTTCTCCTAACATGTTTTTCTTTACAGTTTTATCTAGCAAGCGACCATAAATCATTTCTAAGGTTTGCTACAAAATCTCACCTTCAGCAAGTATTTCTGACAGAGGAGAGGTCCTACCTGACTTGCTGGAAAGCTGCTTTCTGGGATCCACAGCTGCGCCTTGAACACGAAGGATTTCCAGTGCCTGTAAGAAATTAAAGCTATAGAAAATGTTGTGAAGATTGAATGGAAACAGTAGTGGAGCACTTAGAACTTATTTAAGTGCTGACCTGTAACTTTTGAAAGGGGGAGAGAGAAGGACCAATCTCTTTAGCCATGGTGTCTGCACACCATGGTGGTCATTTTTAGGGGCTCAGTTTTACTCATCAGAACTTTTTAAAGGTTGACATTGTCATGTTGTGAGAGTGCAGTGCTTGGGATCTGCTTTTCAGGATTCCTCAGCAGTAAATTCCATTTCCAACATTAGGAGCTGTGACTAATTAAGAACTCCTGTACACTATGTTTACACTGAATCTGAATAATTGGATGCTTTTCCACATGCAGGTTTCAACCTTTCATAAGTACATTAAGCAGTATCTTCCTGTTCCACAAAGCTCCTAAGCTTCCTGCAGTGCTGGCTGTGCAGCACAATCTCACAAACAGAACTGTTCCTTGAGCTGTGACTCCTGAACATAAATCAGCTCACTGATCAACACAGTCAGAATTAGGTGGTTGTCAAAGACAATATTCTTCAGTCACAGCCCTGATAAATGAGTATGAGATCTCCTCCAACATTCCCACCACGCCCAGGGACACCTCTCAGCTACAGTCAGCTGCTCAAGGCCTCATCCAGCCTGGCCTTCAACACCCCTAGGCAGGAAGGAGGCAGCCACAGCCTCCCTGGGCAGCCTGTGCCAGAGTCTCACCACCCTCACACTGAAGAACTTCTTCCTCAGCTCCAGTCTAACTCCACTCTGCCTCAGCTTCAAACCATTCCCCCTTGGCCTGTGTCTAGACACCCTCAGGAAAAGTCCCTCTGCAGTTTTCCTGGAGGATCCCTTTAGGTATTGGAGGGCACCTCAGAGGTCATCCTGGAGTCTTCTCCAGGCTGAACACCCCTAAGCTCCTTCAGCCTGTTCTCACAGCAGAGATGCCCCAGCCCTTGGATCATATCTCACTGTAAGTATACAGCAGTCTCAGGGTGATACAGAGCATTTCTTTTGTATAAGAATTAAAACGAGTGCAGAAATACCTGCGAAGTGCTTCTCCTTGGTTCTGTTCTTGTTTCTTTCCAGGCAAATTCTAAAATCATTATTACTCATTGCCACACTAATCGCAGCTTAGCTGTTCCAAGGAACTTTTGGACAAGGTAAGAATGTTTGTAACTGGTAAGGTCATGCATAATGGTGTGCCAGCATCAGGAGTTACTGTAAGAAGCATGGGAGGTGCTGCAGGAACACACTGAGGAAATGGGAAAGAGCACAGGATGCACATCTTGCTTTCCCTGGTGTCTGGGCTGTGCTGAGTGTCCCTGGGATGCCGCAGGCACTTCGGCTCAGTCTGAGCATTCTTTGCTTTTCTGTCATCTGTCTGAGGATCTGTGCCAGGGTTTTGAGGAGGAAACAAACTCTGAAAATTAGAGGCTGAAGCAGTAATTAAGTAGCTAGAGTCTTCCTGATGCAGAAATGGGAATGAGAACCTAAGCAGCCTGGAGATACTGAGTTGGTGCAGCAGTGCCTCATACTGTTAGGACTGCTGTGGCTCTGAGTGTGGGAAGGGGGCATTGCTCTGGAATTTTATGTTCCTAAATGGTTCCAAAGTAGGCTGTTGTGTGGCTTGCAGGCATCTGGTATTTGCAAGTGGATGGTAATGCTTTGAACAAACCAAGAAATCATGAGAAAGCCTTGAACAATTCACAGACCAAACAGATTTGCTGCGTTTGTGTATATATATCTACATATGATTGTGTTCATTCCCTCTGCCCTTCTCCTTTTCTTCAACTTTGCAGGTCTTATTTTGGCAAGGAATATGAAGTAGTTTGTCACACTTACCTGGACTCCCACAAAGCTGAAGAAGATAAGAATTGCTGGGAAATAGTTACAGGAGATCCCAGCAACAGGGATGGTTCCATGTGTGATAGACCCGACCCTCAGCCAGGAGGTGTCAGAAAGGAGCTTTGTGAAGAGGCATAGAATACAAAAATCCCAGACTACAGCTAGCAGAGGTTTGATGAAATCCTGGTTCTTGGCTTTTCTGTTCAGATTTTAATTTTAGGGATATTTGCTTTTAAAATGGAAATTAAAACCTACCATTAGTAACATTGCATCATCTCATTAACATCTCAAGGTTGTACAAATAGGGGCAAAAACTATTCACAGAGGATGAACCGTGCACAATATCTACATTTCACAAGCCAGGAATGCTTCCTTTTCCCATTTTCACCTTCACTGATGGCAAAAGAGGTCAGAATCCAGGAAATCAAATACATTTTCACTAAATTACAGGTTTTCAGAGGGTATTTAATCAGTTCTTCCAAAACCAAAGCAGTGTCAATTTCAATGTACTTTCCAAAACGTAGACACCCAAACTCATGCAAGCTACCATGGGATACTTGGACATTTAAAGTTCATCTGAAAAAGATGGTTGGTGGGCTTGCTCCACACTCTGTCTAGCACAGTGATGCCATTCACTAAAAAATCACAAGCGAGGTCTTTATCTCAAAATTGGCTTCTGGTTTTTGGGAACTGATTTTAAAAGGTATCATTTGAGTTTCAGTTTTCTCATGCATTCTAAGCATTTAAATGCAAAGTACTGAAGAACCTGAGTACAGTGATACAGACAAGAGACCTCTGTCAGCCTTTTCTATGCTTCATCATGCTCCATTTGCCTCCCCCCCCCCCCCCCCAAATTCTTCAGTCTATACTCATTTCCACCAAATTCCACAGCAAGGTAAAGTTGTTAAAGAAAATTAAGCCCCCCACAAGTTTCATGAACACAGATGCCAAGGTAGAAAAAGAGTAAGAGACACTTGCAGTTCATCCCATAAGAAAAAGATTGTAGTCTGTGTTCTTACCTAATTAGTCAGCAGAGGGTCTGCATGGGAAAAAATGGCCTAAGAATGGTAAAAAAAATTAGTTGGAACTCACAAAACCAACCAAGCATGAGGTGCAAAGAGGTGGAAAATAGATGTCATGAATTGATAGGGTTGTCTGTCTTTGTATGGAAACAAACAGCAAACACCTTCATGTGTGACATTCCATTGCATCCAGTTTGCAAGGCCACAGGCACACAGGGTGCATTCTTACTGTGCTACTAAAGCAGGCTCTTTCTGCACAAAGTCAGGGAGGGTCTGAGTAAAGGGCTAAAGGATTACAAAGAGCTACACTGTTCACAACGGCCAGGTGAAACTTCTCAAGTTTTAGCAGAGCAAACCCACTAAACGTTCACAAGAAGCAACACTCCAAAAGGAGTGGAAGGCATTGGCTGAGTGAAAAACAACTTCTGTAGAGTCTTAAAGAGGTGTAGAAATGAGTGCAACAGCAAGCAATGCTGGAGTTAGGTGCTATTTATAGGTGGCTTGGACACTCGTGTGTGTTTTGTCAGTCTGTGCTCATGGGAAAGGACTGTCTGAGCTGCTGGAAAATAAGCAGGATGAATTAACTGGTGCCGTCACCAGTTTTCCTTCTTGCCTAATACAGTTTCAAGTCCACAGATGTGTGTATCATATGACACACGACATCAAACACGGACATAAATACGCTACGCAGTCACCCTCGCAGAAGTGTTTGTTACACTTCCCGGCAGTGCCCGCACGGTGGCGCCACACCTGTGTCCGCAGCACAAGCGCCGCTCGAAACGCACCTGGAAGGCGTCCCCGGCGCAGCGCCGCACAAGCCGGGCAGGGGCTTTGGACTGGGCGGCAGCACCGCTGAGCCGAGAGAGTCCAGAGAGCAACAGAGGCAGAAGAACGTGGAACGTTAGGAACTGCATGCAATTCACTTACCGCTAATTGGAACGTGAAGTACTTTGTGACCAGAACATCCTGAGCGCCGATGAGGAGCTTTTCCTTGTGAAAATATGAAACCTGTTGTGTGGCAGCATTGTTACCTACTCCAGTTTACAGAGATGAAAATGCTACATATTTTTTCACAGCAGACTAAACTACTTCTGCTTCGATTGTGTAGGTGTTAAAGTAGAAAAACAAATCGGGCTGCACCGAGTGCACTGCAGCGTTTGCCATGGGAGCACTGTGGCCATCCGCTGAATAGCAGCACTGAATTGCAGCCATCTGAGCGCTGTGGCCATTCCCTGATAGACGCAGGCCTACAGCACTGCATATTAGCACAGTCTGGACAGTCCTGCAGCTGCCAGTTAGAGACACAAAGTGGTCTAGTGGATAGAGTAATGGACCACACTGCAGCTAAGGCTGGCACTGCATTTTGCTTGGTCTAGTACTGCATATCATGAAATACAGTGCTGCTGGCCTCATTTGCAAAGCACTTTGCCATATACCAATGAAAAGCAAACCCATGTATTAAGAAAGCTTTTAATGCTTGTTCCAAATTAGATACAGGATGGATAGCTCCCCGAGTGCCTTGTAGGAAGATAAAACACACACTGCCTTCATCCCAGGCAGCTCAGAAGCTGTTAGCACAAAGCTGAGTGGAGCCATTAATCCCTTTTGAGGAGCAGAGTGCATTAGCCCAGATTTAGTGCTGTGCTAACAGAGTTTTTGTGGGCCTCAGGCAGCAGAGAGCTCACAGCTGTACAGGTATTAGCAGCACAGCACTAAAACAAAGAAGAGGAACAGAGAACTCTGAGCCAGAAAAGAGCTGTCTCTGTAACTGGGTACCTCCCACAGCAGTGCCACCAGTCCAGGCTGAAATCTGCCTTTGCACCACTCTCACAGCTTTCTCAACTCATCTTTTACATCACATCCCTTCCACTCTGCCATGACACCTAGGCCAGACTTACTGATTTGTTGTTAGAAAGTGTCTTCTAGCACTCAGCAGCAGGTCCTGGCCCCTCACCCTGACCCCATCGGTACCTTCAGAGGCTGCCTTTCTTCTGTGTAGTTCAGCTCAGCTGATCAGAGAAGGCTATGTGCAGGGTTAGCAACTGGATAAAACATCTGAGGGAAAAAAGGGGGGGAAAGGCAGGGACAACATTACAGTGAGAAATTCCACACAGCAGGGGAAGAAAATATCCAAACAGTCCAAAACCTGGTGGAGCTGGCAGGTGACAGTGATTTTGATGACATCTGTGCCCACCACAGCTGCTTATAGAATTGTACAATCATAGAATCAGGCAGGTTGGAAGAGAGCTCCAAGCTCATCCAGCCCAAACTAGCACCCAGCCCTTGCCAGTCAACCAGACCATGGCACTAAGTGCCCCATCCAGGCTTGGCTTCAACACCTCCAGGGATGGTGACACCACCACCTTCCTGGGCAGCCCATTCCAATGCCAATCACTCTCTCTGCCAACAACTTCCTCCTAACATCCACCCTAGACCTGCCCTGGCACAGCTTGAGGCTGTGTCCCCTTCTTCTGTTGCTGGCTGCCTGGCAGCAGAGCCCAACCCCACCTGGCTACAGCCTCCCTGCAGGCAGCTGCAGGCAGCAATGAGCTCTGCCCTGAGCCTCCTCTGCCCCAGCTCCCTCAGCCTCTCCTCACAGGGCTGTGCTCCAGCCTTGGTACTCCTCTCTGAACATGTTCCAGTACCTCAACATCTTTCTTGAATCGAGGAGCCCAGAACTGGACACAGCACTCAAGGTGTGGCCTTGAGCAGTGCTGAGCACAGGGGCAGAATAACCACTTTAGTAATTTTAATGGGTTAAAACTAAGCCAAGGGGGTCACAAAACAAAAATACAGATGTGAAATGCAAAGTAACACAAACGACCAGTGGAAATTAGGAAATCTCTATGTCATTTTGCCAGCTGCACTGCTAATTCTGTTCTGCTTTAGGCTTTGTCCCAGGTCTTTTCTTCATTCTCTGACCTGCCTTATTCCTTGCCTGCACACAGCACAGAGGGGCAAGCCACAGGTCACCCTTTCATACTGGATTTATTTCATCTTGGAAGCCGTAAAAGGGGATCTAGTACTAACTCCTGCTTAGGAGGAAGAGTGCAGAGATCTGTCATCCTGCTGGGTGCTGTTGCAGCGGGGATGTGAGCAGCCAGAACAATGCCAGCTTCATGGTTTGCATGCTAGGTTAGCAGGGCTTAGAATGAGAGACACAAGACGGGGGGGTGCCCCCTGTTTTGGTTTGGTTTTGCTTGGTTTGGGGTTGTTTTTTCCTCACCAACACTTTGTACAGAAGTGAAATGATGAAGCCATTCACTCTTGGTTTTTTCTCTCCCCTTTTCACTTTTGGGCTTGTACGAGGCAATATGTTTGACACAAGAGAAGAGAGTCCCCTGCACAGCACCATAAGGCATTGCTACAGCAGAGTCTCAGCTTTCTCCTGAGGAGATTCTGTATTGTTTTTGGCAAGGAGCACTCCAAGTGCAGTGGAATAGGACAAAGATTACGAAATGCCTGCTGACATTAATACCCACATTCAGGGATGGAGTTATTTCATACACATGCATCTCTGCTGTGTGTTTACATGAGAAGCTGAGAGGGCTAATTTCCCAACATCTGCTGGATGCTGCTTCATACAGAATGTCAAAACAAAACTGAACAGCCCATCCAGCTACAGCCCAGCTAGCACATATGTGCCTGTAACACTGCTCTTGTTTCCATTAGGGGCTCCATGGGGCAGGGACCTTCTCTGTTTTCTTTTTATTTTGTTCCAGATACAAAGCAGCTCAGAAAGGAACAGCATAAAGCTGTTATTAAAAGTGGTTGTAAGATGGCAAGTAGAAGTAGACCTGGGAAAATAACCAGAGGCATGGGCACCTGAAATCTACACATAAGCACCAAAGAGCAAAGTCTTGGTGTGAGGCACAAAGGTGCAGCTGCTCAAGTGATTGTGACATTAACAGGAGCTGCTAGAGGAGCCCACAAAACACATTGCTGTCCCTGTGGGGCTGACAATCCCTCAGAGGAGAACCAGAACCCTACATGGCAGTATTTATTTTCATGTATGTGTTTAGTTGTTTAATTGTATGACACAGCAGTTACAAACACCTCACCAGCTGTTAGCACAAGTCCCATTTCCAAGAGTGACACCAGGACCAAGAACTGAAGAGCTTTCTCTGCAGCCTGTTCACACAAAAACTGTTAGAAATTGGGTTGTGCATGCTTTGGGAGAATCTTCTGACTGGGAAAACCACTTCCAAAAATGGCATTTAGCTGGTTTGGAAAATGTCACCCATAGCATTCATAAAAACGTCTTAGCAAAAGCTAGAAACGAGTGAGTGAGCAAGCACTGCCTTCGAGGTTGAGCTGGGGGAAGCCTCCTAACACTCCAGTGACAGCAGCTGGCAGGGATTGTCCCTGGAGGGTCTCTGAAAGATTCAGCACAGCAGCTTGTGAAACCCACACCAGTCACTGCTGTCCTTCCTCCCTGGTTTCTTACCACTGCTCTTGCCTGGGCTTTCTGCCTCTGCTGTATCCTGAAGAAACAACTGAGCAGTTGTTTGGGGAAAAGTTGAAGGTCCATCAGCTTTTCCAGCCTTTTTGCAGGCAGGTTTGGCAGCATGAGCTGAGCCAGAACACCCAAGAGAGTGATTTCCCATTGGAATGGGCTGCCCAGGGAGGTGGTGGAGGCACCGTCCCTGGAGGTGTTCAAGAAAAGACTGGATGAGGCACTCAGTGCCATGGTCTGGTTGACTGGCTACGGCTGGGGGATAGGTTGGACTGGATGACCTTGGAGGTCTCTTCCAACCTGGTTGATTCTATGATTCTAAGATGTGTCAGATGCCCAGTGACTCAGAGACAGCCATGCTTCACCCTGTAATGACACAGGCACACAAACTGAAGGGAATTGCGCTCTCTGTGTGCACACTAACCTGGTTCAGCATCTGCTGAACAGTCTGTCCTCAGCCAAAAACCTTAACTGGTTTCTTCTGAAGCTACCTGAACTGCCCAGATCTTTCAGGGTGTCTCGAGTGTTCAGGTGTGATTATCAACAGCAATCCAGAGTAACACTTCAGCTGCACTGACTGCTTTGCCTCACCTGCTTTGTTTCGTCCATCTTCATTCCTCTTTCTGCTTGCTGCATAATTGTGTCTTCATACCCAGCTGACCTCAGGTTCTGCTTGTAGGCTTGCAGAGAAACAGAAATGATGCCTAGAGATAGACCAATTCAGGAGCTGCACTCCCTGTCACTCCTCACAATATGAAGTCTTCCTAGACCATGTTGAGTAAAGGACCTGGATCACTTCACTGGATGGTCAATGATTCATCACTATAGATCAGTTCTGGGCTGAGGTCCTGATTTGTTTTACTGTGTTTTGTGAATTTGCTGCCACAAGGGCAGTAGAAATTTGCTCTTCAAGATCTGCTTGATTTGAAATGGATCAAAGCAGGAATTCTGGCAGAAGTAAACACATTGTACAGAAATATTTATGAGGAGTAAAACATTCCTAGACCTGAAATCAAACACTAATAATTGGAGCAGACTACTGTGGCGTTGATAAAACACTTTGTGGGGATTTCTGAGCAGGTATAGTTGAATTCATCAGCACTCAAACTCTTAACAGAATGGGGAGCTACTGAGGTAACTGAAAAGTGCCTCCCACCTCCTTACCTAGAGGTAGGAAGCCAGCCAGGAAAAAGGGAAAGGTTTGGGTATGAAACCGCAACCCTTGCAGACTTTGCAGAGTCACCTCTGGCCTAGCAATTTCTTGGACAAAGTGGTCAGCTGTGGTGAGCACCAAGACAAGCACCAGAGGGTGAGGAGTCATCCATCTAGGGACTGCGTGGTCACACAGCGGCACGGCAGTCCCAGCCCCTGCCTGTCTCTCCTGTGAAGTCAAAGGTATAGAGGAACAGAACTGCACCTGGCACACCGCTAGGGCTCTGCGAGGGGCAGTCACCATCTCCTGTTTGGGTGGCACACTGCAGATCAGTGATCACAGGCGAGGGGCAGTCACCATCTCCTGTTTGGGTGGCACACTGCAGATCAGTGATCGTAGGAGAGGGGCAGTCACCGTCTCCTGTTTGGGTGGCACACTGCAGATCAGTGATCATAGGCGAGGAGCAGTCACCATCTCCTGTTTGGGTGGCACACTGCAGATCAGTGATCACAGGCGAGGAGCAGTCACCATCTCCTGTTTGGGTGGCACACTGCAGATCAGTGATCATAGGCGAGGGGCAGTCACCGTCTCCTGTTTGGGTGGCACACTGCAGATCAGTGATCATAGGCGAGGAGCAGTCACCATCTCCTGTTTGGGTGGCACACTGCAGATCAGTGATCATAGGCGAGGGGCAGTCACCGTCTCCTGTTTGGGTGGCACACTGCAGATCAGTGATCGTAGCGGACAGATGGACAGCACAGTGTCTGCCCAGGCGTCCTTGTGTTTGAGCCTTGTCACTCCAGCCACCTTTCCAGGCACAGACAAAACTCCTTCCATTTCCCTGGCTACTGCAGGCAGCAGTTTTCTGTTCTGCATGTTCTCAAACCTCTGTTGCCTGCCTTTTCACCCCTCATTTACCTGTGCACTGCCTCCCTCCCTGCTCCGTGGGGACAGCCCTTTCCTAGAGGAGGGCAGTAGCAAGTGTTCTGTGGCTGTTTATCAGGTTCTCACAAGAGCAACACAGAAACTGTTCTCATTGTCCTCAAGTGTCTCAGCACTGTAAAATGCCCCTAAGGATTGTGTGTGGCACCAGATTCCAGAGACTGAATTAGTGAAGTTACCAGTGTCGATTACTTGGTCAGTTGACCAGACAAACCCCCTCTGGATCTGCTCTCTTCTCCCCCACATTCCCTTTTTGAACACGAATGACACCTTGTTTAAGAAGGGGTCCACGGAGCTCTCTCAAGACCTGCAGCCTCTGGCCTTTGATACAACATAGATTGTTCTCACTGCTTATTGTAAAGTTTGGTGCTTCCACAAGGGCTTCTCAGTCCCTGTTTCCCTCTGTCCCATGCTAACCCACACCCCACTGGTGGTGCCATGCTAAGTGGTTATGGAATGCTGTCCTTACGTGCTGACTGATCTTAAACAGGATCACACTCTGGGACTAGTGACTGGTCTCTACTGAACACTGAGCTTTACACAGCCTCCAGAAACACCAACACGAATTCCTGCTCTCTGTGAAACTGGCTTAACAAGGGCCTGGGGAGTAACCACTTGCACTGTGTGGCTGCTGTGTGTAACCTTTCAGACAGGCAATCCTTTCTGAGAACAGAATGTTCATTCATCAGGGCAAGGACCGAGCCACAGTCGATTTACACCACGTGCATGGCCTGCACCACACCACCACCTTTGGCCACGTGTTTGCAGCAGGCAACAAGTGGGAGATGCTTTTTGGTCAGCCCATGGCACCCACAGCAGGAATGCAAGGTTTATACTGTGAAGAAAGGGTCAGAACTGGCATAAATGCACAACAAAGACTTCTCAAACATACTTGAAGCAATTCTGCTAAAGAGAACTCACCAACACATGAAGCAGAGTGACAGCTTTCGCCAAAGGAGCAGCGTAGCTGAGTGAGCACAACCCTCCCGCACGACTGCCACCAGGAGAGGCTTCGGCAGCTGCAGCTCTTGTGCCTGCAGCATGGCAACAATGTTGGCCAAGACAGGCTTCCCGAGGGTGGGTCAGTGAAGCTGAAAGTGAACTGATAGGCAGCGACAGGAGATCCCAGAGTCTGCAAAAGACAGCCATGAAAACAAAATTCTAGAGTGAAAGACAAACAAAATGATAGAGAGAAAGGACACAAACTAAAGCTATGCAAAATGTATTCCAACAGGCAGAGCCCTGCGGAGAATTCGCTGGTGTTGAGCTGCTGCAGGTGAACGTGGGTTATCTTCCCCACAGGCAGGCACAGTGACCATCCCTGGGATCTCCAGTCAAATACAGCCACAGTTACACTCCTCAATAGCAGCCTGAGAAGTTTTGTGTTGATACTTCTCTGCCTTGTTGGGCCAAGTTTAAAAAGGTCACTTGCAAGAGTGTTTTAGAGGTGAATAAGTAGAAACCTTTATCATGCTTAAAACCAGTTTGCCTCATACAGTCCCTGTTACTGCAAAATGATCCCAACGTGATAAACCCATGGGTTTGGAATGCAAAATGTGCTGGGTTCACCTCTCAGAATTCATCACCCTAGGTACTGCTTGCACGTTGAGTGCAGTCAAGGCAACGCCTAATAAGCTGTAGTTAATAGTGTCACTTAGGTAAAGCAAACAAACCATTAGTGAGGTGGAACTCTTTTACCTGATTGTGCCAATTGCTACACTACATCCTCCAAAGCCAGGAGGTTCATGCAAGAGGTGGATGGCCAGGCAGGCTGTGGAAAGAAAGAGCTAAACTGAAATGCAGCTCCGAGAACTGTTTATGAGAACATTAACTGTTGGAAGGAGATCAGCTGCTGTGTCCTGAGCACTGCTGTTGTAAATTGCATAGAGCAGGATAAACATTCCAGGAGGTTCCAATTACCTTAATGATGAACTTCATTTAGCCATAGTTCTGCCTCCACGTCCCAGTCCTCCATGCTCTGTCTGATGAAGCTACATACACAGACAGTAAAGAAATCACATTGCAGCCATCTGCTAGAAGCAAATAAACTACATTCTTTAATTTCTCACTGCAAAGCACAGCCCTCAGGCATCTTAGAACTGTTTTCTGAACTCTTCCCACCACATTAAGATCTGTACTACAAAGAGTGGATGCCAGAACTGGACAGAGTGGCTCTGTTAATGTTTTACTCACCAGCAAGGATGCTGCTTCTCCTGGATGTGTCACATGCATCCATTTTTCAGCTGAGGGTGGGTGGCCTGGAGCTAGCTCAATCTTCATCCTTCAACTCCCCTCCCATCTTTTTCCTTTAAGCAGCCTGAGACCAGCAGAAGCTGCTTCCTCCAGAGCCAAGGAAGCAGGCAGAGGAAGATGGAGACGTGAGAGTGGATGCAGGGAGGAAGGAGCTCCAGCTCAGCCATCAGGCTAAAACCCTCTGTGAGCCGTTTCACTGCGTTTGGGAGGCTGGAAGGAACCCTTCTTGGACACTGAAATGACAACTTTCTTGCTCCCACCATTCTGCTGCTCTAGGTAATTGCTGGCTTTGCCCACAGCTGCTCTGGCTGCACTTGTCCATACAGGGCCCAGCACTGCCTGTAACAGGCAACTGCCATGAAATTCTTCAACAAAGACATGCCAGTGGTGGATGAAAGTGTAACCTTAGACATATATCCCAGCTGTGCATTTTGAATGGCACAGGATACTTAAGGGTGAAAAAGAGAAATATGGTGACCCAGAAAGTAGTGAAGACCTAATGAAAAATGCAAGTTAGGAAGGATATGAAGAAGCAGAAGTCCCTAGATCTACTCCAAAAATAGGGTTGATTTAATGTGGCTACTGCTGATCTGCAATGCAAGCGTGTGAGAGCAGAGACAGCAGCAGCAGGGAAGGATTTGTGGTTGCTTGGAAAAGCCACGGCTTTAAAAACCAACTGGACCCTAAAGGAAGGGCCCTGGAGTGCGGCACAGGTAAGTGTGAAGCACCCTGGGCTGCAAGGAACAATTTGAACTATTCCCACATGCTGATGGCTTGCAGAGCACTCAAGAGAAGGATCCAGGCGTTCCTGCAGACAGCTTCATGGAAACTTCGGCTCAGTGCACAGTAGTGGTCAAAAAAGCAAACAAGATGTCAGGCTGTGCTAAAGATGGATTGGAGAATAACACTGGAAACAGTAACAGTGCCACAAAACACATCAGGAAGTATTCTTCAGTTTAAGATTAGCTTGGTTTACTGTTGTTATCTGAAAAGAAATAGGAATCATCTGGAAAAGGGAATTACCAGGGCTTATGTGGCATATAAACTTGTACAAAGTGACTTTTAAAGGGTGTCAGAATCATGACATCCTTCAAACCGAGTGGTTTGCTCCCCCTTAAAAGGCTTCCCTGCTGCTGAGTTCATCAGCCTGCAGACAGGGATAGCAGGTGTTACTGGCCTTTGCCATATTTGCTGAGGTGAATGGATTCAAGATGGCATTGATGTTGCACATGAGCTCCTCGTGAGCACAAGGCCTGAATGGGACTCTCCTGCTGCTCCAGAGCAAAAGTGAAAAGGTTACTTCCTCACCCAAACCAGCCTCTGCTCTTCCCCAAGCCCAGTCTGCAGCACCACATCTTAGGCTCAGCTGATGCCTGTACCCAGCACCTTCTATTCAATCTTCACTCACTTCCTCAAATCCTGCCTAGTACCTTGACTTGAACCCTTTCTTCCTTTAACTCCTTCCCCTCGTGCCCTGTGCCTACATCTGAACTACTTTCTGCTGCTTGCAGTCTCACATCAGTTACTGCCCTGCTGCACAGGTGGACTTTAGCCTGGTTTCCCCTCCTGGCAGGCAGAGCACAGCAGCCTTGTTTCTGCAGTGCCTGCTGGCAGCATTATCAGCACTGCTGGACACCCATTAATTTGCCTTCCTTGCAGTGCCTACACAGCAGGCCACCTCCTCATATCCTGCAGAGCACTGATGGAAGTGCACGATGCCCATTCCCTGTTCCTGGTAGATGAGAACTACAACCAGAGGTTAATTGCTGGCAGAGGAGCACTGGACACCACCCAGCCTAGGGCTGCAGCATGCCAACTGCTTCATCACTGAGTTTTAATCAGGGCAGGGAGCTTCTTTCCTGTCCTTGTCCTGAGGGTTATGGACAATCTCTTACCTCCTCGGGTAGGAGACTTCCTATAAATAGCTGTCAGATTTGTACAGTTAACATTGTTTAGTCTGAGGATAAGTAAGGAAAATAGGAAGCTAATTTGCCCAGCAGTAGGAGAGTTTGGAGTGTTGCTCTCTACTGAGGATTTGTATTACTAAACTCTTGAGAGCCTAGAAATGTCACAAGGTCCTTTTACTGTTCTGGGCTGTGAAACCAGGAGGGGAAAATATGAACTGAAGGAGTTTTACATAACCTACAAATGTGTTTAGCATTTTCTGTGACAGTGAAGGCAGTCAGAAAATTTAACTGTTTCCTTTGTGAACTTTACTTTGTTGGTCTGGAAGTTTGCTCCATTCCAGTAGAACTGGCAGTAGGCTTGTCCAGAGCAGGGGCAAGATATTTCCCCTCAGAAGCAGAGTAAATACTAATTACGGTAAAAAAGGGAGGTAAAAAGAGAAGGCTGTGCTGTGAAATGGCATCACTGCCTTTCTAACAGGAAGCATATGGAATAGTAACATGCACACAGGTCTGAGAGCCAGGAATAAATCAGTGCTAGTCTAGACATGCTGATTCCAGTTGTGGTCCTGAACAAGCTGTTAGGGCTAGAATCTGATGAAGTCTAATACCCACCTGCAGAGGATGATGAATAAAGGCAGAGCCACACTGTCCCATGAGAGCTGTGCTACAGGTACTAAGGTTATGGCTGGGACACAGGCAGGAGGATGAGAGTTGCTCACTGTAATGCCCTCTTCCTCACAGTGATGGAATCCACAGCCAGTAGCAGAAATCAGAGGTGGTACCTCCCACAGAACAGTGATTTATCCTGCAGCCCTGTTGTCTCCAGGAGAAGAAAAGGAACAGAGCACTGTGTTTGCCACTTCTTGGTATGGCCATCGCTCATGATTGTGCTTGTGCTTTCCCCACTGTGGCTGTAACATGTAATTATCTAATACTTCTAAGCACCCAGAAGATGGAAAGCCTATGAATTATCTGGTTAGGGTGATATCCTCATAAAATGCCACAAATCAGTATTGACCAGTGACATCATTTCAGAGAGTAAAGCACTAGCAGAGTCTTACAAAACACTCCTCCTGCCTCCACGCACTTCCCCAAAACAACAACTCCCTCTCAAGTGATTTGATACGAGTAACACTGGCATCTTCTTTGCTGTTCTCTCATTTTCACACAGCAAAAGGATCCTGGTTTGCATCTGTTTGCTTGAGACTGACTTCTGCCATCTGCAGACAAAACTCTTCCTCTGCTACACAGACTTTATTCACCGAAGAAAAACCTCCCAGAGCCTTGGCAGCCCTTCTGAAAGGCATTTTCACTCACTGGGGTTAAATGAGCACTGTGTGTTTTCTTTCTTCTCTCTCTTTTTTTTTTTTTTCCTCTTTGAGTGGGGGTGGTGTGGGTGAAAAGTAATAAATGAATCATTTCGAGTCGGGGCGAGAAGTTTAGGTGTTGTATTTGTACCATGCGGCTACATAAACACAGACGGAGCCAGTTAACCAACGAGCTGCAGGAACGAGCAGCACGGAGGTGATCTGAAGCGTTTTAACACGTCCTCCAGATATTAGCCCTCAGACTCGTTGTGTTCTGCTTTTCACAACACACACAAGTCAGTAGAAGTCCAGGAGGAAAGCCTGAGGTTTTCCATTGCTGTTTGTGGTGCGGGAAAAGGGTTAGGATTCAGTGCAATAGCATCTCTGTTATACACATTTGCCTAGCAAGGAGGGCGGCAGCTGGAAATACCCAGTCTGAGGCACTGAAGATCTGCTGGCAAATCACAAGGCATTTTCTGCAGAGGAAAAGTTACACTGAGCAGGCACTTTGGACGCTCAGCACTTGCAGTCAAACACCCAAACACTGCAGGGTTGCACTGCAGTTAGGATTTTGTCAAGCGCCGAACGCCCTGGGAGCTGAGCCTGCTGCGTGTCTCGGCCCCGAGGAGGCATGGTGAGGGTGGGCTGAGAGCAGAGGAGCCTTGGCAACGGTAAGTGCTATTTCTGTAGCAAATTGTTCGGGCGTGCTACGGTGAGCTCCTTTGGCTTCTCACTCTCTGGCATTTCTGACTGCTTGAGTTTGAAAAAGAGGAGCAAACAGATGAAAGGGGAGCTGGAAGGTTTTGTCCTCCTGTTTGCTGCCACAGCTATTTGCTCTTAAGTGCTACCAGACGTTTCAAGGAGCTTAATGTTGTTCGCTGCTCTGCCTTCCAACTTTAGAAAGATGCTCTGTACGGGAGTACCTTAGTTAGGACACTTGCAGTTTGCTCTGCAGTATTGCTCCTCTTCCTTCTGACACACGTAAAAGCCGGCAGAGCGGAGCGGAGGCTCTTGCCAGTTGACAGCTTCCTTCAGGTTCAAAGGCCTCTCTCAGCTGCAGTATTACCAGAGGCAAAGAAGAAATAAAACTGTGACTCAAATGATTCATTACTCAAAATCATTTTAAACCAACACAATCTCTTTTGCTGGCAACCAGTCTTCATAAGTAAGATAAATGAATTGATTTCCAAACCAGGTGAAGAGGAAAGAATTTAGGGTTTTTCAATAGCTTTTACCAAGCCAATTTTTTCCCCAGAATTGTTTTTAACCTTGCTACTCATTTGAGCTCTGCTGTGTAACTGCTTGCTGTAGTCTCTGTCAAGCAGTAATGCAGGAAAATGCATTTCTCCACGAGAACTGGGCAGAGGCAGTACCTAGCCCTCTGCAAACACATACACATTTCCAGACTATTTCAGAATTAAACATTAATATGATTACCTAATACAGAGCACAGCTCCAGGCAAGCCATCCAAAGGCACTCTTTACTTGACGCGCAGTGTGAATTAGCCCATGCAGGAAGTCACTCAATTGCTCCAGCCTCAGCCTCAAAGGGGATCCATATTTGCAGTCATCTCCTATAAATAACATCTGCAGACTTTAAATCTTGCCAGCATTATTAGTGCAGCCTTCGCTTAACAGTAACCTTTATTATGAGCCTCGTTAGTACCTGATTCATGCAGTGTGAGCCTGCAGTAAAGCCCTGCAGGCTGGCACAGCACCCCTGTATTGCTGAGCTGTTGTCTGTGCTGTAACCTCAGGTGCTGGGGGGCTGCTCCGAGCTGAGCACTCACCTCCAGCCAGCAGCCCCTAGGGGCACACAGTGCAGAGGCTGCTGGAGCACCCATTACTGCCCCTCTGCAAGGGGGTTGCTGCCAGGGTGGAGATGGAGACCAGCAGTCTGTCTTCCTCCATCGTGCCACCCGTGCCTGTGAAAGGATGACATCGAGCTGTGGGGCTGTCAGATTGCTTCAGCTTGTGCTGAATGGCTGAGCCAGCAGCTGGCAGCATCCCCATCACTGTCATGGCTCTTGACTGTCGAACGGTGCTGTGACCTGCTGCTTTTATTTGCCCAGTGCTGTTACAGGGTAACATCTCCACTGTCTCTGTTACAGTAAGACACAGAACTTGCATGCTTTATTATATGGAATAAGTTTGGTGTGTTATAGATTTTACACAGTGCAAGATGGGTTGGTGCAGGACATTCTTACTTGACAGCAGCAAACTCTTAGTGTTTTCTGAGAGTGGGTGTTACTTGTTTCATTTGCTAAAAATCCTCTGAGAGCAGAGCAAAGTTTCAGGGTTGGTGGAAGGAGGTCTGTGCTGGTGGAAGGAGGTCTCCACAGGCAAGCGTAGTGCTTATTTTGAAAGCTATCCTTTAGCTGCAGGAAAAGTTATTCCATCAGAACAGGAATTGCAAATTAAATCTTTGACTTTGACAAACTAATTAGACTAGCTAATTATTACAGCTTCTGTGATTGAAACCTGTGATTCAGTAGGAAAACCAAAACCCAAGATCAGGAATCCTCAGCTGAGATCTCTCAGTCACTAGCTCCAAGCTGTTTAACATCAGATACTTGTCGAGGTGTAGGCTGATTTGAAAGCATGGAAGAAAAGTTATTTCCCGAAGACACTAGAGTCTGGACTCTCTAGGATGCTGCAGCTGACTCCAGCATCACCCAGCACACCTGTGAGCAGGGCTTCACCAGAGCTCCTGAAGCACCAGAAGCATTGCATTTGTGTCTCACCAGACAGCTATTTCTGCACCAGATCACACTGGGTCACTTGGGAAGCTGTGAAGTCTCTCCCCTGGCTGTCGGCAGTGCTAGTGAGTAACAGACACGTTGTGCATCACAGCAGTGTGAGAGGCCACAGCACTGTAGAACTTCAGAGAGAGCGAGCTGTCATGGGAGCTTTATACTGTTATCTTTCAGTACCACACATAACCATCCCCTCAGCTTCTTTCTGATTGCCATAGCCTTAAAGATAAAGCAGCAGAAATGTGAAGGGTCCTCAGCAGCTTGTGTTAAGTAGCTTTGCCTCTGCCAGGCAACAGGAACGACACCCAGGAGCTTCTGCTAATGCCCTGCAGTTGAAATGACAACTGCACTTAGAAATGTGGTAAAGACATCTCAGCCAGGCACAGACATCCAAGAGGAGTTTGCATAATTCCTCATCAGACACTGACAAAGCCAATTAGAAGAAAACCCCAGACAAACTTAAAACCATCTCACACTGCAAGAGCTCCATAACACATCACCTCGAAAAACCCAAACCCACTCAACCCAAACCAACAGGCACAGCACCCCAGACAGGACCATCACCGCTCCCTGTGAAGTGCCAAACCACAAGCCCATGACTCCACTGAGACTGAGGCCAGGCTGCTGTACAAAGTGATGCCTCCACCACAGTGCACAGAGTGGAGCAAGTTCTGCCTCTAGCGCCCAGAGGGACCTAGTCTAGTCACCTTTTCAGCGAGGTCATTGTTCGTGTCTGGCCGGCCCAGGAGCAAAGGAGAGATCAGTAGCATTGGGCATGGCAGAACCTAACAGATTCACAATCAAAAGACAGACAGGTTTAAATGCCCCTTTCACACAGAGATAACTTTCATGTGATTTTCCTGTGTAGAGGAAGTTTTTTTCTTTTGCCCCTTGCTTCTTTTCCTGGTAAATCATCATCTTGGCAACTGATAATTCTCCTTTCATTCAATCTAAAGGGCCCCTTATGTCAGCCTGCAGTTCAGGGGAATATAAATCAAAAGGAATGCAGAGGCAGATGAAAAAGGAACATTATGTGACTGGAAATGGGAAAGAAGAGGTAAAGTCCTAACTTTTAAAAATATTTGTTTTAAATTAGAATGAGACCATCCAGGGAAGCTCACATAATGGTAGCACTGTGGTGCTGCAGCAAGTGATAAACTCTGTACTGCTCAGTTGGCTTTAAAGACAAGTTGATGGACATGTCCTGCAGAAGCAGTTAGTAACTCCACGGCTGACATAAGTGCCTTGTGGCATTTGGTGAGCTCAATCTGATCCCTCTCACAGTCCCTGTCCCCACAACGGGAGCACTGAAAGAGCAAACACAGGTCACAGCAGTGCCAGAAGGCTGCCACTGCTGTGCCTCACCACCGCCACAGTCCATGCCCCAGACTGCTGGTGCTGGAGGTGTGAATCACACGCGGGTTACTTTGTGTGTCAGCAAAGCGCTGTGTACATACAGTAACTATCCTGAGTCTGCACAGCCTGACACAGTCTATCTGGAGCTCCAGACTATGTTCCAAAGATGAGGCAAAACTGCTTTTTGCTTGGTGCATGTTTAGTCTTAGACTCTCTTCCATGGCACTATATAAGCAATATTTTACAGCTGATGTCCAAGGCACTGCCACAAGTGTGGACACCAGGCTGAGGTTTGCAGGCAAGCGGAGCACAAGTGCATGCTGTGGAGCACTTGGGAAGACAGGATCCAGGAACTTCATTAACTCACAGGAAGGCAAAATAGACCAGGAAGCTGCAGAGCTGGACACCATTACAGACAGGTAACAAAGTTCACCAAGGAAGTGGATTTCTAAAACGGGATCTGAAGGAAAAGGAGGAACTCTAAACATGTGAAAGCAGCATGGAGCTGAGAAGGGAAGGGCAGAAAAAGAAAAGACAAAAGTGGGTAGAAGACAGAGGATGACCAGTACAGAGATCAAGGAGAAAAGGATTCTACAGGGATCTGAATTCACAGGCAGTGAATTTAAAACAGTTACAAGGAAGTGATTTTTTATGTAGCACATGAAACTCATTGCCTCTGGATACTCTTGATATCAAAGCCTCAATGGGAGTCAAAAATGGGAACATTACAGCTGCACTACACAGGAGGATCATTTAATCTGTTAAAGAAAAAAGCATTTGCTTCCTGGCAAAAGTTAGGCAGCAAGTGATGAAAGAAATTGGGAAGAGATGTCTCTGCTTGCCATAGTGCCATACTCCTCCGTTATGGGCAGCTTCTGCTGACCAGGACTATCCAGTCAGAACCCAAAAACCTCCAGCAGCACCGGGGCACACAAAGCCTCAGTGGGCAGCCTGCTCTTAGCAAGAAGGGCACCAGAAGAAGCTCTTCCTGAAAGCAAGCTCCCTTGATGCTTTCCTTAAAGGTAACCCCTGCTGCAGTCAGCTGCTGATGCAGGAGGCTGCTGATGTGGCTGACTTACCCTGCCATGTTGCTATGTTTGGATGGTGGCAGGGCAGAGAGAGAGAGAGAGAGAGAGAGAGCTGTGAAACCCAAGACAGAGGTGACTAATCCAATCCTGGCTTAGCAGCCACAAGGGGCTGGATTGGCCTGTGCAACACAACTGTTGTCTGGAATATGGCAGCATGTGAAAATGGTGACTGACTAAGACAAAATTAATTCCTTGGCTTGCTGAGCAATGTAAGGAGAGGACAAAAACTAGAGCACTCCAAATGATTGACTTTCTTCCTTATTCACTCAAGCAGTACTTGGAGCTGGGTGGGGATCAGGACTAGGGCTAGGTTCCATCATCACTTAGATTTGCTTTGCCCAGTACTGATGTTCTGCCTAAATTTATATTCTCCTTTTTGGAAAAGGTTATCACCAGTAGCAACAGCTAAATATTTAGTGCTGAATAGTCTGCCTATTTGTGCTCTAGAATCCAAACCTCTGGACACAGAAAATAATGTGGGGAAAAGACGGTTCAGTTCCTATATCTGCTATGGTTCCAGCCACATCCTGACTTTAGGCAAAGGAGAACAAATAAATTCAGTGGCTCTTCTTTTTCTTTTCCCCACCTCCACTAGACAGCAGCTCCAGGCATCAGAGAAGTTACCGTGTGCGTAACCAGGATCCCATGCCTCTGCAGAGGTGTCGCTAGCTCTGAGTGGTTCTGCTTGACTTCTGTCCTGGAGCAAGGGCTGCTGCCTCTCCTGCATGCTATTGCCTTTAACTGCAGATAGGCATCAACTCACCTCCTGAGCTGAGATCTCTGTCCTGCTGAACTCAAAGGCAAAGGGGCTAACTTCAAAGTGCTCATGCTAGCTTTCTGTTCCACACATTAAGCTTCAGATTTCAGGTATTTCCTTTGATTGAACTCTGCATTTTACTTCATTCTTCTTTTCCTGTCTCTCACACAAGAAGGCAGTAAAGAAACCCAGCTGATTTTCCTCACAGTCCCTACTATCTCATAAACCTTTATTGATGCAGCTCCTTTCTGCAAAGGAGAGTCCACATTGAGGCTTCTGGCACAAAATTCCAGCCTCTGCTCAGTGTTCATTGCCCTCTTGCTGGTACAATACCTCTGAGCTAAGCACTGAAGGAAGCCTGACCACAGCACACAGTATCAAAACGCACCGTTAGTGTAAGATGGCAGGCACGGCAGAGGTTCTCTCCTGTGCCTTTTCCTTATGGCCTCTAAACCCTGCATTTCTGCTCACTGGACACTGAACAATTACTGCACAGAGGAGATGGAAAAAAACAGCAACAGGCTGGAGTGAAACAAGAAGCAAGACCCAGCCTTTCCTGGTGATATTTATGTTTCTGCTGCTGGCCCTGGCAGGAGTCCAGGCTCCGAATGAACGAAACTCCCTGTGGCTTAGGGGCTGCAGCATTCAGCCCCCAGTCAGGAAATGCAATAGCATGTGACAATGGGAAGACATAAAAAGAGCTTCCCAATGCTTCTGAGCTTCCAGCGCAATCGATTTGGATCAAAACTCTGAGGCTGTTGAGATTGTGTGTGAATGACTTCTCTATTGCTAAACAAAACCACGTGTGTGCTACAGTGCCAGAAGGCCCAGTGGTAAACAGTAGGTGGTTTGCTTCCTCATGGATAGTTCATTTTTGTATTTCTAGTGCTATAACCCTCCATTTTATGTCCAAGGCCATTGTCTTTCCCAAAACAGAAAGCCAGCTCCCTGTTTCTCCTCCTTTCCAGCAAAGCTGCTTGATTACTGCTGTTCACTACTTAGTGTCAAGCCTTGGTTCTTCTACAAGATGAGAACTGCAGATCTGGGGAACCTTCCATGTTTATTTCACCCCCTGATCCAGGTTAAAAATGTGTTCCTCTCAACAGATTTCCTTTGGGGAAC
Source organism: Pogoniulus pusillus (assembly GCF_015220805.1). Classification (NCBI taxonomy): domain Eukaryota; kingdom Metazoa; phylum Chordata; class Aves; order Piciformes; family Lybiidae; genus Pogoniulus; species Pogoniulus pusillus. The sequence goes on from NC_087280.1 coordinate 24,929,154, forward strand.
CAATAGCCTGAAAACTTAATTGCTGGGAAAACACTGTCAAATTAACTTCTTTTTGTTAAAACAGAGATTGGCCACTTCTGTATGATCAGGGGCAGGACCTGTTGGGGCTCCTATGGGCAGTCTACAAAGGGGAGCTCTCATCTTTCCTTTCTCTCCCAGTACTCACCCAGCATGGCCCACCTGCTTTGCAGCCAGCAAAGGATAACCGAGGTCCCTGAGAACCTGTGGCATGGTTCTCAGGTCCCAGGTGCTCTATGAAAAAAGCAAGGAGTTTCCAAGTCGTTGATCAGTCTGGATCATAAAGCTGCAGTCTAACCCCAAAAGGAGGGGGCATTTCAGAAGTGCTAGGCTACAGGGCCAGGCTATTTGCTGGTGAACAGGAAGGGCTTGGCATTCAGAGGTGGCTTCTGCTATGTCTTGCTCCTGGAGCAGAAGCAGTCTATGAAATTCTTTCTAGCTTAACTTGCTAAACTTAGCAGAAGCATGCTTGCCACCTCAGCCCTCAGCAGAAAACCCTGTACCTGACTAGCACAGGTTCTGGCTCCCCCAAGTATTTAAGATCAGTCCTAGGACCAGAGAGCAATGGGTAAAACCGAATGACACGGCCTCCTTGGACGGCCTTGCCTCCTTAGCTGAGAGCCTGCTGGAAGCAGCCTCCCCAGCCCTGCATCTCTGTTTCTCTCCGCTGGCTGCCATTTCTGCAGCAGGAAACAATAGCTGGGTTCCAAGCTGCGTCACGTGGCGCCAGCTGAGCGTGGTTTCAATTATCCACTCTGTCTTTTTTTGCCAGGCCTATGAAGAGCAGCAGCCTTCTGCGGCGCTCAGGTTTGCCTGCCTCGCTCTTGTAAGTTCTTCCTTTTCAATTGTTACTTTACAGTCAGATGGGGTTGGATTTTTGTAATTTTTTTCATGGTAAATTCAACTCTTGAAGAGTTTTGCACTCGCTATTAGGAAGCCTCCAAATCTGAAGCTCTTCCTGCTGCCTGGAAATCCTAGACATCTGCAAGAGTTCACTGCGAATAGTTCTACTCAGTAATGAGGCTGACAAAGACCACAAGATCTAGATTAAAAATAGGATGCAAGATATCATGCTGCTAGCACTTGGTAATGCAAAACTCATCTTGTCCTTGCTAGCAAAGAAAAGTTGTCTCTCTGCTACTGTCTGGGGAACAGCAGCGCATTCACATCCAGCCTGGGAGCTACACCAAATTATTTGCATCCTGTAAATGCTTAGCTTAATGTCCAACCGAAAACGTGAACCAAACGGGCACAGCTCAAATCATCTATTTTGCTTTCAGAAGACAGAGTGAGTGAGAGCTTTTTAGACTTAAAGCTGGAAAAATAAAACTTGGAAAGGGAAAAAAAAAAAGAGAAAGAAAAAGAACATTTGGTTTGCATTAGAAACCACAGACAGCTTCCATCGGGCGTGCTGAAGGTATAAGAATGGCAAGAGAAAATGACAAGCAGTGAGAGCACTGGAGGAGAGGATGAATCGTTTGGAGCATTGTCTCTGAAGTAATTGTCCATGCTACAGATACCTTGCTTGGCATTTGGTGGATGATGGAGAAGAATCCTAAAGCTTGGTTCTTGCAATGCTGTTTGCTGTGTAAAGTAACAATTCTGGATAACTTAACTGGAAATCTTAGAGACTCTGGGTTTGGTACCTCCTGTGTTTCTGTCACTTATGCAACCCTGATTCACCAGCTCTGGAAAGGATGTTGCCTCAGTTAAGGCTTGGGCTGTGATCTAATATTTAGAGCAAGAGCAAGCATTTAACTGGAAGTCTTCAGGTCTGCTGGGTTTATTTTCACCTCAGCCACTGGCTTGCTTTGAGACCTTAGGTAAGTTATTCAGGGTTAAACTTGGTCTTTGAACTGCTGGAGCCCTGGTGGGGGTGGGGGAGGAGGAGGCAGCTGTGGCAGCAGGGCAGAAGGTAAGGTAAATCCCCTCAGAAGCATGCGGGGGCTGGGATCTGAGTGCCGTTTCCTTCACTGTTTCAGCAGGTGCTTAGGTGTTGCCTGCATCCCAGGTGCTTGGCACAGGCAGAGGCACCTCTTGAAGCACTTAGTACTGAAGGCAGTGCTTCCTTAAGCTCAGCAGCTTCAAGCAGAGCAAGTAAGGGCTTCTGAACGTTCCCAGCCTTCATCCTAACACACCGGTCTCCAGAGAGCTGTATTCTGACCATTAAGCTATCAAGTCCTCTGCTTATCCATTTGCTTCTCATAGCTCTTTTAAAATTCCTTCTCTTTGGGGAGGTGAGAGCACAGGCAATGTTTGTGCAGCATTGAAATCCCTGAATGAAAAGTGCTATTTCTTCTAATTCCCCCCACAGACAGGAGCATTTAAGTCTGAATGTGCAGCTTGGGCTCGTTTCTGACCTTCTTATTGCTGGTGTCCAAAAGCAGTTGCCAGTTGTCACAGAGGGAGCACCAGTCTCTCTCACAGACTTTCAAGTGATGCACGTTCCACGCACCCTCAGCAAGTAGCTCTGTTTCTTCCTGCCCAGGTGTTGAGGGGAGGTACTTGCAGACGGTCTCCTCATCCTGCCCATTCTATGGCTTTTTCAGCTGCACACTCAGGTCTGATGGGTAGGTGGCATTTTCACTGGCCTTCAGACATGCAGGGAAAGAACAGCAAGCTTCACAAGATCGATTCTCTAATACACTGGGATTCCCCAGCTCAAAGGCTTCAATTAAAGACATAACACACTAGGGTAGGGTAAAGCTTTAGGTTTGCCAAGCCATTAAAAAGTGTGCTTTTTAAAAGAAAAAAGGAACCAAACCAAAGCCTCAAACACTGAAAGTCTTCATGTGCTAGTAGGGGCAAGTGTCAGCCAGCATTCAACTAATCAACAGAGAGGAAAAACTGCATACTTGTGATGCTGAATTACACCATCAGCAGCTACTTCAGTTCCCAACACTGTTGTTCTAGTATAATTCATAGCAATTTTCATCTGTGTATTTCAAAATTACTGCATAGAGGCTCTGAAAACCAGGTTCTGTTCATAGTGCAGGAGGGGAGGTCAGTCCTAGAGAAGTAGGAGCTCTTATCTTATTCTGGGTGCAAAGATACCTGCCTAGTTCTTCAGAGATGCAAAAGACCTCAAATCAAACTCTCAATGGCATCCTTGAGAAGTGCCTTTGAAGCTACTTTGATTCTCAGCCTCATGGACAACACTTACACAGCATCTTTGATTCACGCAAATCCTTTAGTTTCAACATGCGTTACCAGCCAGGTACTGTGAGGAGAACAGGAAAGTTTGTGTAATGAACATGATCACAGAAATTAAATCAGGAGGTCAAAGTAATTAACTTAGACTTCCTCTAGCTGAGTTCTCAGCACTGACACACACCTAGCAGAGTCTTCTCTGAGACAAAAAAGAAAGGGTTTAACAGAGCTGCCCTTTGTTACCTTAACACGCTCACCACATGGACACAAGAGCTCCAGTGTCTGTCACACTTTGCTTTTATAGCAGTTTCTCCATTTTCTCTGAAGTTTTTATGCTGAATCACAGGCTGAAAGAAGCCATTTCTGTAATGGGACACTTATTGATGGCTGTATTGGATCTGCATGCCTCTGTAGAGTTCCATCCCTAATCAGATATTCACATCTTAAGTGCTTCACTGGATCTCCCTGTTGCTGCTAAACGCATGGCCTTAAGTGGGTTCTGGAGTGCAAAGGCAGTGGTTTTATAGCAGCCTGACGTTTCTCACTCTCTTATGGCTGAGTTCCACTTTTGCTAAACTTCTTACAAATCAGGTGTGCCAGACAGAGAACTTAACCTCCACAACTGGATTAACCTCCTTGGAATTATAGTGGTTTCATGAATCAAACTTCAGAAGGAGCTTCCTCTTTCCAAATAGTGTTAGGAGGACAGAATGAGGCTTTTAAAGTATCTTCCCTCTCAGTATGGGATTTCAACATGCAGATTCAGCAGGAGCCCAGAGGAAGCAGAACAATGCAAGCATCAAAACCATTTATTAAAAGCACTCCGTTGTGCTTGGGGAGCATGGGAAGAGATTGAAAAGGTGCAGGCAGATTTGGTAGAGCACTCACAGAAGCAGAATTAGCAAGTCATGAGATATCACGTGGCTGTGAGCAGACTGAGAGGCTCTGTTGATTTGATTTATTCATTAGGGCTTTTCAGTAGCGTAGGTGATTAAGTGGGAGAAAGTGGCGCATATTACAACTTAACTTTTATATTTCCTTTCCTGGAGGCTCTTCAGCACCAGAGAGGCAGAGAAAGTTATTGAAAGTATGATGCCCCATAAATGGGAGAACGACAGGAAAAAGAGCAGCACCAGCAGCTCTCTGAAGATGGATGGGAAGAGCAGTGCTGGGAACAGGAAGTCGAGAAAGTTTCGCTCCCTCCCGAGATCGCTCATCCTGTGCAATGCCAGGACCAGCGACGACAGCTCCAGTCCTGACGAGAAGTGCCCTGATCCCTTGGAGAGCTCTACCAGCTGGCGCCAAGGGGATTTGGACTGCTGTGCTAGAACACCACTGCCGTACACACTGGAGACAGAAGAGAGCCCTCCCGACCCTCCACGTGTGATCACCAGCATGGTCCAGTCCAAAGCAGCAGCAAACGAGAACTGCAACAACACGAGGAGAAAGTTACTCACCAAGGTAGGCAGCTGAGTGTGGTGTGCTGGGACCTTCCCCACTGCATCAGCTCCTAAATATTCCTCAGGAACACAGGACTCTGCTTGGCTTTTCAGAGCCTGCAAGCTGCAATGTTCCTGCCCTGTATAAACAGCATGGAAAAGCATTAGCTTCCCCCCTGTGCCAGCGCACACTGCTGCTTGGTGCTGTGCTGAACTCAGCGAGCACCAGGCCGCTCTGGGTGGGCTCAGAGCACAGCTGGTGTTTGCTACCTGCAGTTTAGTGTTCAGCTCATCATAGAAAACTGCTACTGCAGTACAGTGCATTTGTAAAGTGTAAGCCCATGGGATCTCACAAGCCATGCAAGTAGGAATGATACTATGACAGGCACGGGAGGTTCAGCAGATGTTCTGCCTGATTCAGGAGGCAGGGAATGATGGCTTTAAACCTGCCAGGGATGTGACTTTTTCCTAGAGACAGACAAAGTCTTGAGAGCTTCCTATGACACCCCCCTATCCTTTCGTCAGTACCTCTAACAAACAGAACATTTTTCATCCTGAGCAGTGTATTTCTCAGGCCTTTAGAATGTTCCCTTTCGGTGACATTCCAATTTTCCACTTTCCACACCTGTTGGTGTGATGTGCAAAAGGGACCTCGCTGAGGGTAGGACATGTCTGTTCACACAGTGTGTGCCCTCCTGGCACCTGCCTTACTATACACCTTCTACCTGTGCAGGTAGTGGCTTCTGTGAAAGCACTGGTCTTCTCATCTAAAATATTTTTAATGCATTCTGCTTTATTCTGCATAATCTCAGTAGAAATCAGCTAAAACTGGACTGCTGTGTCTGCGCAGCGGCACGGCACTACTGAAACCCAAGGTCTCTTACTCCTTGCATTCCTTGCCAAAGATCACACCATTCAGCCCAGTACTGCAAGGGCTGCACTACAGGGATCTGGCTGTGAGGTGGCTCAGCTGCTGGCTAGGTCACAGCAGGAGGACAACTCCAAAGCAACTTTCTCTTACGTTCTGACAGCAAACATGAACGGGTGACACTCACCTAGGTCCCAGAGTACCCTTGGTCACCTGCAAAGCCACACTGCCTCCTCCCCTTTGGAAGGACTCCATCGGCACTCTGCTGATTTCCTCCTGTGAGCCAGGGAGGAGCTGGCCTCTGTGTACTCCCTGCTCTTTATTAACAGAGCTGCAGCACAGTCTTCCTTGTCTCAGCTGCTCAGCTGCTTGCCTGCATACCTCCAACACATGCAGGGCTCCAGTACCTTCCATGATCCGTATCCATGCAAACTCCTCAGTACCTTACTGTAGGCTGTAAGCCTACAGGCTCTGCTGTTATAGCTGGCAAGCAGCTTACATAAGGCTCTTGGCAACAGAATGAGTCTCACAACTGATGCCCTTGCATGGACCTGAAAGGGTAGAAATCCACCTTGAGGCTGCAGTGTCAAGGAACCAAACAGGATGGCGCAGAAGCCTGGGTGAATAGTGACACAAGAGTCCCTTCGAGCAGCATTTGGGTTGCTTAGTGCCATAGTGAACAATGGGTACATTAAATTCCCTCTCCAGGGCTCTCCTAGCAATATAAACCTCTCTAGATGCTCCTTGCAGATCTCCCACACCTTTCAGAGTCATGGATCAGTGAGTGATCCTAAAAAGTCTTCTCTCAGAATGCTACATGGGATGGAATTTGGTGACAGCTACAATAACCTTATCCTGGCACTTCTCTGGCTGAGGCTTTGCCCTGTGTTTAGAAAGCTGTGTTCTCTGCCTTCCATGTGGCACGATCTGGTCAGAACAATCTTCCTGTACCGTGTGTCAGAGAGCTTAAGCTCTCTCTTTAAGAAAGAAGACAAACTTGTTTGCAGTCCCAGCATGACACTCACTGTCTCCATCTCCAAATGAACTCAGAAATCCACCATGTGTGACTCAGAGCTGAAGGATCCTTGTCTTTGTTCAAGAAAACTGGTTCCATTCTTTCTGTGGTGCTGCTGAGGATATTCAACTATCCCTCTATGGCCCAGCACCTGCCGCCCTAAGCAGGACTCTAAAGGTGTTAACAGCTCCCACAGAACTGCTGTCATATGGGAAGGAGAGGAGTGTTGGAAAGTCCTGCAGGATTTAATGCTCCCTGTAGTTATTTCTTCAGAGCTAAGGGAGAGGTGTGCTTGGTCTGGCACGGGCAGAGCTGGAAAGCTTGACAGATCTCCCTGATAGTTTGCTTCACTCAGAGTCAGCAGTTTCCAGGTGGCCCAAGAGGAAAAGAAAACAACAAAACATATCAGCAGTGCCTGGTGCTGTGTGTGCTGGTGCAGCAGGAGCTGTGAAAGATGAGCTTGCCTGCTCCTGTCCTTACAAAGTCTGATACTGGCCAGTTGTAAGAAGAATGGACTGGACTAGACAACATCAGACCTGGTTCTCCAGGGACCAGCAGTCTGCTGGGTGTTAGAGCCTGCTTCACGAGGTGTTGCATTGCCTCTCCCCTGCACCAGCCAGAGAGTCTGGCAGCAGGGCTGAAATAACATCTAGAACAAACTCCAGCAGGGAAGGGCTGACTCTGTGCAAACACTGCCAGGCTGGATGGGTGGGCAGAGGCCAATGGGATGAGACAGAACAAGGTCAAGTGCAGGGTTCTACACTTTGGCCACAACAACCCCAAGCAGCACTACAGGCTGGGGACAGAGTGGCTAAGAGCAGCCATGCAGAGAGGGAGTTGGGGGTGCTAGGAGAGAGGAGCTGAGGATGAGGCAGCAGTGCCCAGGTGGGCAGCAGAGCCAATGGCATCCTGGGCTGGCTCAGGAGCAGTGTGGGCAGCAGGACAAGGGAGGTTCTTCTGCCCCTGTGCTCAGCACTGCTCAGGCCACCCCTGGAGTGCTGTGTCCAGTTCTGAGCTCCTCAATTCAGAGAAGAGCACCAAGGCTGGTGAGGGGCCTGGAGCACAGCCCTATGAGGAGAGGCTGAGGGAGCTGGGGGTGTGCAGCCTGGAGAAGAGGAGGCTCAGGGCAGAGCTCATTGCCATCTACAGCTACCTGAAGGGAGGCTGTAGCCAGGTGGGGTTGGGCTCATCATTCTCAAGCTGTGCCAGGGCAGGTCTAGGCTGGATGTTAGGAGGAAGTTGTTGTCAGAGAGAGTGATTGGCATTGGAATGGGCTGCCCAGGGAGGTGGTGGAGTTACCATCCCTGGAGGTGTTGAAGCAAAGCTTGGCTGGGGCACTTAGTGCCATGGTCTGGTTGATTGTCTAGGGCTGGGTGAGCTTGGAGGTCTCTTCCAACCTGGCTGATTCTATATAGATTAACATCAAGGACAAAATGAAGCATGGAGAACAGCTGCATCTGACTGCATGGCTCCATTCTAGAGACTTTTACATCTTTCCTTTGGACCCTGACCCTCTGCCTTAAGAAGGCAAAAAGGCTGGTTTCATAGAACAGAGCCATAGAATGTCAGGGGCTGGAAGGTACCTTGGAAGATCATCTGGTCTACACCCCTTCCTCCCTTGGTCTCAACCAGAATGTATCTTTATTAATCCATCCTCATGCAAACCCAAGTGTGCTGGCCCTCTGGGACTAGGGCAAGTGCTACAGTAGCAGACTCTAAAATGTCTCAAGCATGAGCCTCTGTGCAGGACCAAAAACAAAGCCAGGAGAGCAGACTGCATTTCTTCAGGCACTGATGTGTCCTCCCCTTTCCTGCTTGTTCCCTCTGCTTTCCCAGCCTTCTTGCTTTTGTGACATGAGGGCCACGTTATCCCCAGAGCAAGCTGAGAAAAGAGGCTGCTGTGTCTGCTGCAAAACGTGAGCTAAGGTAAAGGCTCCCAAAAAGACAGACCAAAAGCCAGGTGAGAGTGGAAAGGTCCATCTGTGACACCTGATGAGCTGCTCGATTTGTCTAGGGCTGAACCTTAATCCTGTGCCCTGCTTCTTGCATCATCCAAAGGCTTTCTAGCTTCTGCCATTTCAGTACTTGCAGAGGGAATATGCTGCTGGGAAAATGACTTCCATCGACTGTAAATATTTTGAAAAGACCAAGGCACTGGCTAAGGAATTTCAGAACTGGTGGAGTCACAGCAGCTGATGCCAGAGACTCTGGCCCTTTCCCTGGTAGAAGTGATGCAGAAACAAAATGCTTGTTGAAGATGACTCAACCCAGCACTTGGAAATCCCAGCCAGAAGGCCAGGAAAGCTAAATGTTTAAGGTCATTTTTGTGCTGTTGTCAGATTGGTTTGGTTTCTTTATTTTCTTTTTTTAAAGCAGCAGTCAATCAGCTCATTGTCAGATGCTTGGCTAAGGGAGGCAAAGGCCTCACTTGACCTAGCCTTGTATAACACTTCGTTTCAGACACTCTAACCACTGTGTCTTGTGCTGAGGGCACAGAAGTTCCTCAGTTTTCCATAGATGCCATGGTTACCCTTCTTTCTAAACAACATCTGGCATTAGATGTCTTGAGATGAGGCTCTAGGCTAGAAATGCGAGCATGAAGGCAAAAGAAGGCTTCTAAATGGCAGACAGAAAGACATCCCCAGAGCTGCCATGACACAACCACCCAAAGGGAGCAGGGGGAGAGAACCGCCCGGGGTGTGCAGATTACTTTCTAGAACTAAACACACAAACAATTCATCCACTCTCACCTGTGACAAAAATGCACTCCAAAAGGATCTTGAGCTCCATCTTTGATTTCATCTTTCAGCCAAATAGGTTCACTTTAAAGACAGCAGATGCTGAGAATCCACTGCCAACACTCCCAGACTGTCTTCGTTTTGCTTCCCCAGCAGAGTGGACGTTGCACTGCAGATTCCACCTTCCCCAGTCTTGAAGAGCTTGGTGGCAAAGCCCTTCTAAAAGCAAAGAGATTTTATTCACCAGCAGCAATCTGCGTTGCAGTAGATGCTCTAACAACGAGTAGGTGAGGTTGATGTATACTCCACCTGCCCACACACCAGACCTGACAACCTCATTCTAGCAAATTCTCAGCAGTCACTACATTCAAAGCTCTAAATCACCTTTCAGAGCAAGCAGGACGCTTTAAAAAGGAGGAGGATAACAAGTAAGTACTGTCTTTACACTTGGACACATCAGCAGTATTTCTGTAAATAAACTACGAGTGAGGCAGGAAATGGAAGATGCTAGAGAGCAAACGCCAGAGCAAACTGCCTGCGGGCACAGGAACTGGCCACACGCTGGTTTTTCTGGAGAACAGTTTCTACTGATTTCTGTTGTGTTGCAATAGGCTGGATGTGAATGGGGGATCTATACCAGGCCCCAGCAAAGTGCAGCTGCTGGCAGCACACAGATAGCTGCCTCATGCCCCCAGCCAGGCTCAGGCAGAATCATTTCCCACCCTTAATCTCTATGCAGGTCACAGATCTGCTGTGGAAGCAGCAGCACACTACTCTCTGAAAGCTCTGAGAGTTTGATGGATGCTTGCAGGATCTGGCCCGTGACATCTTACTGATACCTGAACCACAAGGCCAATGCAAACCAGCAAAGGCAGCTCATATATTTTGCTACTCAGAAACTGAAAACTTAAGACATTAGAATTCTAATCTTTACTTTGTTACTATGCCAAAAACTTCAAAGCACTGCTGCAAGACAGAAAGGAAGGTAGTGTAGTCCTAACCACAAGTATGTATTGGCCAAGGTATTTGCCGTGGGTAAAAAATAAACATAGAAGCTCCAAAACTGATGTTGGGGTTCAAAGAAACTGCCTTAAAATAGAGTCCTGCCCCTGCTCTTACACTTACCTGTTACTCACTAGAAGCAGTCTCCACGAACAAGGGAGGCTTGGTGCCATCCAGCCCCTCCTGACCGATGGCAGCCACTCTGGCGTGCCGGCAAAGCCACAGAGCGACCCAGGCGTCAGCACGAGCGCGTCCCGCATCCACCGCGCGCCGTGCCCAGCCTGTGCGGAGACAGGGCACCAACGCCGGGCCTTTGGGCGCTGATTCACAGCTTTAGGCTTGCTCTGGCAGCTTCAGAGTGGGAGCCAGGCCACACCAGCCAGCCTGGGAGAGAATGACCTGTACTGACATCACTGTAAATGTGGAGACTGCATCTGCTGTGACCCCCCACTGCTCTGTGGGGAAAGGCTTAGTGGGTCTAACTCTGCTCAGGGCAGAACTGAAGCCCTGCTGATGGTGGGAAAGGTGGTGCACAGCTTTCCTTGTGCTGGCAGAGGACTACACATTACTGGAATTAGTTCATGCCACTGTGACCAGGGGACCTTGGGGCAATGCAGCCAGTTGACCACTGCTGTACATCGTGACCTGTCCTAATATATGAAGTTTGCCCCCCCTTCAGAAATCTATTCCTCCATCACACAAATCTCTTGGGAACAAGCCTGACCCAGGATACAATGAGAGCCCTCTTCTCTGGGTGGAGTGTGGAGAGGCTGGCGGGGGCAGACAAAGTGGGCTCAGATGGGAGCAGAGGGAAAACTTGAGTTAGGAGAATGATTAAGCAAATGGAAAACGAATTGTGTGCTAAGTCCCCAGCTCCCCTTGTCTCCTGGAGCTGTTAAGTGTTCACACGTTTGTGCTGCATGTTTCCCAGACGGATGTGCTGTCCTTCACATGCTCTGTCACTCCAGTCGCTGCTCGACTCATGGTTCGAGACACTCTTTCTCTTTCTGCATGGCCATACGTTAGTGATTCATAGTTACAAATGTGCTTGCAATTAGTCCTCCAGATGCAACACACAGACTGCAGCAACCTCAACCAGTCTGGAGTGGACAAAGAATCTTCCACTGTTGCAGTCTCTCTGCTCCCCGGCTCCCACTTCACAGGGGTGGAACTCCCAGTGCTTTGTATACACTTCGTTTTCCCTTCAGGCCTCTTCTGTTTTCCAGAGTATTTGCTTTCCTGGCATGTGCTTGTTTTCCTCCTTGTCTTTTCTTATAGTAGTTAGCACAGGGCGATCCAGTTACTATGAAAAGCTCTCTCCCTCTCTGCGGAGAGAGGCATCTGATTCTAATGCATCCCCCCAATGGCCAGCAGCCACTGAAGCCCCAAGGAAAACAACTCTTTAAACACTGTCTCTGTGGGACAGTTATCCTTTCAAAACTGCAGTGTGAGATGCTTGTTCCTGTCCTACCTGGAGGCAATCTGGTCCTAAACCCAAGAGTATTTTCTGTATCACTTTAAAAGGCTCAAGGTAACAGTAAGTAACTTTTAACATCCTTGGCACATTTTTTTTCATTTCTCCTCTTCTGAACCAGGACAGCTGCATCTGCAGGCTATGTGCAAGCACAGGGAACAGCAGCTCAGCAATCAAGTTGTCCAGAACTCCGAAGTGTGCATCTCTCTGGAAAGGGTTCACAAGCAGCCCCATGCCTGCTGGAGGTGCAGCTAACAGGTACTGGACATGTGGAGTCAGCAGGCTTAGGAGGGAGCCATTTGCCTGCATGGACTGTGCATGATCACCCTTCTGGGACAGGCTGTGCCTTGGGCTTAGTTTCAGAGCAAGGTTTTGGAATAATTTCTTACAAATTCTTACAGTCTGTGATGCACTTGCAGAGGCAAGGTGGTGAGAGCAGGGCAATATTTCACCTGGATATCAGTTGTGCATGCAAAGGCAGCTGCTGATCACCAGGACTGAGCAGATGAGAACATCCATGGGAAATAAATCCAGAGGGGATGGGGTACACCAAGACATCTCATGGTTGCTCTGCTCAAAGCAAAGGTTCCTCAGTGAGTAAGCCACGTGGCACCACAGTGTCACACTGATCCTTGTGGAATGATGTGCTGCCTATTTGCTTTTCCCAAAGGGATGGTCGTCTGCACCCAGGGGATGGGCTGGTAGCACTAAATGGACAACCACCTAGAGCCCCGTCCAGCAAGGAGGCTGACTCTCTCGTCCACCCCCCAGCACGGCTGAAGACCATCACAATGGTTAGCAGAGTAAGCAAGGCAGCTGTGGGGTGATCTGACAGTATCTCCTTGAGAAAGAAGGGGAATGCATGCACCAGACATGAGGAGAACATGGTTTTGCTCTTCCTGACAAAACCTCAGACCTCCTGTGGTCAGGCTCTGGCAAATTCCAGCATAGCTTTTTCCCAGCTTGGCTCTGCTTGGCAGTGGGGAGGCCAAGGCCCTGGGAAATTCTAGCGAGGGCTGTGTCACCTCTCCTTTCAGAAACACGTTGCTTGCCAGTGTTAATGTTCCATCTGAAGCTGAGCAAAGGCAGAGGTGGATTTGAGCAAAGATCCATGAATCAAGAAGGCAGAGACCATGCCTTGCACTAGTTTTGTGGACCTAGGGTCTATCACCAGGCAATTTCCATGGTGATCATTACTGGAGTCTGCTACAGAGAGAGAGGAAGAGGAGGCAGTATTAACAGGTTAGCAGCCCCACATTAGCACTAAATCTTTCAGGGAAAACGTTTCTGAATTTTCTCTCACAGGGTGCATTTCACTAGATTGGGCACATTTCATTTCAGGCTTCTTATGCTCTCATCCACACCCAAAACTAGATAGCATCACATTTTCCATTTGGAAGAAAACAAAGCTTAGTCACAGAGCTGTTGCAGGCTTCAAACATTGATATTCCTAGGGTTAAAAAAGGCACTTTTTGCTTGCCATCTGCAATAGAACCACACAGAAAGCTCTGATATAATCCTAGACCGGGAAAATCCTCTTTCTAGGACAACAGTGAACTCTCACCTAGATGTCTGCGGAATTCTGCCGAGCTTTTGTTGATTTCCTCTCTTTTGAATGCCTAAGTGGCCAGAGGTGAACGCATTCAACTCTGGCAGCAGCGTCTCCCGAGAAGCAGCCAGGTGAGCTGTGCCCTTAGAGACAAGTCTGCAGCAAATTAACTAAGGATCAATAGCAAGGGCTTTTCTAGCTACCTGGCTTGGAAGGAGAAATGCTGCAAAGTCATTTCCAGGCTGCCTCTGTAAGGCATTTCCCTAGCCGAGCGAGCTGGAAAGCACCAGCAGCGTTCTGCCGCTCGGCAATGCCTCCACCTGCCGCCGGGACGGCAATCAGCACTGAAGAGCTCCTGAGCTGCCTCCCAGCGGCACGGCTAAACCAGGCTGCGGCAAGCAAATGCTCTCCTTAGCCGGCTCCAGAGAGGCCAGAGCGCACAGGTCCTCTTCTGATGCCTTCTTAACCCCTGCGGAATATCGCTGCGCAAAACCTATTTGCATTTGGAGCTTTGATGTCTTTCAAGTCAGGTTTCCACACATTCAGTAGTGATCTTCCCTTGACTGGGATTCCCTCGGGGCCTGTCAGATTCCTCCTGCCATAGCAGAACCAGGACTTTCAGGAAGCACACGAATCCAGAACCTATTCCTAACACCAACCGTTCTTCAGCTGTGATCATTTCTTTATTTCCAGTTTGTTCTACAAACCTGAGTGTCTTATCCGCAGCCTTTTAAATGCTGGCATCAGTGGCTCTGTTTTCAAAAGCAGCTAAAAGTTTCCAGCTAGAAGGGGCTGAGTCGTTTGAAAACACTAAAGCCTGCTCCTCAGAGGATCTGTAGCTTAACTAAAACCCTTCCATCAGCAAACGTCAGACACCCATCCACTGTCGCAAAGCTGCACCTAAGGATGTTCCTTCTGGCGACAACACCCTTCTAAAGGGATGCCAGCTGAGTGCCCAGAGGCACCACTGAGCTCCAGGCTTTAGGCAAACACCGCTGCAGTCTGCCTGCATACCAAAACATGAGTCTGCCTGAACCATCGGGGGGGTGGGGGGGTGTCCAATTAAGTTTGTGGTTAAAGTCCAGAATCTGTTCCTGTCTTACTACCTTAGCAAGTTATAGCCATGCTTAGAGCAAAGCTTTGTGCTCCATTCTCCTTTACAATGCTATTCACTTTAAAGAATTCGTTTTGCCCCACATGTTTTGGTTCAGGGCGAGTCGCTTGCAAGCCAGGTTAGGAGAAATGTTGTTTTTACGTTGAGATGGCTTGGGGATTTCCCTGCATAGCAATGCATTGCTGTTGTTCTTCTCAGGAGACGCCGAGCTGCAAGGGAAGGCCTCTGGAAACGCACAACAGCTTTCTGCACAGGAAGGCTGCCTGCCAGCGCACCCGCAGCAACTCCACCAGTAAGCTGCACAGAGGTGACCTTGTCCCTTGTTCGGCCCAGCACAGCCCCTCACCTGCGCTGGCTCTGCAGCGCGGGGAAGGAACCGCAGGCGCTGCCCACACCGAGTCCTGAGCTGCTGGCGCACAGAGGTGCCAGCTTGACACTCACACAGCCTGCAGTCGGAAGGGCGATGCATGAGCGCTCCCTGGCACTTTCCCAGGCCATGTTCAGGGCAGGCTGCTGCCCTTTGTCTGGGAATGTTGGGTTTTGCTGTGCTGAACCTGAAGGGCCGAAAGGCTCACTGCCTCGGCAGAGGCTGACAGCAGGAGAAACACTGCTGAGTGGCACTTACCTGTACAGTGCACGCACAGGAACGTCCAGCGCCCGAGAAGTAACTTGGTCTTCTCTCACTGACAGGTGTGAACCCCTACTGGGTGGGGGAGATGGACTGCTCAGCACCGCGGAAAGCCATCAGGGACCGGCAGCCCCATGCGCTCCACACTGGCCACAAGTCTCTTTCCCAACAGCTTGACTGCTCTGCAGGGAGGACCCCAGTAGGTGCTACAGGGAATCACCTGGAAAACAGACAAAACTGTCACCAAAAAGGCTCTCAAAGACCTGAGCAGTCATGGCTCATGCCAAAACATGCCTTCCTTGCAGGTCCTGCCAGGGAAAATGGCACATGCCTGCTTCCCCCACTTTTCAACCTCATGGCTCCTCTGTGAGGAGCAGGAGAGTAAGAAAGGCTCTGAAGTGTGCCAGCACACTTCATTTCTTCAGCAGCCTCTCCCTCCTCTTGCCCTGGCAGGTTTCAGCATGCGTAACCCCCATGTGGTCTGCACCACCTTGGCAGCCACCCGCTGCTGCCTCACAGCCCAGGAGGCCCTTCCTGGGCACCTCCCCACTGCTGGCTGTGGAGAGGCTTTGTGCACAGCCGATAAAACCCTGGGCTGACCTTCGGGAACGGTCACCGTGAGCCTCCCAGGCTGCCTCCTCTGGCTCAGCCATGGCCAAAAGCAGCTCTGGGCTGCCTTCCCGGCTGGTAGCTGCTGGCTGCATGAGGCCTTTCTGCCCTGGCTAGGACAGGCTGCAGCCTGACAGCCTCTTGCTCAGCCTGCAGCGGGGAGAAGGAGGAGAAGCTTCTCTCACAGAAGCGAAGGATTTGGCACTTCCAGTTCCCGATTCGGAGTCACACAGCAATAAAGATCACCCTGGCCTGGCAGAGGTGTATTTTTCGGAGAGTCTGGTTTTGGAACACTTAATCGTGTTCTCAGTCTCCTGTAGAATAAACAGTTTTGTTTTCAGGCCAAAATAGACTTTCCTTGCATATGCAGAAACTGATGTTCCACACACCTCAACACTTGTTAGTCTGCTGCAGTACAAAAAAAGTGCTGAACTCTCTTGGGCTTGTAATGAGTGAAATTAACTCTGGTGCTACTCCAGCTAATGACTTCTGTCAGTGCTTAAATTAGCTGGTAATGCCCAGTTTCATGCTCATTAAATATTTCACTAAGGTTCATTTAACTGGGTGAGATCTCAGGGGCTGGAGTTAAGAAATCTGCTCTCTGTGCCACAGAAGGAGAAAAAGCACCATGCCATTGCTTCCCTTGCTTATCAGGCAAAGAGGAGATGTTGTTCCACCTCTTCCAGCAGTAGAAAGGAGCCTATGCGGTGGCTTAGTGGAGGCAATGCAGGGCAGTTCACACCATCTGCAGAACTTCTGTGGGTGCCAGCTCAAACCTTGGGGGCAATGCCAAGAACAGTTTCCATCTGCCCCAAGATAAAGTTGTTTAGTTGCGTGATGAGGCAACGAGTTAGAATTTCTTGCTTCTCAGTTCAATTCATAGAGGCAAATGTGATGATTCTTGTTTAGGACCCTTAACTGCCACAAATGGGATTTTGACAAGGAGAATCCAGTGAGAGCACAAATCAGTCTGCCTACACCATTGCACTTTTTCAAGGGTCAAGATTCACGTTGCGCTCCAGTTTAGTCACTGGGGGAGAAGTTCAGTGAGCAGTGACTGAATAAGAAGCAAGTGGCTTCTGAAAATTGGAGATAACCATTAAACCAGACCTTTAGCACCGAGTTCCAAGGCAGCGGATCTGAAATGAGCGAGTTGTCCTAGTGCACGTCCGGCAGCTGCTGACTCTGCATGGAAACCTCTCTCCTTTTATGTTCACAGGCAATTTCAAGGCCATCAAGATCACTCAGTACAGCACAGCTAGTGCAGACCTTCTGCTGCTCCCAGGCCTCTGTCATCTCCAACATCGTACTGATGAGAGGACAAGGCAAGGTAAGACTGGCTCTATGGATTTACCAGGCAGTTTCACTTCAGAGAAGACACTTTGCAGACTCTAGTTTATACTTCTGGGTTGCCAGTTCATCTCCAGGCTTTGCCAGGAGGGATTAGTTGTCATCCATTTGCTTATTAACCTTCTGAAACATCTCTTTGCTGAAGCCAAGCCTTCAGGTTCTGCTGACACATCCACATCAAGGTAGCACCAGCACTGACTCTTTTTAGCAGCTGAAGGCAGGCATGAAATCAAAGATTCTGTTTTCCATAAGCTGCACTAGCACAGGACCTTAGAGCTTACTTCAGGTCAGTCAAACCATAAAGACAGTTCTGCTGAGGGGGAAAATAAGAGTTATCAGGAACACACAGTACCTCAAAACCCTCCCCCGACATTTAAAACTCCCCCAACAAAGTCTGGAGAAGGACAGAATACTGATGCACCTACAACAGGAATGTCACTGAAGAGGCTTATAAGAGGAATAGGGAAGCTATGAACTGAAACATGTATCTTCTGAACCTGTTGGATAAGAGCCTGATTTTGTTCATTAACAACCTGTTTGTTGCAATATTTAGTTTATAACTAAGCTGAGAGATTCCTCTCAGGAATCTTTCCATACAGTACGTTTGTCCTCATTTACAAAATAATCATTAGTTGTCTGTTCCTTGGGAGCCCATGAGGATGTCACCAGCACCATGCTTTCAGTTTTCATTTCAGGCTCCATTAAATGGCTTCTGAGGTGTGAATTAGTCTTGTAGAATCCGCCTAAGGGTAGCAGGTAGCGTTTGACTTACAGAAAAGGGAAGGGCAAAAAGTAAGTAGGAAGGAACTATATACCCACAAAGGTCTATGGGCATTGCTTAAACTTACAACACACTAACTCTGTTTACTAGAGGACCAGAAAGAGACATCTACATGGGATCTCCATCTGTATGGCTGAAATTGGGAGCAATGTCATGGGTTTGCTTTTTCATCTGTCTCGTTTATGGAAGAAGAAATTAGGGAGAACAGAAAAATTAATCTCCCCTAGCTGCTTACGGGTTCAGGGACAAAAAATGGATTAGGATTTAAGCACCTTCTGTGTGTGCATAGTTCTGAATTAATTGATTGCAACAAGCAAGAAGTAAAGCACCAAAATCTTCACTGCTTTCGCTCCTGGCACATGGAGCTCTGCTTTCCCTGGGTGGGCTGGCTGACTGTTGGTAGTGCTGCCCAGGGAGGCAACGCAGAAGAGAGCAACCATGAACTGTTGTGAGAACTGACCCTGGGCTCTGTTTTCCTTCCCTAAATTAGGGTTTGGGCTTCAGCATCGTTGGAGGCAAAGACAGCATGTACGGCCCAATAGGCATCTACGTCAAAACCATCTTCCCTGGGGGAGCTGCTGCTGCTGATGGAAGGCTGCAAGAAGGTGGGAGGTTCCTCCTCTCTTCCCATGCCATATTGCCAAAGAATGATGCCTAAAGGCAAATGGAAGTGAAACTGAAGCGAGGCCTCAGTGGCTGCCAGGCCTGCACCCCCCTGTGCCCCTGCCACCCCCCAGACACAGCAGGTGCAGTACCACAGCATAATCTTTCTCTTTGGCACAGGCGACGAGATCCTGGAGCTGAACGGAGAGCCCATGCACGGCCTGACACACTCCGATGCTTTGCACAAGTTCAAGGTTATGTACTCTCTCCCCAGAGAATTTCTCTTTCCACACAACCTGCCTGTCAGCTCCAGACATTCACTGATGGCCTTGGCTTTTTTCTCTAGCAGGCCAAAAAGGGTCTTTTGACACTTACAGTCAGGACGAGCTTCAGCACGCCTCATTCCGCTGCCAGCTGCCTGTCACCCCACTTGTGCCAGTCCCTGAGCCCATGCATAACCAAAGAGAACAGCTCTTTCAGTTCAGACAGTGCAGCCTTCTCACTGAATGCCACAAAGCCCAATGACAGGATCATCATGGAGGTTACCCTCAATAAAGGTAAGTGACTGCTGATGTACAGGGCACTGCTCGCCTGCTCTCTGAAGCTCTTTCCTCACTAACCTGGTTCTTATCCTGAGCTAAGTTATTTTAATTCACTAAATTAGATGTTAGCATCTGTCAGTGGTAGCCACCACCTATCAGCAGCAGGATTTTGAACCCTTTCTGTCCTCAAGAGACAATCTTCCTTTGCTTTACTTCACTCAGCATTAGAGTCACACATCCTTCGAGTGACAAAGTAAACTTCTCACCAACAACTAGCAACTCTTAAGCAGATTATACAACTCCTGACCATAATTATGCAAGCAGGCAATTTCACTTCTGAAAAGACTGACAGACAAATCAAACAGATACCTCTATCTGCTTAGAGTTCTTTCACCTCCTCTTCAACTGTCATCATCTTCTATTTATGAATCATCACTGGCAGAATGAAAACAGCTTTTAAATATGGGACCATCAGAGCAACAAACAAACAGAGTCAGCGTGAGGCAACAGCAGCACTTGGCAAGTACAGCCTATGGGCTCTGGCACCAGAGTGACAGACCAAAATTCATCAGCTCATGAAAACATGAAGCTGTGCTGCATAGAACACAGCAAACACATGCACAGCCTTTGCTATTTATTTTGGGTTTGCTCCTCCTCGATTATTTTGGTTTTTTTACATTTTTTTTTCTGCCTTCTTGTGAAGCAATTTGAATTCTTCAGACGCAGCAGGCAGTTTGCAAAATCAACCTGCACTGCCTTGTCTATGGCACGCCAGTAAGGCACTGCAAACCAGATCTTGCCACCCCACGAGCAATACCAGTGTGTGCTCACTTCAGTCGTGACAGGGGAAAAGCAGAAAGGAAAGAGCAGAGAGGGAGAGAAAAAGAAAAGAAAAGCAGCAGCTAACATTGAAAGTGAAACACTCACGAGCACAAAACGTTGATTCTGGTTTATATAGAAAAAATAACTGAATTGAAGGCAGTTTTCAGGGAGTCTCTCCAGTGGTTTCCTCTGGCTGCTGCTTTGGTCTTTTTTAACTGTTCTTTGTTGTTGCAGAGCCGTGTGCTGGCCTTGGCATTGGGTTGTGCAGCATCCCCTACTTCCAGTGCATTTCGGGGATTTTTATTCACACTCTCTCCCCAGGTTCAGTGGCACATATGGATGGAAGACTCAGGTAGGATGTGGAAGTGGCTGGCTTATGCCTTCAGCTGTTCCTTGCTGTTTTAAGGGTTTATTTCTGACCTATTTTGACAGGGAGTCAGAGTGCTCCCGGGTGTGTGGGGTTTAAAGCACATGTGCTGCTCTGAGTGCATGTATTTAGATTATTTGGGATTGCCAGACCTTGAGCAACCCACAGATAATTCTTGTGTCATCCAGACTGGGTTAGGTGAAGGTCTTAGGCAAGCCTACAGCATTCTTCCCAGAGGAGGTTTCCAAATGAGCAGTATCTGGGAAACGCCAACGCTGTGCCCTCAGGTGGTTCATCTGTGCACTGACTAGTCCTGATACAGGCTCCTCAAGGTCCAGTCCTCCAGAAATGCAGATCTGCTGGCCTGAGCTTTAGTGTGAGCTGAAATTGGCTTTGTAAGATTTGTGACCAATTAGCAATGTTGAACATACTCAGGATCAACCACATTTTCAGTGAGGGCTCTGTGGTTTAATTTGAATGGCCCAATCTGAATTTCACCTAGAGAGATCCAGCCAGGCAGCCAGCAGGATCGCAGTAGCTCACCACTGGAACTTTTCTACTAACAAGCTCTTCGTGTGCAGCAGAAATACATCATCCTTTCTGACCTTAGATAACAGCAGCACACCATAAAGACATGAAAAGTCAAGCGTCAACTTGAAAGAAAGGGAGGAAGGTGTAGGTGGAAGAGCAGCTGAGCTGCATACAGCAGACAGCTCTCAGACACCAAGTGTGTGCGGCTGAACGTGAAGGAGGCCCAGCGGCTGCACACACCAAGGCAGTCAGGCCAAAGATCCCTTGTCACCCAGCTCATTGCCATTCCCTTCTCTGTAGCAGGGACAGAGACAATGAAACCTGTCATTAAATCAGTGGTCAGCCATGAGCTTGCTTTTCGCATGGGTAAGACAAGTCTGGGAGAAAATCTATTTTGTTCACATCCTCTTACATGCTTTTTAAAATATCTTTGTAGGTGTGGAGATGAAATAATTGAAATTAACGAGGCTTCAGTACAAAATATGACTCTCAATGAAGTGTATGCTGTCCTAAGCCACTGTGACCCTGGTGCAGTGCAGATTATCATCAGCAGACACCCCGAGCCACAGGTAGTACATGCTGCTTTTTTCTGACTTGGCAGAGCACATAGAGAGAGCTCAGGCTGAGGGAGCAGTGCTCACCTAAAATGAGTGGGGAACCCTTGCTAACAAGGTCTCTCCCTGGGCACAACAAATCTGAGATGTGCACAATCTGAAACACAATCATGTAAGGTTTGGAGAACGCTGGAGACAGTTCTGCGTGAGTTGCTGCGTTATGAATAATGAAATTACATTTAAGGAACAACCCAAAATACTTTTCTTATGCAAGAGAAGAAGTCTCAGTAATAAGAAAATCATTCGAAAGCAGGAACATGTCCCCCAAAAGAAAGAAATGCTTCTACATTCTTCTGTCAGCCATTTGTGGTGGTTTTGCACCACTTGGAATTTGGGATTCTTCTCCCCAAGAGTAAAGTACCACACCACTCAGGATTTGGAAGTAAAATCAGACCATTCTTTAAAAAAGCAGGCTAAATATACAAGATAATAAACATACATGAATCTATATATGCATATACGACTAGACAAGAGCCCAGCTACCCCTGGACAAGCCCAGGCTGTAACCAGCCCTCCCTTCCCCACTCCCAGTGTTCTTACCATAACCTGAATGATGAGCAGCGCAGAGAAGCAAGCAAGGCCAGAGGGAGAGATGGGGCAAAACAGGCAAGCCAGAGAGCAGGCACACTCTGAACTCCAACCTGCATAGGATTTTTAGACCAATGAAATGGGATAAATATCTCTTTTGTATTCTGCTCAGCCCCTTGAGCATCCATCCCCTGAACTCTCTCAAATTCTCTGCAAAACCTTCATTAACAATTAAGTCACTAGTCTTAAACTGTGACCTCACTGGAACACAGGGCTTGTCCCACCACTAGTTATGATTACATTAACAAGAAAGGAAAATATTTTAGTCTCGAAGGAGTTTTCTACAAAATGCTTCCTAACACCAAATGCTGTAGAGATGAATAGCAAATTTCACAAATGGTACACAGATGATAATGGGAATGTGTTAGTGAACTATCCCGTGGTGGTGAATGCAGAAGTCCTCCTCCAGAGAAATGAACAGGACTCACTGCATCTAAACAACCCATAGTAACAGCGCACCCATGCATGCCTTTGCCTGCACTGGACTACAGATCAACATCAAGCTGTGCCCTGAGCTTTGGCATTACTGCTGTGTGATGTGGTTAGAGCTACACGTTCCCTTTGGAGGGTGTGAAATCTTTGTGGAAGGAATAAATGTTTAACTAACACTCACCACCCATCAGTGATCTCAGAGTGTAACAGCACTGTATCTCCTAGGTGTCTGAGCAACAGTTAAAAGAAGCTGTTGCACAAGCTGTGGAGAACAGAGTTGGAAAGGAGAGACACCAATGGAGTACCGAAGGTAACAAGCCGTGGTCATTCGGACATCACAGACACACAGCACGAATGCATGCTGGGCTAGAATCCTTGCCAATAGTCAAGGAACCTTCCTGTCCCTGTTGCTCATTCCTTCCCATTCATAACCTCTGCTTACAGCTTTTCAGACAGCTCAGTAGGTGACAGGACTATGATAGCCAGGACCTGCACGATGCAGGTGACGTCCTGGGGACAGCTTGTAGACAGTCATGGGCAGAGCCATCTGCCCAGTTCCGCTATGACAGCCTGTGGCAGGAACGTGTCCTCACATCTTCTAAAGGAAGAAGGGCAACAGCAACATCACTGGTGACGCTGTACTGCTGCTCTACAGAGTCACTTAGGGCAGAAGAGACCTTTAAGGTCATCAATTCCAGCCACAAGCCCAGCACTGCCAAAGCCACCACTAGCCCATGTCACTGAGCGCCACACATACATGTACTTCAAATATCTGCAGCCTGTTCCAATGTTCCACAGCCCTTTTGGTAAAGAAATTTACCTAATATCCTTCACCTGGCACAACTTGAGGCCATTTGCTCTAGGGAAAAGCTAAGGTTATGTTGCTGCCCAAGATTGTAACTGCTGGCTCCACAAGCCATTGGCACAGAAATTGTACCTTGGCATCACCCAGTGATGGGATTTAGCTGCAGATTTAATCAGCTGACTCTTAGAAGCAGCCTTGTTGCATCTCTCTGAACAGACCTTTTGCACATGTTCCTGACACAGGGGTTAAAAAGCTAGAGACAAGCTGGCATGGCAGAGATCCGTGTGAGAAACACCTGGAGAGGAAGGGTGCCCACGGCCCCCGAAGGATACAGAGGCTAATGACCCGCTCCAGCAGTGACAGCAGCTACAACCCTAGGTCCTCACCCGGGGATGGTGCTGTGCACCAGCTAAGTGACTTGCAAGCACGGGTCCATAGCATCGATGTGCCAGTTACCAGACAGCCTGGCCTGCTGCATTCCCTGTCTGATAAGCACCCAGAGAGAAACTCCCCTCCTGCTTGTAGGGACGGGGGGCAACCCTTGCAAAGCACTAAGAAATCATCAGAGATCCTCGTCAGAAAACCTAAATCATTCAAGCCCAAACCTCCACCAAGGAAATACTTCAAGCAGGACTGTACAGGTAGTGACCAAAGTGACCCAGACAGAAAAGCAAAGCTCCTATCAGATGTGGCTGTCTCACCTTCTGCAAGGCTACAGGTAAGCCAACAGCTTCAGATCTCTTCTCGTTTCTGTGTTGGTGAGGCAGGGAAAGAGCGAGGCAAAGGGTCTCTGCGTGTGATGGCAGGAAGAAGAAGAAAGTGCATATAGATGTGTCAGGATTGGGGGAGGGCGGTGAAGCTTTTTTCTTTTAGCTCAGTCAAGCCAGTTTAATTCAAAATATGATGCTCAAACTAAGGTCAGAAGGCAGAGAAGTTTTTGTGCATATCAAAATATGAATTAAGATCCCAGTGAGAACAAATCTGAGCCACTCCCTGTTGCTCTTGTGAAGGTGTACAGCTGGTGGTATCAAGCACTCTCTGGTTCTGGTGTAACTGGAGCAGGGATGGGGTCTGGACTGGAGGAGTTTGCACAGCCTCTGATGTCAGCTTGGTACAGCTGATCTTGACCCCAATACCGACAAAGCCAAATCACCTCTGCAGCAGAGAAGCTGTGATGTGATTTCTGTGTTTCAGGAGTGGATTTTCATTGAGAGCAACTGTGTGAAGCAGGTGGTCCTGGGTTTGTTTAAACAAACCCAGGATCAACCCCTTTAAATTAAGAAGCACAACTCAACCAATGTGTCTGTGATTAACTCCAGTATTTCAAAACTGAGTGCTCATTTGTACATTGCTACACTTCAGTTCCCTTTCCTGTCTGAGACAGGACAGAGTGTTTGACACTTGCAGCCCATGAGGCACTAGGAGCTCTGCATGTTGAAAAGGAGATGTGGTTTGGTTAAAAACGAAACCTCTTTCCCCTGCGTTTAGCAATACACCAGCAGAACCCAACCAAGCTCTATGCAAGGCAGAAACACCAACTCTGCCAAATCAGCTCCCAGGCTGCAGAGCTCAAAATTAAACCATACAGCCCAGGCTGGAGGCCATGCAGAATGCTAACGTCCAAGAGTTTCCAGTCAGCAGCCCATGCAAGGTCACTGTTTTACCATCCCCTACAACAGAAGCAGTGCAAGCACAATCCTCAACAGCTCCTAGAAAATAACCTTGCAGAAGTAAAGTTCAGAGACCTCAGCACGTGTGGAACTTACCACTGCATGCAACTTACTACTCTTCAGTGTTATGATAAGGAGGAAAAACAAATTTTAAGATCAATAAAATCCATGAAAAGCCAAGAGCTGTTCATGAAGATGACTCCCCCTAGTCAGACTGTCTGTCTGAGGGCAATAGCTCCTTTTAAGTCCCCAGAAGAGAGGGTTTCTTGTCAGTGTAGCTGACCAAGAGCTTGCCTCACCAAGAGAGGATTTTATTACTGCTTCTTAATTTATTTTTTTTAACCTTCATTCCTTAAACATTCTGTGTTAGTCTGAGGCCTGCACACTACAGTCTGACAGGGGTTCTGCAGACTGCAAGGTCCTTTTCATCAGCCACGATTCTTAACTGACATTTTCAACTGTGCTTTAAGCTGCATCAGTACAAGGCTGGGCACAGCTGCCACCAGAAATAGCCAAGACCCATCAGCATATTCAGAGTGCTTCCAGCCTGACCCCTTAACTTGCTGAAGGTCTGATGTCCATGTCTAACAGCAATAGAACTCAAGTGCAGCTCTCAAGTCAGGCCCTGATAAGCAGAGGATGGAGGAAGGTTTTCCTAGAGTAAGTCAGTCACATAACAAACACAACACCATGACAGCTAAGCTAAGATACGGTTCAGTCCCTGGGGGTTTTTGGGACACTCTCATTTGTTTCTAGGCCTTCACTCTCTGTTCTGTTTGGGTTTAGCTCCTATCAGTAATCTTGACTCTTAACTCTAGAGCAGAGAACACTTCCACTGGTATGGCAGAGCCATAGCAACTTGGTACCACTGGTTACAGAGGAATCAGTGTGAGTGATGCTGGGAGGGACACTGGCTGCAGCCCCGGGGTGATCAGGTTTCTCTTAGCCCAGGTTTCAAGCCAAACACAAGAAGGGAGAGCTCTGAAACTGCAGTAGTGATGTCGCTTGTCTAGCTTGTGCTTAAGGGCAGAGGAGAGACTTTGATAGGAGGTCAGTGGAAATCTGCCTGAGTGGTTTGCAAGTCACTGAGGGGTTGGTTTGACAGCCCCCTGATAGCTCTGATGGCAGCCTTTCCATTTGCTATGAAGTTTATTGCCACGACTTGGAAACGTTAATGGCATTTTCTCACAGTCTCTTTACAAGTGTAGCCATTAAGTATCATCCCAGACTCCTGAAGTACAGAACAAGTGAAACAATCCCAGCACGGCTGCCATGCAGAACAGGTGCTGTGAGGGCTCCATCCCAAGCAGAAGGGGGAGCTGGATTTCTGTTCAGTCTTTCTTTTCAGATTAAAAATAAGTGAAAAATAGAGCGTGGTTTTTTTCTGATTCCCTCCTGGGGTGGTTTGAATAATTTCACTCTGACACGTTTCTGTTTCCTGTTTGCTCAGCAGGAAGCTGGAGAGCCAGTGCCTGAGGGACACCAAACCAGTGTAACCCACAGTGTCTTTACCACTTCTCCTGCAGCATCTGACTCCGATCACACAGCTGCTGTTCTGCTGAGCAGAGACCAAGACGGAAAAGCAGACTTGGGTATGTTTAATACCATCAACTTTTGTACAGCTAAACTGAGCATTTTGATTGGATTCCAGGCTGGGCATCAACTTGACCTCACCTTTTTCTTTAAATACAGAGTTCAACAAATATCTAAGTTTTGGGGTGAAAAGATGAAACTTCAAATTGTTGATTAATCTTTGAACAGGAGGAAAACTACATCAAGTGAAGCATAGTAGGTGTTTATTGTAAAAACCTGCTGAGGGATGGGTTACTCCTGCTGCATTCCTCCAGATGAAACTGCTTGTTAGCATTCCTACAGGACACCTTTGTGCTTAGCTTCCAGGCTCAAGTGTTGCAAGTACAAATCACTGAGGACTATTCGGTATTTTGTTGTCTTGGTCAGAATTAAGGAAATTAAGTGTTAAGTGAGGTAGGTGATTTACAATGGAAACCATCATGGAATTGTAACTTCTGGCTCAGGTCATTGTTAAAAATGGCTTTTTTACACTGCAGTAGGTAACAGCAAGAGTGCAACTGCACAGGTTTGGTGCTATTCAGCTCTGCCACATCTAACATGAAAATGCTGAATCAGTCTGTGGTGTAAAGGTATTTGTACATGAGGATTAAACTTTCACTTACTAGGAAAAGACAACTGGAAACGCCTATACAAATTCAGTGAAGTATAAATATTCTTGGGAGGGTCTTTTCAGAGGGAGATAACTTACAAATGTAGGAAAGAAAAATGATGCAAACAATAAATTACTGCAATATCATCTACTCCCCTGACATTTGAGCCTTGTATTTTAACTGTTACAGCCAATATCATGCATCCCAGAACATCAGCTTACCTTTAGAAGGTGCAGGCTTTTATGAGAAGGGATCCTGTATATAAGCACAGAAGAGCCTGGGGCTTCACTTAGATTCAGTTTCAGGAATTGGAACCTGCAGATCAAGAGTTTTGTTACTCTTCTTTTGGTGAATTTGTGGATTTCTAAAAAGGTTACTTTTCAGAAACTTGAAAAAAACCCAACCCAAACCCCTTGGAAGCTTGAATGAAATTCAAACTAGTGAATTAATGACAGTGCACAGGTAAGGGACAGAGAAGCAGAAGGGCTGATGACAATCAATGCTTCTCTCATGCAGGGGATCCACTGTCACCAATACGAAGGCCTGTACTCAAAAGACAAGCACGTGTGGATTACAGCCTTGAGACAACAACAGAAGACCCTTGGGTTAAAATTTCTGACTGCATAAAAAGCTTATTTAACCCTACCATGAGTGAAGACAACGTCCACTTAGATTTGCAACCTGGCATTGACAAAGGGACCCAAAATCGAAGCAGCTCAGAGACAGTTCTGAAGAAATCAGAATCAGAAGCAGTCAGCTCAAAAGTGCTAAAATCAGAGGAAAGCGACAGTGTGAAGAGAGGCCCTCCTGTGGCACCTAAGCCAGCCTGGTTTCGCCAGAGCCTGAAAGGACTGAGGAAAACAAATTCGGGTGTAAAGACACAGGCAGATCAAAATTGCCCTAGCTCCGAGAGCACTGCCAGCAAAGAGCTGCAGCCCGGCACGTCCCGTGTCTCTGCAAGCGGGGCGTCCATAAAACAAAGAATAAACTCATTCGAGTCCTTGAGTGCTCCACAGTCACCTGAAAAACCGCAGCGAAGGTTTGGCCTGAAGCCGTCAGCCCCGCCAGAGCCCTCTGCCGCTGCGGCACAGGCAGAAGCGGCTGCAGCCCAGCCGCACCAAGCCCTGCTCCAGCACCATGGCGCCAGCCAGCAGCCACCTCTGCTCACCTGCACTATGAGCCTCGACAGGCCTTCCCCTTCCAGAGAGGTCCTGGTGGCTAGCGCGGGGAGAAGCAACGCCGGCAGCAGCGGGGATTCGCTGTGCCTCCCAAGCACCGCGGCCCTGGCAGCCTCCCCTCCGGCAGCCTCCCCTCCGGCAGCCTCCCCTCCGGCAGCCTCCCCTCCGGCAGCGGCGGCGAAAGCTCCCAGCCTGCGGTCGCGAAGCTTCCCACTCGCGGGCTCCTCGGCCTGCCAGATGATGAAGCCACACGATGAGAGGTGTAGCAAAATCTATTCCATCAGCAGCCAGGTGTCATCCGCCTTAATGAAATCTTTGCTTTGCCTTCCTCAGTCTCCAGCCAGTTCTGGAAACGGCACCTGGGAAGCTCTGGACACACTGTCTCAGTCCTCCGCAGAGGAGGAGGGGACTTCTCTGTCACCTGAGCGTCACCACCTGGATACTGGGTTTTCACTGAAGTAAGAGATCATGTTAAAAAATCACATTTACAGACCAGCACTGCGAGCAGCTGTGCTGGTCTGCTGGGAGACTGACACGCCAAGGCGCGGAGCACCTCAGCACACTCTCAGCAGCACACAACAGCAGGTCCAGACGGTTTTAGAACACAGAGGCTGAATGACTCGGGAGATTGTTACACTTGATTCTAGTTTGCATTACGTGAGCAAATGTGCACTTCAAACTTCTACTTAAGGAAGAACATTTCTAGCATCTCCATGATCCGGGAGATTTAAGTATGGTTTTGCCTGATGCCAAGGGATTCCCCCAGTTCTTTTGTGCTGGATCCTATTTCTGTTATGCTAATGTGATTCATTTACATTTCATTTATGATACTGTAGGAGCCACCACCCTAGTTAGATGCTAATAAGATCAAAACATGCCTGCTCCAGCTTTGTCTGTGCTGTGCTTTTGTGGCTGTGTTCTTTCATAATTCAGCATTTCTTTTTTGTTCTTGTCACCGTGGGGCAGCCTCTCAGAGCTGCGGCAATACACTGTGAGCCTGGCAGGCAGTGAGAAGGAGGAAGAGCAAGAGGAAAGCAGCTCACCTCAGGCATCCGCCGCACCAGGGCAGTCTGTTATCTCTCTGCTTTCCGACGAGGAGTTATCAGAGCTGATAGAG
This sequence comes from Pogoniulus pusillus, assembly GCF_015220805.1. Classification (NCBI taxonomy): domain Eukaryota; kingdom Metazoa; phylum Chordata; class Aves; order Piciformes; family Lybiidae; genus Pogoniulus; species Pogoniulus pusillus. Next base: position 24,958,341 of record NC_087280.1, read on the forward strand.
GAAGTCAAATCTCTGGACGAAGCAACCTTAAAGGTAAATCTGCTTTTGGAGCATGATTTTCAGAAGGCCATGCAGTGACTGTGCCTGGTCAGCCCTTGCAGCTTCACTGTGTAACAGCAGTACATACCACCAGTAATGTCCAGCTCTTCTGATCCAAATTCTTGGAGGGGCTTTCAAAGGTGACTAAGCAAGAGGAACACTCATTTAACTATGGAGTTAGTGAGTGGGTAAGGTCAATGTATGCAGCAGTTTGAGAAGCAGGATTTCTGAAAGCCAAGTTTTATACCAACATTTGTTCTCACTAACATCCTGTGCTAATGTTTTCGGTCTGACTGCCAGTAAAAGCCAGGCTGCATTGCTACCCTCGGTGGGACATCAGCCTCTCTTGTATTCAGGTGCCCATGAAACTCTCAAGACAGTCCGAGCAACGGGACAGAGGTTCAGCTGTGAGAGCAAAGAGACACAGTATCAAAGGATGCAGTCTTGACTGCTCACAGAGAGCACGGGATTGTGAAACCGGTCAAGAGACCTTTGTTCCCTTAGCAAACCAGCCTGAGCACCTATAGATACACTGCAGAAACTCACAACCGGGACAGCTTCTGCTTTCCACTTAAGTCAAAGCTCCTCTAACACAATTCAGCAGCTCTTCTGCTCCTACAGTTGATGGTATCTATGCTGTTTAGTATAATTCAGTTTATGGTCCAGTCCCAACTGGTAACTGCTGTACCAAATCAGAGCAACTGTAGACACAGGACATCTATTTATGAGACAACTGATTGATTGGGTAGGTGTGATCACAGCCAACCGCCAAAAATGCCTCAGCGTTGTGCCTGTGCCGCAGAGTCTCGTTACAGAACACATAGCAGACAAAACCAAAACATGTTGATTTTCCAACCATTTCCACATGTCTTGAGTCTCTTTTTTCCTCTGCCTAGGAATTTGATGATATTCGTGTCACAGTTTTGCATAAAGAAGAAGATACTGGGCTTGGCTTCAGCCTGGCTGGGGGTGTTGACCTAGAAAACAAAATGATAACAGTAAGTAGAATCCTGCTTAAAACAAGCTCCAGAAAACAACTACTCTCTCCAGAAACACGTAACTTACTGGGTTTCTGATGCAGGTGTTGGCTTTTTGGCATAAGCAAAGCAGGCAACTGTAAAGATAAAGTCAGAATAATCATGGATTTAGTGAGCATAAACAGGGTCCTTCTGCACAGACCAGCCCTCTGCAGGAGGTGGGCAGTGGCCTCCTGGTTCCTTGGGCACCATAGACTGTTCTGAAAGCCAAGGCAGGCACTAATCAATGCCTCATGTGCTTGTAGAAAACCATGCAGGGTGATCAGGAGGAATGAGGTGAGTGTGCAGCTGTATAGGGTCTGGAAGCTGAGGACCAGCTTCATGCCTTCTCCATCCCACTAGCAGAGCAGCGAGATGGTGAGGAGGTAGCATAGGCAAGGTACATGGGCCCATGGCAACCAGGCTTTGGCCATGTAATGCCGAGGCTAAACAGAAGGCTCAGCTGCTTGAGGAGGGCTGTGACCAGGAGAACTTCTCTGTAGCCCTTAGGTCTGCAATATGCTAGCAGCAGCTTGCTGCTGGTGAGGGGAGGAAACCCACACAGTGAACAGCATTAACTGACCCATACAGTGATCTGTCATCTTCTTCCTCTCTCCTCGGTGTGTTAACTGGGCTCTTCACTAGGTCCACAAAGTGTTTCCCACTGGACTAGCATCTCAGGAAGGAACTATCCAGAAAGGAGATGAAGTGCTGTCCATTAATGGAAGGTCTCTGAAGGGTGCGACTCACAGCACTGCTGCAGCGCTCCTGCGGCAGGCACGGCAGCCCAGGCAAGCTGTTGTTGTCACCAGGAAAGCTAAAGGGGGAGAGAAACAGCTCAGTGCTTCCGTCAGCTCTAGCAGCTCTTCAGTAGCAAGCGATGCTTCACAGGAGCCTGGTGAGTGCGTGCTGTGGCACTGCCCTTGCAGCTCCCTCGTGTTAAGTGTTGTCTCAGCAGTCTGTGTGGTCATAAAACCAGCTTGGCACTGGCCACACGAATCTGAGAACCACAGCTGAATACAGCATGGGTAGCAAAAGAGTCCTGACTCAGGCAGGTGAAGGAGCTTTGTTGGAGAGGGAAAAAACAAATCCATTTCTAAAAGAACCCCTCAAATACACTGCTAATGAAGGTGTAAGCAAAACCTGGTGAGCAGGGACTCCTTCTTCTGACACCATCAGATTCTAGCTTACAGCACATTGTGTGTTTGAACAATGTGCTGCTGTTTGATGTAGCAGGTGACTACAGCTGAACCAAAGAAAGGTCAGACTTTTGCAGAACCTTTCATATTCTTGGGATATTTTTGTGATTATTCCCCACCCTTAAAACAAGATCTGGAGATCTGCAGCTTTATTTAGAGAGTGCAGATAAAACCTAACAGCTCAGTAGCTGATACCAATGCCATAACTAACATCAAGCCAGTTACATTTAACCTATTGGTCCTTAAACAGGTTTTTCTACTTTAGTAAATGTCACCAGGTCCCATCTTTCCATTCTTACTCTGCCATGATTTCAAACATAACTTTCTCTTTCCAGATTCCCAGAGGGCCTTAAGATGACAAAAAGAGAAATTGAAGTCATCATTCTGTCTGTAGTTTGACAGTTTATGGCACCCTTGCAAACAAAACAGAAGTTCATCTTTGCAAAGCTCAGACACCTCTTTTAAGACTGCCTGATGCTCATCTGCTACCTTCCTGTGTTTCCAGCAGATACAACCTGCACTGTCACTCTGGAAAAAACAGCTGCTGGCTTAGGATTCAGTCTGGAAGGAGGCAAGGGCTCTGTTCACGGAGACAAACCCCTCACCATCAACAGGATATTTAAAGGTAAATACACTTAGGTGTGTGCATGGCCGGTTCTTAGCTGGTGCAAGCTCTTGCAGTTCATAACTGACTGCTGATTTATACCCAGGAAAGTGCTTCTGGGTTTCTGGGAGATGCAGCATTATCCTGCATAGTGCTGGTCATTTGCTGCCTGCTAGGCCCAGGTGGTTTGTACCAAACCTGCTGGTGATCCTTAATGAGCGAAAGCTACATTAGAGTGTCCTCTACATAAAAAAAATTGAGGATTTTTTTTTCTCCAGGGACTGCACTGGAACAAGGCAGCTCTGTTCAGCCTGGTGATGAGCTGTTACAAGTGCACACCACGGCCATGCAAGGGCTCACTCGTTTCGAAGCATGGAATATCATCAAGGCATTACCTGATGGGCCCATCACAGCTGTCATCAGAAGGAAGAATCCAAGCTCTGTTACCACCAAGTCATCTGAGACTCTGGAAGAGAGGGAATCAGCTGCTACCGGTACTACAGACAAACAAAGGATTTTATAGCCTGCAGCTGTTTGGCTAGCACAGCACAGCAAGGTGCTCAGAAAACAGCCCAGGAGGGCTCACGGGAGCTGACTGTCAGCTCCAGTGCAGGCTGGCTGGGATAAGATACACGTGCACAAAATGCGCAGGAGTCTTATTTCAGCAGTCAGAAAAGGATGTTACCAAGTGCGCAGTTATAAACCAGTGGCTCACTGCTTGTAATAAAACAGCTGACCGCTCTGCTACTCTCCCGTTTTCATTGGTTTAAACACCAGGAGCACACCTTGTGCAAGGCTTTGTTTTCCTCTACAACTCTTGCTCGCTGCCTTACCTCCCCAGGAGGAAGAAATGCGTCTACAGGTGCACAGCTGAACGCCGCTTTAGGGTAGAGAAAAGAGGCTGTGACTTGGTGCGTCAGAATGGCGCTGTGCCCTGGAGAGCTGCAGCTCCAACCAGAGGTCACACAGGACAGACAGACCTGCCCAAGTAGCTTTGTACTAGCAATTATCAGCCATCTTAACTCCAGCAAGGAGACTTGGTGTGAGGGGAAAGGGTGTCCAATGGCACTGCAGGTGTGAGGCAGAAAGCTGAGGAATGCAGTGGAGCTTTTCCTGACCTTCCTCTGCCAGAGCTCTCAATGGGCTGCACCAAGAGCAACAAGGCCATTTAAAAACCACTCTTGCCTTCCAACCACAAACTCTTTAAAATACCTTAGCACTACTTTTGTAAAGTAACAGTAACAGTACATGGGATCTCCAAGTTCTGAATCCGAGTGTTTGATCTGGAAACACTGAATGATTTGGAGACAACTCTACACCTCAAGCACTGTTGTGGGCATTTTGGCAGCGCCCTCAAAGTGCTGAATGGGATTCTAGCAGCAGCACCAAGGGTATCTAAGGCGGGAGCGTCTCCTGCATCCAGCTGGGCTTCTTTACCTGCTGCACTAAAGGGAGAGCTGCATCAGGATGGAAGCAGTGACACACCGGTTGAAAGCCAGATGGCTGTACTGCTTATTGTCCTTGGCTGTTCACCTTCCCAGAGCCAGGAAGTTGCTGCAGGCTTCTTCAATGAATTTCACCAAGCCGTAGCTTGCAGGAGCCTAGCAGCTGCTCTCCATGCCCTCAGCACAGTGCGGCAGGGAAGCAGTACAGACAGCAGCAGATAGCAAATGGATTACAGGCGTGCAATTTGCTGTGGCCTTTCCTCAGGTCAACTCTCTGTTAGACTCTGAAAAAACATCCTTGCTCTGTCCCCACACTTCCAAATCTCTTCCCAGATGAGCTGTTATTTCCAAAGCAAATCAAACTATTCACAAAACAATGTTTCTATGAATTTGGGTAGCAACCAAAATAGGAGAAAGATGTGAGGGGGAAACTTTTTGTACATTTTTAAATTGATACTTACATGAAAGTCACTGAGCTTTTGGTAGCACTCCTTGTGTTCAGTTTACTCTGCATTACTGGCCTAGGTTTGGCAAAGTCAGATTAAGAGCCAGTTGCATTCAGAAGTCTAAGATTTTGCAACCACTTGCCCACACCAGCAATACAGGAAAACCATGAATTACTTTTGTGGAGAAAAGCAGACCTGAACTCTTCAGCACTGTTAAAGCTACTTCCTGCAAAGACAGATCACAGTTGGTCAGCTGCATAACTTCAACAACAGACACTGGCCTGGCTGAGCCATGGCACAGAATGCCTTACCTCAATGCTCTCTGCAGGTGTCCCCACCTTAAAGAGCTACTGAATTTCAACTGACACAGACCTACCAAGACAGACTGGATGTCTTTTTTTTTTCCAGAGGTACTGTTCCCACTTTACTTCCAAAGTTTTCCAGTTTCTGCATGGCTCAGCATTTCCTGGCACTTGCCAAGATCAAAAGAACTCAAAACATGCAGTGGGCAAGCAGTGTGTCTGGGGACTCCTTGAAGGTGATCTTTGCCAAGACATTTCTTTCTCCAGTTTGGCAGGGCAGAAGGCTGAACGTCACAGGCTCTTAACTCCTTGTGGATAGAAGGTGGTGTTGAGCACCCAGAAAGTGCTCAATCCTTGAGCTATTCCAAGGGAGAGTCTTGCCTAGATCCTTATTGGTTGGAGCAACTAAACACCAAATATGTAAGAGTTGGCGAAGAGCCTCACTGTCTGCAGGTTTATCAGCAGGAACAAAGAGTGCTCAACTTTTTGCTAATTAATTTAATCACAATGCTGCAAAGACTTGTCAAGATGTTGCACTTCATGCCCAACAACTTCAGTACATTGAGATAACTACAGATGAGCCTCTGCAATAGCAGGGGCCAAATTTCTCCCCAGTGCATTTGTTGCTCTTCAGCACAAACACAGCAACTGGAAATGAGGAACCAACCCCAGGCAGTGGACGTGGAAGGGTGACTATGCTCATAAAGCCACCCTTATCCTGTTAGCAGGGCACGTAAATGGGAGTGAAGGCTTTGCCCTCTTGTTGCCTAGAATTCAGAGATGCTGGAGGCCTAAGTGGCTCTTCTGTTTCCTTGATGGCAAAGCAGGTGCACCAGGAGTCTTCAGAAAGGATGATCCAGGGAAGCCAGCAAGATGTGTCACAAAAATATTTATTTCATCACGCCCACACAAGCGTTTACATCTTTGTACACAACAGACTAGATGAAACCCTGTGTTTCCTTGATGAAACCTATTTCATAGGGAAAGGTTTACAATGGAAAACTTTGTGTGCAAGTCCACGCCTTAAATATAAACCAAAGAGAGAGACAGAAAGCAGAGCATCTTAACTGTGTTAATCAAGTTACAGCACTAAAATCACAGCCTGCATTTAAATTCATGACTCAGTGATTGTTTTTCCCTGTTCCAGTTAGATGTGTTCCACAGCAATGCCTGGCATTCCTGCAGCACCCAGCACACATCGCTGCACACACCATCGGGAGCCGACTTCCCAGGACAGTGCTGCAAGGCAACCCAACCTTACAAAACCCAGCACTGTCCTTGCGGCCTGTCAAGGAGAAGCTCCACAAAGACTATCTACCCGTTAAAACCTCTCACCAGAGGAGACAAAGAATAGTCAAGTCCAGTTAAAAGTGGTCATTTCTAGCTCAAGTTCAGAAGTGGCAAGAAGTGCTTAATCCTCTTCATTTGCCACCTCCCTGCCAGTGCAGCTTGTTTCAGGACATTGTGGAAATCACTGGGTTTGGTGCAGCAGAGATGAAGGAAGAGGACTTGCCCAGCCACAGCCTTGGCCACACATCTGCACTGCTGAGATCTGCTTTGTTCAAAAAGCACTTCAGGCAGTCACCATCAGGGCTGACATCTGCTGCAACCAATGTGTGGGAAGCTCTGCACAGCCCAGTTTGTTCTGCCTTCTTTTTGCTGCCTTGGACCCACCAGAGCATCTTTGCAGCTCTACAAGTGCTGGCAGCTGCCTCTTGCTGTGGGGAGCAAACTTTGCTCCCCAGGAGCCTACAAGTGGCTTCAGGAACAAAGCAGAGCTGACCTACACTTGGGTAACTCTGTAATGCTAAGTGGATTTTAGTAAGCCCTCTCCTGACAGGCACTAAGAAGGGCAGCCAAGATCAGGTCCAGTAGTACACCTTCTTCCCACAGTCAGCCTCCAGCACTGAATCCAGGACTCAAAGGATGCAAGTGAAGGATTTCACCTTAGGAAAGAATGCATTGCTTTGCATAGGCACAGCTAGAAAACGCTGGCTGAAATTTGCTTTACCCAGTCCATTGTTCCACCTTTCCTCAGTATTGCTGCTGGTCGAAAAGTCTTGTAGGCCAACTTCCTATTCCTGTCCCCAAGCCTCCAGGCTTTCCCCTACCCTCAGCTGGTGATATCAGCAATACTCTTGTCAAGCTTTTAATGCCTTAACAGCTTTGTTCAAGTTACTGTAAAATGTAGCTATGTTTGCTGGGAAAAAGGAGTCCACCACTGACTGGGGAAGGAGGCCACCAAGGTCAGTCTGAAAGAAACTGAGGAGCTGGGTCCTCTCCGGCTCCCTGCAAAAACAGCACAAGTGAGGTTACAGACAGTGCTTTCAAAGCATGAAGAACTTTACAAGGACTCTGCCCTGTAGTGTTTGACAGCAGGTATTTCCAAGAACTTTAAACACCATCAGACATTAGTTCCAAATGCCAATTCATGTGGCTGCCCCACAAATCATATTACAGCTAAAGCAGGCCCTAAGTAGCCACAATTCTGTTCATGAGTTATGGCAATATCATTAACAACTGGGCACTCATGCACCAAAAGCTCAGATCATACTTGTGTGTTCTACAGGATCTCTGCTTCACAGGTCAGAGAGAGTCCTACCAGGATGAATGTTCCTGTAACACTGAAGTCTTCCCTCTGGGACGTGAGGAAAGACTAATTCATTGCACACAAGGAAAGAAAACACAAGGAGCACCCAGTCAAAGGCAGACAGAAACCTGCCACTGCCGAGAGCTTACAGATCACATGCGGCCATGAGCACACCACTCCATAGCTAGGAAGGGCAGATGGATCACTTACCCTGGGGAAGGCACACAGAAACAGCCACAGGGGTAGTTAAAGCCTCGCACCAAGTTTGGCTGAGGAGGACACAGAGGGTGCTCCACGTTGGTGGCTGTAACAAAAAACACTCAAGGAAAGTACCAGAGAAGATGGGCAAGAGCCCTTGGTGCTCAAAGCACTGCCTGAGAAGCAAACAGCACGACCTTTCCAGCTTGAGGCTGTGCCACAGCAGCAGTCAGAACAGGCCATTAAAAGGAACTACTGTGGCCGTGGAATGGGAAAGTCAGAGGTGTTGACTTTAGAAGCAATTGTTTCTTCAAGCAAGGCACAGAGGGGGTTTCAAAGCCGTGCTGTGTGAGGGCATTGCCTTCCTCGAGGAGCCATTCGAGTCACTTCCAATGAACCCACAGCAGGGGGACATGTCACCTGACTGCTGAGACACTACACTCTAGCAAGGACAAACATCCCTGGCAAAGCATTGCTGAACAGGATGGGAAAATGGGGCAGCTGAAGAGTGGGGCAATAAAACCCCTGCCTAGTAACAGGTCAGCAACTGGGGGAGAGTGCAAAAACAAAGAAACATCTTCCCACATGGCAGCAGCCCCTGAAAGTTTAGCACTGCTGGGTTTCGTAAGCACAACTGTTTTTGCATACAGCAGTGGTACATTTATAAAGTGGCATCTCCAAAACCTAGAGGCAGCGCAGAAAATAAACAAAACAGGGTTTTGCTTAAATGGGACTTGTCCAAAGAACTTAGAGCAGCTCCTAGAAAAGAACTTCATAAAGAATTAAGTACTTTTTTGATCTCGATAGCAAGGAAAGCAAGCACAAGCCCACAGCATGATCATCTCAGTGCTGTGATGACTCCAGGAACAGCAATACAGAGAGGTTTACTCACACTTTATCCTTCTGATCAGAACAACTAACGGGCAGCATGCTGCTTGGGGTTTATTTCATATTTGTGTCCGGTAGCTGCTGCTATCTGCTAACATAACATGAACACGTTGAGAATGCAAACATCTTACCAGCAGAAAGCATCGTCCCATCTTCATACTGCTTCATTAGCACCACATCCACAAACTCTCTGGGTGAAATGATCCTCATGAAAGCTGAAGGGGTTGTGGTTCTGCACACAGAGACAGTCTAGAAGTTGAAGCAGAGTTCCATCAGTTGTGCTTTCAGAAGTACGGCAGAAAACTCCCAGTACTTTCCGGCACTTCCAGTTACACCTCCCAAACTGAATCAAGGAGCTCTGCTGGACTCTTAGTGGAACACAATGCAAATCAGGACAGTTCAGCACAGTCAGAAAGCACTGTGGTGTGCTTGTGGGAGTTAAAATGCTCCTTTCCAGGGAACTTCTTTGTACCATATCACATGGGACACAACTTGGCAACCACACTCATTATACTGCAGACACCTTAACTACACCATCCCCTTCTGTGGAGGCTCTATGGTGACAGGTTTCTGACACACCAGTAGGTGCTGGCAAGTCTGACAGTCTGCAAATATCAAGTGTTGAGTTGCAGTATCCCTGAAGCCGAGATTTATACTTAAGTGCCTGTTAAGTTCCTCCACAAAACAATCTTCCCAGGACTTCCATGAACATTCCTGGAACTGGTGACATTTGCACCCTGGCTGCCTCTGAGCACCTACATCCTCTTCAGATTTAAGGATCCAAACCCAACGCACTTTTGAGGTTCTGACGTGCTTCGAGATTAAAACAGAAAGGAATTATAGCGCACAAGCACGGTAGCAGCAGCTGCTCACGTACAACCCTTCCCATCTGTGTTGCTCCGGCAGCAGCATCTCTGCTGTAACGCTGCCTCAGGACAGTGCTGGGCGCCCAGGTCAGCAGGACACGTGCAGGGAGCCAGGCACTGCCACGGTGAAAGGCAGGGCCCGAATTACTGGCTGATGACACGAACACTTCTCCGCTCTGCCACGTCTGTGCAGCCTCCAAACCTCCTCTTCCCCCATGAGCAGCTTGTTAAAGGCACAGACTCTCCGTGAGGCGCCGCAGAAGGGCCCGTGCCGACCCCAGCGCTGCCGAACCAGGGCTCAGGCCGAGCGGGGCTTTAGGGACTTACATCGCTGACGGATTCGATCACCTCGAAGGCCTTCACGTTTTGGTCCCACTTGGTCCTGGTCCCGCCGGCCACCGGCTTTATGCATTCCCAGACATCCTGGGGGCTGGCAGGCAGGGTCCCCTCTCCCCTGTATCTGTAGCGGAACGAAACGAAACCCATCCCCGCTGCTGTCCCGCACCTGGCCTCAAGCGCCCCGCGGCAGCACCGCGGGCGCGTTCCCGGCACGGCAGCGCACGGCTGGGCGCGGGGCGTACTCACAAGTTGCCAGCGAACTCCGCGGAGGGTCTCCAGGAAACCGCAACCTCGCTCTGCGGGGCGGGGAAGCTTTCAGCCGCCGCTCTAGGCCGGCCACCCGCCCCTCCCCGGCGGCTCCTGTCGCGGCCCCCGCAGCCCCCGCTTACCGTGTGGCGACAGACTCGCCAGCCGCCGGGGTCCCGCCGGTACAGCTCCATCTTCTCGGCGGCCTCCTCGGCGAGCCTCGCGTAGTCCATGGCACGGCAGGGCAGAGCAGTACGGGCCGCGACCCGCCCCGGCCGCCGCCTATGAGCTGGGCCGCGCCGCGGGGGGCTGTGGCTCCGCCTCCTCACCTGAGGGGCCGCCCCCGCTGGGGCGGGGCCTGCGCTCGCCGCGCCGGGCAGGCCGTGCGGGCAGCCCGCGGGTGCGCGGCCGAGCGCTGGCAGGCGGCGGCGGTGCCGCACGCCCTGGGCAGCAGCCTGAAGGGAAAGGACCCCCAGACGACAGGCAGCTCTGGCGAAAGAGCAACCTCTGGCATGTAAAGAAGGGGTAAAATCGCACTGGTAGAATTAAGAGCAATGAAACAAGGTTTTAAAGGCCACGGACAGTGTCTTCCACTGGGGATGAGAAGTCACCAGCAAACGCACACAAGATGCAGGACTGCATTGCTACCATCACAGCACTACTTTCACCATGCAGCACATTCACTCTGCTCTTTGCTTAACATAGTGCTGGTTCGTTTGAGCTTCACCACGTTGAGACTAGGCATGGCATCTGTCACAAATGACCTGTGAACAGCCGATCACCTCCTGGGTTCATTCCTGGGAGCATGCTCGGCTGTCACTGTGTCAAAGAGACAAAGAGAGCCTCCTCCCACACGTTTACAGCGCTTTAATTAAAGCTCTTTACTTTGCAGGTGAGGTTTAGTTTCCAATAGCAGAACAGCAAGTAATTGAAATAATTTTCTCTTCTGACTTTCACAATATAGCAGCTGTGACACTAAAGCAAGGCAGGGTTAACAGACAGACGCAAGCTGTGCATCTTCCACCTGGAGTGGCTGCAGGTGCTGCTGCTGCTGCAGGCAGCGAGAGGTACAAGCTAGCTGGCAGCACAGCAAGGTCAGACATTTGAGCACACAAGCTCATTAGGCCCAGACATAGTGAGATTGAGACTGGGTTTTGGTTTCTTTTTGGCAAATTTTGTCCCAGATCTGGGATACTTGTCCTTGCTATGAATGACCTGGATGTACTGGTCATTGCTGCTGTTCTGTGGATCGCTGCTGGATTCAATGGAAACAGAATCAGATTCCGTTAGAGACTGCTCCAGCTTCTGCTTTGATTTTGGTTTCACAGGCGGCTCAGGGTAGTTCAGGTGCACTTTCTTGTAGGCGTACGGAGGCCTGTCCAGATCTAGCTCGAAGCCATCGTTCCAGGACTTGTAATGCACCCTGGCTAGGTCCTTGCTCAGAAGAACGTGGCTATCACCATGCTCCCCAATGTAAAATCGTGGTGCTGGGCGAAGGTCAGACAGTGAGCGAGGGCGGAGAGATCTGCTCATGAATTCTCTCCCGAGTTCCTCTTCATCCTCCTCATCTTCGCTGGGGTGTGGGGAGTACACCTGGCGTGGCGTTCGAACCACATACCTCCTGACACTCTGTGGGTACAGCTCAATGATGTCTCCTGAGTTGTCCCTCCTGAGGTGCCTCTGGAGGCGCGAGGCGGAGCGCAGCGGCTTTCGGCGGGGCTCCTTCTCATTCACCAGGAAATACCTGGCACAGGGGCTGCGTCCCACCAAAAGAGGTGTGCCTGCCCCAAAGGCCTCCGCGCTCACCTGCCGAAGGCCTCTCCTGAAGAGAGGCTCAGAGTGAACATCCTCAGTGTGCTTCTTGGAAGGCACTGGTGTGTAGGGCTTTGCTCTGCAGAGCTCACTCGCACTGCTGTGCACAGCGCTTGAGTACCTTCGGGAAGCAAAACCAATGGAAGGAAATACTGAGACAGACACTTACCTGCGATGGTGATTAAAATGTATTGCTCTGGAGCTCAACGCTGGGCTGCAACGTTGAGATTATGAAACAAACCAGCATTGTTACAAAGTGTTTAGGACCAGTTTGAGAAACAAACCCGAGAAATCAGGAGATGTATTTGTCCTTCCCTGGGACAAGGCAGCAGAGAGATGACCTCTCAAGTTTCGCTGCTATTCTGTTTTCTAATTATTCTGACAACTGGTCACTTAGAAAAGACTCAACAGGTAGCTCAAAGCATCAGTCTGATTCAAAACTGGTTGTCCTACAGCTAGACCTGCACAGGCATTCTGTACAGAATTCCCTCACTCTTAGCTCTTGCTCATGGAAACGGTCCCTGCACACACTGCTTCAAAGTTGTGCCTGAGGGGAAGCTCAGTATTTACCTTCTTGCCGGAGGTGTGTGCAGGCTCCCTCAGCTGCACCAGCTCAAGAGTGTTGCAATCCCAGCTCAGTTAAGACAAAGTTAAAGAGCTGGTGTCTCCAGCAATCTGAGTAGCTCCCATGAATGGATCTACCTTTCAAAGGCTCCTCAGCTGTTTCAGTGCTCCAGACAATCTGCATGCACAGCTGGCTTGTGAACACACCCAGGCAAAGAAGCCTCCTCAAACCCCACACTTGCCTGCTCGTGACGTGATCGTTTTGTGCCTTCTGTACACTCCCTGCCGAGGCAGCTGGCGTTACAGCGCTTGTGGGAGCTACATCAGCAGGTCTTGCAGTATCAGCTGAGGGCACAGCCTGGGGCACAGCCTGGGAAATGGTTTGGATTCTAATGCCTTTGCTCACAGGAGATTCAAAGTTCAAGACACTGCCGTTTTTTCGGGGCGTTGAGGACCAAGCAGAGGACTCCTGGCTGATGAGATCATTTTCTTGCTCTGGTCTCTTGTCATTCCCATCCAGATTTTGGATTCTGGCTAGAAAACGGAAATTACTACAACAGATCTTTGAATAGAAGCTGCTGTGTAATTGCAGTGGCTAAAATTCACCCCTCAGACAGGGAATCCAGTGCTAACAAACCCCCATGGTATTCAGAGAGGAGAAACTGGTGTCACCCTGGGAGCCATGGCACCAAAGGGGTGGTACAGGGCAGATACAGCACTCAGAATACTGGATGTTGCTTGTAGGGTTCCAAAGCAGGTGACAAGCCAGGGGCTGTCTTCAGGAGCCCCTTTTTAGTTCACAATGCTCACCACTCCCAATATGAAGGTGGCCCAATTCAGCAAGCTGGCATCAGCAACTGGGCTGAGAAATGAAAGTGGGCTTGCATCCAAACACTTTATTAATAGTGGCGTTTCTAGAGCTCACCATCTTACCTACTGCCATCTGCACCACCTTCTTCTTATCTTCAGTTCGCTCCTAAAACACACCCAAGAATGGGGAGCAGTAAATTAATATGGCTTAGAGAGTAAACCCCCTGCTCTGTGAGGATGACAAACGCAGGACTGCTTTTACATTGTGGAACACTGCAAGTTACTTTGGAGGTTTAATTAGTGCTTCACCGAGGAGCCACTAAATTGCATGTAAAGGTGCTCTGTGCCGTACTTACTGTTTGGATCTTCATCCTCAGTTGATTGTTGGTGAATTTTAATGATCTTGCAATACTTTGTAGGTAATAAATTAGCATACTAGAAGTGAAAGAGAGGATGAGGAGTCACTGACAGTTTTCTCTTTGGGGGTTTATAGGTCAAAGTGATGCACAGGTTCAGTCGCTGCTCTGTAGCATTCCCTTCACGCTGTGGATCACAGCCTTCTCCCAGGCAAACATGCATGAAAGAAAGCAGTGCCACTGGAAACAGATTTACCAGCAGCTCTAACTGTGCCAAGTTTTTGCAGCTCTGTTCAATGTGCACCTGGGTGCATTTCCAGCTTGTTTTTGTTTAAATCCTGGACATGCTCAGGATGGAAATTTTGGTAAACACTACCTTTTTCTCCCAGTCCAAGGTTACAGAACATAGACATTCAGGGAAGCACAGCTGAGATTGCACATTGGTACCAATGTAACTTTGTGGACTGACTGAAATAACAGCTTGTTTACACTGGCACAGCCAAGATCAGATCTGGCTTGACATACTCTGTTACATTGGCTTTCAGGTGAAGTCCTAGAGCTAGGCTTCATACCACAAACATTTATCCACGTGCTTAGCCAGCAGTGTCCAGCAGCCAACAGACCTACTTAAATTTGTAAAGATCTGGGACCAAGCAGGAAGCGTTGCCTCAGTGGTTTTGAGTTGTCTGAAAGTCACTGGTGGGACAAACTGCATTTTCTGTAGCTTACAGGGAAAAGATGACACAAAGGTACACACACAAGGAATGACACTGCACCAAGCAAGTGAATTTCAAACAGCTCAAAGTAAATATTAATTTCCAGCTATGAACAATTATTTAGATACTAGAGCAAGACAGGACTTGCTCTGGAAAGCCTGCAGCAAGTTCTATTGCATTAACACTCTGGAGCAGACCTTCCTAATTGATTTATCTTGTCTGAGACCAGGGTGACTGAATGGCTTCTTTCACTGACAGACAGAGCCCTGTTCCCTATCATAAACTGATCTAATGACCATGAGGAAATAGAAAAAAATAATTTCTGAGAAGCCCTTGAGAGGGAAGAAGGCTCTTAAAACTTCCTGGAGCCAGCAGCACTGCAAACCCTGACACAAGACAGTGACCTTGCTGTAGCACAGTATCCCAGAACAAGAAATGCCTTTCCCAGATGCAGCGACAGCCTGTCAAACGAACTCTCATTCCTGTCTGACTACATGGCATGTTCAGTGAGGTGGGCACTTTTCAGACACTGACAAATATTATTAAATTAAATGACTTAAAGAACTTAAAATTACTTCACAAAGCTACAACAATGCAATGTTTGTTCCCCAGTGTCAACACGGGACTCTGCCAAGATAAAGCAGCAGGTTCACCTGCCTGGGAGAGCACAAGTACTTACAACAGAAGCAGCAGTGCAGGGAGGACAACCACAGGGCTGCTGATGTAGGTGATCACTGTGTTGAACCACGTGGGGAAATCATTCTGAATCGTTTCAGAAACAATATCATAAATTTTTTCTTGTCCACTGCAAGAGAGGAAAAAAAAAGGTCAAATCAAGTAGTTAGAAGTCCCAGACATGTCAGCTCGGCAAGCAGTGCTGCTCTGAATAAACAAGTAGTTCAAAGGCACTCAGGAGCAGTACAGCTCTGGCCAGCCTGGTCTAGGGTAGGGTGTCCCTGCCCATGGCAGGGGGATCAGAACTAGATGATATCTGTGGTCCCTTCCAACTCTGACTGATTCTGTGATTCTATGATTCAGTGAAAGGGGGAGGCAGAACAAAATGTAAAAGCAGCTTGTTTGTTATTTGCATGCAAACAGCATTTCCAAAGCATGAAAGCCTTGGCCAGGCTTGGAGGATGCTGGAGCTGAGACACAAAGTTGTGGTGTGTGCTGGGTGGCTCAGCAGTGCATTGTGCTGTGTAAACACAAAGCCTATCACGGATAGAATGTGAAGTGTTGAGCCTCCCTCAGAAAATTGCCAAGTTCATCTAATTAAACCTTAACTGGAACACATTTGCAGCAGCAGAACATTGTTGGGGTTTGTGTTGTGGGGTTTTTTTTTCCCCCCAGTCAGTAATCTGGATGTTAATGAACCTGATTAATTTACTGTGAGAGACCATTTTCATCAGTCCATCAGAACTTACCTGAAGGGACCACAGCTTAAAGATGGCTTGTAGCGAGCAATAGCAAAGATGGTTGGGAGCATGCACAGGAACAGCATGAACAGCAGCATGGCCAGGTAGAAGTTGTTGGACCTGCAACGAGGCAAAACGTGCTTCAGGTTGTGCTAGGGGGAGAAAAAAACAGAGGCAGCAGCAAAGGTGCAAGTCTGTATCTACCTAACAAGTTCAAGATCTACATTTCCGACCATTCTGCTGTGAGATTAGGAAGTCAGAACAGAGCCAGCTTAAGCAGGCTCTTAATGATCAAAATCCTATTTGCACTGCTTTCCAGACTGCTGCTGCAGGCAGAGAAGTGGCTGTAAACACCGGCCTTGCTGCCTGCTTGTGTTAGGGCAGAAAAAAAAACAGTGCCAGAAGTTGATTCATCTTCAAAACATGTCAGAAATAATTGATTTTTAAGAATAAAAGATGCCCTAAATTGTTTCCATTTCAGATAAACAAGATACTCATCTTGAGAGGAGGAAAATGGGGCAGTCTGTTGTGAAATGTCACAGAGAGCAGCAGGCACTTGGCAGCTTTCAAAGAAACATGCAGAAATAGGACCTGCAGCAATTAACTGGTGGGGGCTTGTGCTCAGGCAGGTGGGTGTGGAATGAAGCATTTCTGTGTTGGTTTAGTAGCAGTCCCCAGACACGTTTTTGAGTTCTTGCCATTCTATAACCACCCTGCTCTATGAACCCACCAGTTTCTCACTTTGCTATCAGTGTTACTGTCAAATTTGATTGGCAACTTGCAGAGCTAAAACCTCTTCTCACTTCTTACTGTGCACAGAGGACATTCCCCCTGTCTGCTGTTCTCTTTTTGACTAACCGAGAGGCTCTGAACACCTGCTGGTGTGGCACATTGCAGGTCAGCACAGCCCAGCTCCTCAGGTACATCAGGCCAATCAGCTTGAGGACGTTAAATGCTGGTAGGCAAGGTGAAAAGAAAGCTCCCATCCTGGAAAAATAAAATCACATCAGTGCTCAGTGTCACCAGAAGCAATTCTAATAGCAAGAGAACACAAGAGTCAAAGGCAGGAGCCACAGCTCACTGCCACCAGACACATGGCAAAGCGCAGCAGGCTGCATCGCCAACAGCCTGCTTGAACAGGGCCTGGTGAGGACCATCAGACTGCCTCGGGAATCAGGCAGCAGAAAGCAGTAAGTCACTGTGGAGCACATACCAGATCATCCCCTGATTGTAGACCAAATGCAAGACGTTCTCTGCGATTTTGAATTCTCCATACTCTGGCTGCAAGAAGCGGTGCAGGATGAGTACCTTGAGGTCATCTTTTTCTACACATCATTTATTAGAAGCATCTGACTGGAACAGTCTGCAGACAGCAGAGAGCCTGAGACATCCAGATCACACAACAGCCTTTGGCAGGCAGTGGGAGCACACTGAAACCTGCTCTGGAGCAGAAAACAATTCCTCTCTAACTCACCTTAGCGAAGGAGAAAGAACAATCCTCAGCCTTTCATACCAACAGCTTCTTGCTAACCAAACATCACTCACCACACTTAAGGGCTATGCTTTTGGTTGTGTCATGGACCACTGTCTACATTATGGATGTAACAGCTACAGAAAAGGGGATGCGAGGAGCAGCTCCATGTCCTCTGTCTCATCCTTGGCTCTGGGACTGCTCTGTGGTCTCATTTTGGGAAGGACAAAGCTTTTTTGCACCACGGCCCTGGAAGCAGGCTTGATAAAATTATCCAGTGTTAGCATCTACCCTGTGCCCTCCAACCTAAGCTCAGAGTGAGCTACAAGAAACTATCTGTCTGATGAAAGGCTTTAAAGGAGTTTCAGTACTAAGGGAAGGAGCCTACCCACCTTCAGCAGCTTGGTGTGGTGAAATAAAGCCTGTACTCACAAACTTGCTTTCTAGATCCCAGCACCAGCAGTCACTCAAATACCGGACACACAGCCCACGGAAGAAATCAATCAGCAGGATGCTTGCCACTGTGAAAATCATGTCGATGATTGAAAGCTTCAGCATCTCCTGAAATGAATGTGCACATGCCCTGGCTCGTCCTGCAAGCACATCAACTGCGCATGGCTCTTTGCAGTTACACTTGTGCTTTGGCTCAAGCTTAGTATCCTGAGAGAGCACAAGCTGAATATATAAATTATTTCCTTTATAGTTTTTTCTGTTTGACTTTTCCCTTACTTGCCCTTGCTCTGGCAAAGAGAACAAATATTATCAAGCTTGTTGTGTGCATTCTATTGCTTGCTGCAATAAACCCCTGCCGTGATGGAAGGCTTCGAGCTTCCTTTCACATGACTGTTCTGAAAATTCACCTAGATGAAGAGCAATGGGCTGGCGTTTCTGGGCACCCAGTCGTTCATTATACTGGCTGCTGGCATGCATACTTGCTAAGTGCTTTGTGAGAACAAATGCTTATTCGTCATAGAAAACAGAACTGAAGCCTCGCAAAAGAGCATTTGCACAACAGGAAGCACTTTGTAGATAGTGAAGCAAACACAAAGCTTGTGTCTATGGCCACATCCCTCTGCGTAGCCTTTTACTTTTCTAAGCAATCCTCAGCTGAAGTCTGGAATTTGTATAGAGAAAAGCTCTAAAACTGGAGACAGCAAACATTATGTTAATTTGTTTTATCAGATGTGGTGACATAATAAATCAGTTACATACTTGACCGACGTATGTCTCCCAGCACTGATCCTGAGGGTTCTGAGGGTTAAAGGAAGCTGTGTTGTTAACCAGCGAGTGGGAGACAGTCAAGCCCTGAGTGAGACTCTCTTCCAGCGTGACAATGCCATTGCTCTTAATGTGTAAATCAGGAACAGTTGTAGAGAAATTGTCTTCTTTAGAAAGAGTTTTGGTTGCTAAGAAGGTGGTGGAATTGCCTGCATTGTTGTTAACATCAGAGTCCTGAAAGAAGAAACGTGCCAAAAGCTCCTGTTTTAACTCTACCTCCAAGCAGATGTCTGCAGCTTCTGTAGCACACACAGAGGGGCTCCCCTAAGTGTAGCACTTGGGTCGTTAAACAGCTGTCAATGTACAGAGTCAGATGGAGCTTGTGAGGACAGCACTGAACGCTGATTTTAGGTAACTGAAATATTTGGTCAAAAGTGATGGTTTGGTTTGTTTTAAATAGTTAAGCAAGGCACAGAAATCTATTTCTCTTGTTACAGCAGCAATGGAGTGGATCCTGTCATCCCACCAAACTGCAGGGAGCTGTAAACCACCACTGTAAACTCAACTGAACTCTACAGTCCTACTGCTGTAACATGTTTTAATCAATTGCAAACAGAGTTTCATCTGACATCACATACAACACAGTAAATGGAATTTTAGCTACAAAGCCTACTAGGCTTAAACACCACAGAACGTCAGGTGAAACTTACTGTGACACTCATGCTGTCCACCTTGTCCAGGAGAGCAATGATTAAGCTGTAGAGGTTTCCCAGGTACAGAACAAGAACCCTGCAACCAGCAAGATTAAGACACAGGCTACTGACATGCACTTCTGATATGTTCTCTGGTTTGGCTGCACTAATACATGACCACAACACATCTCTCCTCTTCCTCCCACACATCCTGTATAGCGCCCGTACCTGGCGAGCTGGAAGCGAAGAGTGGTCCTTGGGTGATACATCTCTAGAGCTGCCACAAGCTCAAAAGCAGAGGGTGCAATCATTGTGATCAGGGACACCACCACACTGACCTGCAGAGCAGAGACAGGCAGCTGTTCTACAGCTGTTCATTAGGTCTTCCATGGTGTCTCCAGTGCTGACTGAAATGCTGCTGCTGCACAATCTTTAGGGATTGCTTTTCGTGAAGGAGATGCTTCAAAAGGTCATTAACGATGTTAGTGTTACAGTGCTGGCCACTGCTCTGGAGCACCACCCACAGTCTGTACACTGTCGCTTTACAGTTACCACTGTATTAATTGCAATAAAAACTTAACCTGTGGGAAATAAGGGCCAGCATGTTCCTCAGGAAAAGGATGAGAAGCTTCACTACAGCTCTTCCCTTCCTGCTCCCGCTGCCCACTGGTTCCTCTGAATGGAAACACTAGCAGAACTTCACTGTCACCCAGACGGTATCAAAAACTACTGTCCAAGCTGATTCCTTTCTCGTCCATTGGCCCAGAGTTTGTTCAACTCTCTCGTGAGTGCAAAAGTCGATTTCTAAGTGACAGCAGTGTTTATGCTTTGTCCTCACAAAGCAGGGGCCAGCCAGACCTGCAGTCTCTGTGAAATGAGGTGAAATGAGGACCTGCCCCTTCGGCTCTGCTAACACTTTGTTTCAGAGCAGAGGGAGCAACTGCGTGAAGACAGATCTAGGTAAGCAGCACTCTGCCTTTGTTTATTTCTCCTGGCTGATCTCCTGCAGTTCACACCTCGGTGGCACATGGAGGTGACATCAGGACAGCCTACCTCATTCTTTTCCCAGAGAGTCAGTTCCTTCTTGGCACGCTCCAACCTTTGGGATCGATCCACCACAAAGTATATGATGTAAATGCTTCCAGCAAGAGAGAGGAGCACAAGAATGTTTGCAATGATTCTTAAGCTGATAGTCACTGCCCTGGAAAGAGAAACAGAAGCCCCAGCTAGTACAGTAGGTTGGCTTATGGCACCAGGGGTCTTTTCTAACATGGTTTCTAAAAGAGACAAGCAGGTTAGCACTGCTGTCTGCAATGAAGCAGTGCTTTGGCAGGGGTCTCTGGTCTGATATACATACAAGTTTTTGCTTTTCTTCTTCTCCTGCTCTTCCAGTATAGCTTCCTTGAAAGAAACACAGCATTAGCATTTTAACAGTGCTCAGCAAAAACGGTGCACATCTTTCACAGAAGGTACCAAGGATATGCATAAAGAACTTCACATCCTGGGAGTGCAAATGCGTAGGACCCCTCTGTGCTGCCCAGCTCCTCAGGAGGGCTGAGGAAGCTGAAACAGGGAAGGAGAGTTCCGAGAGACACACGGAGCACTCAGACCCTCATGTGCACACCGTCCTGCACGGTCAGTGGGCTACAACCACAGCTTTGTGCCTACAGAATCCAGGTCAGCAGTACAATGCAGAGCTGCCCCAAGCTGTCCTGACTGCACTAGCTAAATATCATAACCTGCTAATGGAGTGAGCACACCACAGCTGGGAATTCAACTGTGGTGAAAACCACGTCATGTTCTTAAGTTCTACCTGAAACCCAGCTGTATCTGATGCAGTTCCTGACATTAAGAGGGCAGTAAGCTGTCCCTGCTCATTTGTCATGTAGAGGTGAAATCAATACCTTCACACAGCTAACGTGAACTTGATTCTATTAACCAGTGAAACTGCAGCACAAGCAAACTTGTTTCTGTTTATCTACCTTGTCATACACACACAGAGTGGCACTAAAGACAACTTCCCAAGAACACCACAGAGGCCTTGCTGTAACAGAAAGGCAGCATCAGCAGGCATGCTGTGACACAGCAACACCTCCCAGGCATGTGATACCAGGCAGACAGATCTGCAAATGAATACCCCAAACCAGCAGGAGATGCAAGGGAATGAGAGAAAAGACCTCTACAGCCCACAGGATACCAAATCCACTCTAGGCAGTCTGAAGGTCATCACTCACCCTAATGCTGTTAACTATGGCAGCAGCTTTGCTCTCTGCAGCCTCGGGGTTTCCAATTAAGTAGTCCCAGGCACAGAAGAGTCTCCAGCAGAAGGTGTAATTCTCATCAGAGGCACTTGCCAAGCTCATTCTTGAGTTTTTTGCCATTCTGCAAAAAAAAGATCCCACAAGTGCTCAGCTGTTGCCCGTGTGTGCAGATGAATTTGAAGCACATCACTGGTCTGCTTGATTTTTTTTGGAAGCCTGTAGAACTGCCAACAGTTTGCAGCAATTGGTGTCATTCTGGGCAGCTTCCTGAAGAAGATGACCCAGAGTGAAGCTGAGAGCATGACCTTCACTTCTGTTTTCCTGCAGAGGTATTAGGGCACTTCGGTACTGGCAAACAAAGCAAGCACACCTCACTAGAGCTCTGCTCTTTAACACATCTCAGTTTGATGACCTGCAGGCAAGATCCAGCCGGAAGTTCTCTCAGTAAGAGCACTGTTACTGTGATTACAAGCTAGTTTGGCAGACCTGATACTGATGCACAGGGTCTACCTGTTTTCTGTATTGTTTTAACACTCAGAATAGATGTTTTGGTCTACTACAGATCCAGTGCCACTGTACAGACCTTGGGGGAAAAGAAAATTCACCAACTCATCTCAGATGGGCAAGAAGGCAGTATTGCAGTGTTAAGAAATGAAATGAAAATTAACAGCTCATGAAAGAAAGGACATCCAAATGGACAGTGTTAAAAGGGGAACTGTGAGTAGCTGAGCAAAGAGTCAGTGAGCTGAGTCAGAAGCAGCAGAGCTGATCATACCCAGAAACTGCGGCTGTGGGGATCAGGGTCAGACATCAGAGACCTCTGACACAAACCAGCAGGTAGAATAGAGAAGGGAAGGTCTGGCTTCAAAGCTGGGAGTGATTACAGGTAGTGCTGGAAGTGTCCCTGGAATGCAGTATGACAGATAAATAGGTGTCCAAAGGCAAGGGAAAGCAAATCAGGAGAGGGTAGAGTGACCTTGCTCCTCTCCCAGCATTGCACATTCCTGGATTTATGGTTAGCTCTCTGCTCAGTAACTCCTGGCCCTCCAGCAGCATGGAGCAGCCTGCACTTAGATGAGGTGCCACAAACCAGCTGAAACAATGTGCACTACAGTCCCCTCTGGGGTGGAATTTTGGATTGCATTGCAATAGGTGTCAGTAATAATGCTGGAACCATACACTGAAAACAGAGTTACAGCAATGTCTGTGCTAGGAAGCAGGGAAATAGAAAGGGCTTCTGTGAGAGCTGGGCTGCCTGCTACACAAACACAAAGCACACAGACTGTGGTGGGTGCTGCCCTTATTTTATAGACTGGGAAACTGAAGAGATAGCAGAGACAAATGACAGCAAACTACAGAGCAAGCTGGAATTAAACCCAGCCTGCCTCTGAACGTTGGCAGGCTTGAACAGGTGAATGGAGCTGTACAGAAAGAAGAGAGAGAAAGTGAGATAAATGCAGCAGGAAGCACTGCCTGGGCAAACAACTTCCGGAGCAGCAAAAATGGCAAGTCTTACTTCTTCAAGAGGATGATGAAGCTGTAAGCAAACACTGCCATTCCGACAAGGAAGTAGGCGAGAGGCAGCCGGTACCCAGCTTTCCCGATCCTCCTGTCGCGCCCGTAGTAGCCGTAGAAGAGAACAGAGTACTGGAGGTAGCCCTGCAAAGAGCAGAGCCCGTGTGAGAGCAGCAGCTGCTGCCTGCACAGCAACGGCAGCCAGAGAACAGAGTGGGTTTAGCCTTGCCCCTAGTGACCAGATGGTGTCCAGGTCTTGAGCAGATGCAATGTGCTCCTTGGGGATGGTCTTGCTGAGGGTGCTGCCAAACGGGGCTCCGGCCAGCAGCTGGGAAAGAGAGAGAACGTCTCAGAAGCTGTGCAAGCCCATCTGATCTGCGGCTGCACAGCACAACCCACCAAGAGCTGCCCACATGGATGAGACTATCAGGGGAGCAAGGAGCAAGAGCCCAACCCCACCTGCCTACAGCCTCCCTTCAGGTAGTTGTAGAGAGAAATGAGGTCTGCCCTGAGCCTCCTCTGCTGCAGGCTGCACACCCCCAGCTCCCTCATCCTCTCCTCACAGGCCTCTCACCAGCTTTGTTGCCTTTCTCTGGACATGTTCCAGTACCTCAACATCTCTCTTGAATTGAGGAGCCCAGAACTGGACACAGCACTCAAGGTGTGGCCTGAGCAGTATTGAGTACAAGGGCAAAATAACCTCTCTTGTCCTCGGGCAGAACAAACTCCTCCTTCACAGGGGAGCTGATTTGACATGATTTCAAGGTGTGCCATCTATTTAGTTCAGAAGGTGCAGGAGGGAGCATTCTGCTGTGGCTGCCAGCACCACCTGCTTACCTCGGGTAAGACTACGAACGCTCCTGTCATTATGGTCAGCACAATGTTGATTCCAAACAGCCATCTCAAGAAGATGAAGTAGGAGGCAACTCCAGACCCAAAGTGACCTTAAATCAAAGGAAATAGTTCCCTGAGCAGCACAGTCTGTAGAAGCCCAGACCACCAATTCGTGAAGCATTATCTGAATAACAAACCCCAAGGAAACCCCTTCTTGTTCACGCAGAGTAGGCAGCAAAGCAGAGACAATGCTAACATGGCACTGAGGGAAATCCACTTCCTACACCTGGGGATGTCTCCTGGCCACCAGTGGCATTTGGCCAGAGGCTGTTCAGCTGGGGGACATTTGCACACATTCTGCTTTGCTGCTGTAGCACAGAGGTGTGACCTGACTGACTGTGTCACATTAGGGGCTGCTCCAGCCGAAGGACTCAGGCTGGTTACTCAGGCCACAAGCACACTTCTCCCTGGGCTGGAGGATGCTGCACCATGAAATGGCATAACTGCAACCAAATCTTGCTGCATCTTCAGAACCACAACTGGACAAACTTGACCCCTAGCCAAGACAATAAATGAGAACTGTCCAGTGTGTAAGTGCATAACTATCCAGGAAAAGAAGGAAAATAGAAGCTTTAAATGAAACAAAAATTACTGCTTAAGTATGCATTTAACCCCAAATATTATTTAATTCAGTAAATTAAAAAAAGAGAAACCCTAAGACTGCCTTTTAGCAAGGGCTTTGCTGATCAATCCCATTAAATCTTTATACTTACTCTCAATTTTCTTTATTCTCATTTCCCAGGGAATAAAGATGACCACAAAGTTATATGCAAGGCGAAGAAACTTCCTCCAAAGCTGAGAAAAGAGCAAAATGTGACATTTGTGCACGTGAGGACACGTGAAATGCAGACTGCTTTGCTCAGGTCTCCTCTATCCGGTATCATAAGACATAGTACAAACAGTAATTACAGAGACCTCGGAGCGTGTCTGCAGGTAGGGTGGGTGAAGCAATCCATGGCAGGGTTTAGAATCACAGAAGGTCTTGACTCAGCCAAATGCCAACAAAGCCAAGACGTCCTTTATACACCCCCAAAAGGTACAGTCAGCAGCCATCAATCTACATCTTTTACACGTAAAGACCACGAGGAACCACCAGAAGCAGCCACTTGGTGCCGTTCTCTATCCACTTCCCCCCGGCTGGCAGTGGCGGTGAGGAGGGGCTGCAGAGAAGCAGAGAAGGGCCAGGCAGCAGAAGCCATCCCAGCCTCTGTGGCTGGTGAGGGAACCCCACTGCAGTGCACTGAACAAATGCCATTTCTAGAACACACCAAAGAGAAACTAGCTCAGAGAAGCAGAGCACCCTGGAGGAATTGTTGTCAGAGGGAAACTAAGGGTCTGTATTCAGCTGCCGAAGTCTGAGCTCCGCCTGCCAAGCTGACCCCTGCACAAGCCCTGGGCCCCTCTTTCACTGTCACTTTTCAGCCTCACTCCTCACAGAGGCAGGGGAAAGCATCCTATGAGAGGGGCAAGACAACCTGCATGTGCCAGACTCAGAGCAGCTTGTAACCTGTTGAGTGAGGGCTCCAACAGGAAAGGGATGTTTTATATCATGCATTATGAAGTCTTTTCAGTCCAGTTAGATGCTCAGAGCTCTCGGTTTAAGGCAGCAGCTGTATCAGTATTATAGCAGGTAATCTCACCTCCTAAAACCAAAGGATACTTGGCTGCAGTGATTTCATTTTCATGGCAGAATGGGTATTTTCCTACACGAATGGGAAGTGTTTTAACTGGACAAAGCAGCTGTGGATGGACACAAGGTCTGGGAGTAAAGCCTCTGTTTTTTTACAGGAAGGAGGTGCTGAACAAGTCATGCTCTCATCTCTGCTTTACTGACTGCATTACCTACTGCAGTCTCTTCCTAGTTAGCATCCCAGCTCCACTGAAGCCAAAGGCAAGCCTCAGTGTTTAAGATCATTTCCGACTCGTATGGCGTCTGGCACAGGCAAAGGCAGAGCAAGGAGGAATGGCTTCCTGCCTGGGCAGCAGCGCTGCTCTCTGCTGGGCCAGCCGAACAGAGCAGCGTGCACCCACGCAGCCGCTGGCTCCTTCACATCAATACAACGCAAGGTCTCCTCTTCACTCTCACATTCCTGCCTTTGTGGATTACAGTAAATTACTAATTAAGGTCACAAAAATATTCCTGACTGCTTAGATGCCTGAAGACATGGGGCAATTTCCTACACATTACTGATTTCCAGAAATGAGAGCCAGGAGCTATTTTCAGTGGTCTAAGTAGATTTGCTAAATTAGATCCAAATTCTCTGAATATTATGCAAGCAAAAACCTTCTTTAACAATGCCTTTGCCATAACCTGTTGTAGGATTGTCTGCCAAACCACAAGCTAGACACATCTTTCACTACTGAACTATTGAGCTGTGGCCCCAGAGCCTGGTGAAATCAGTCTTCAGAGAATACTGGCATCGTGTTGCTGCTATCTCATTCCCTCCACCCCCTCTAGCAGGCAGCACTGTTTGGAGAGTATTTGAGAGGAAAGCTTATGTTGCATTAACAGAAGGACATCCATCCCTCACCACATCAAATTAGTCTGCAAAAATGTCATTACTAAATTCACAATAGGAAAAAAAAAACCCAAACAAAGGAAGAGAGGAAAAAGAGAAGCTTTTAACTGCATTTTCCTCTCTCTCTCTCCAGAGTTCCTGACGTGGAGATCAGGACTGCAGAGCAAACATCTGTGGATGAAAACTGGAGATGTCTTGGTACAGAAAAGGGCTGTAATGTAAGAAGAAAAAGCAGCCATACCTCTGCACCAGCAGCTTGGTAACCCCTGGTTCTGGTGAGCCTCCCTTCGTACTTCAGCACGATCTCCTTTGCTTGCCTGCACGAGAAGGTGCAAGCTCACTCTGCATCCAGCTCCCAAAGCCCCTCACTCTGCACAAGCAGAAGGCAGTTGAGGTCCCAAGCGCTCTGAAATCCAGCTGTGGGCTGTCTCACCCTGAAATCCTTATCCAGGCAAAGCTTATCTCTTCTCTATTTTTACTGACACTTTAAAACCAGAGAATTTTGTCTGAGCAAACTCGACCTTCAAAACTTTGACTGCAGGCAGAGTTTCCTATTCTGTGTTGTTTTTTTCCCCCTCTAGCCTTTCTCAAAGTCTTTGGGTGCAACCTGAAGGAATAAACTGAAAAGGTCTCCATTATAGTCTCGCTGATCTCATGTGGCTGCTCACAACTCTTCTGCACGTACGGTGTAGTGCTCTGGCAAGACGCAGAGGCACATCTGCAGTCTTTGACCTCAGCAGAAGGTGGATGGGGATCACCAAAATCTGATCAAGAGGAGTGGGAAGGCAGTGAGTCACAGACTCTAAGAGACAAAAAGCTCTCTTTGCTCTCAGGCTTATGCAAGGGCTTTGCTGCTGCCAGGGACTCCTTGTGCCTGAGATGCCATCCAAGCATCATACAGGGCTTTAAGTGCCAGATGAAGAGGGCAAATAAAGCAATCTCCAAACAGATCACACTGTGAAATACCTGACACCATTTAAACAGGTGGCCCAAAGAGTTAGGCACCTACTCTGCCACTGTAAAGGTGGAATTATTGACACAAGAGTCGCAACCTGAAGGTGTGGAACATGTTACTGCTGCACTGAACATACCTTTTACACCTAGAAGTAGCCTGTATTTCCTGCCATTTACCCTGCCTTAGGATCAAGACCAGCTTCTGGCCTCACACCGTGCCACTGCCACAGGCAATCACCCTGGAAACGGTAGGCTGGCTTTAATCTTTGAGACAGAGTGAAACCATTTAGCTTTACATCTCATTCCTGGGCATCTCCAACAGCCTTTCCCTGGGCCACTGGACAGCTGACGTGCTGGTCTGACGGCTCATAGCCAAAGTGTGACTTCTTGCTCTCTTCTGCACAGTGACTGTCTAAGGGGAGCTACAGGAGACACCTTCACCCGCAGGCTTTGCACCACGAGGCTGCTGCCTTCAGCTAATCAGACCTTGTCAGGGCAGCCTCCTGACATGCTT